>NC_045444.1:32002989-32343000 GCF_002776525.5 Piliocolobus tephrosceles | reverse complement strand
TTTATTTATTTATTTATTTATTTATTTATTTATTTATTTATTTATTTTTGAGAAAGGGTCTTATTCTGTCACCCAGGCTGGAGTGCAGTCATGCAATCATGGCTCATTGCAGTCTCTAACTTCCAGGCTCAGGCAGTCCTCCCACCTCAGCCTCCAGAGTAACTGGGAAAACAGGCATGTGCAACCATGCCCAGCTGTTTTTTTAAAAATTTATTTATAGGAATAGGGTCTCCTTAGGTTGCTTAGGCTGGTCTCAAACTCCTGGGCTCAAGCAATCCTCCTGCCTCAGCCTCCCAAAGTGCTGGGATTACAGGCGTGAGCCACTGCACTCAGCCATAGATGTTTTCATTGTAACATGCAAATCACTTTCAGCTCCAGAAAAGCTAGAAATCTTAAGGAAACAAATTTTGGCAAAAATTATTGCTAGAATAAACCCATTTTTTTTTTCAATTTTTATGTTTTTTAAACTGATGTATTTACTTGTAAATTTTAGTAAAAGATAATAGACAGTTTTAGAGAAATTTTTAAATTCTGAACATGAAGAGCTAATTAAAATATTGCCTGAAGTAATGCATTTTAATGAGTTGAATCAGAAACCTTTCCTACTGGCATTATTTTAGTTCTCTTCCTACCTCTCTGAACTTCATATATCTTTGCTGGCTCTTTTTACCGTCTCTTGTTTTTTGTTTGTTTGTTTGTTTGTTTGTTTTTTGTTTTTGTTTTGTTTTACCTGGATCCTTTTATTGTCTTTCCCTTAAAGGAATCACACACTGTAATCCATGATCTCTCTTCTGCATTCCAGTTCTGAAATTCCAAATTCCTAAGAACATTTCCAAATAAAAGTCCAAACAGAACATCTAGATCAAGAAATATTACTCTATTTCTATTCATATTTCCTTCAAACCTTGCTTTTACTTCTGGCATTATAATATCTGTTAATTTTACATTACTTTCTGGAGTTCATCCTTGGCTTAAACCCTTTTGCCCCTTTTTCTTTACCTCACACTTTCAGGAAGAGTTCTCAATCCTGTTAATTTCTTTTTGTTTTCCACAGATTGTGCATCCATCCTTTATCTGTAAAGCTTTCCCTTATTCTCAGTTATTAACTTCTTAGGCCAGGCTTAGACAATTGATTTTAACAAGTTTCACTGCCTCTGATGGCATAACTTCTGCAATAACTTCACACCAAGTTAATTTTCCAGATTCTATTGGAAAAATATATCTGAGATCATGTCACACTCTTGTTGAGTTACTAACCATTGCCTACAGATACCTTTTCAAAATCCCCTTTCTAGTTTCTCATATTCCATGTTCTGGCTATGCCCTACATTCCCTGTCATATGACTCACATATTTTCTTCAAGCAAGCAAATAAAACAAAGCCTCAATGTGATGTAATGGACATTCCCCAAAACAATGAGCTTTGAAACCTTCATTTCTTTGTTCACTCCACGTTACTGTCTCCTGTCTATCAAAATCTTATTCTTTTGTTAGGATTTATGAAAACATCACCTTTTCCCAATTCCTCCTTCACTAGATGTTTTAAGGATTGAGGGATGGGGTGGTGTGAGGAGAAGAACTCTTCAGGCCTCACATTATTCCAATAGCTCTTAGTAGAAGACAGTAAAAGAGCACTTTAGAGTGTCAAGACTTAGAGATTATTTACAAGGGCTTAACAAATTCCTAATTTTAACTCAAGTTAACCTAAACTTATAATCAGATATTGCCCATTCCATGATTTCACCCTTCAGATAGTTACTTCTCTCTGAGCAGGTTTAAAAGCCTTAGCAAAATTTGTTGGTTCCTATTCTCAATATGCCTTTCACTCAGCAACCTGTTTCCAGTTCGATATCCAAGATGACTGATAAGCACAACATCTAATTGCAACTTTTCATTCCTCATTTGGGGCCTGGAGTAAAATTTTCTGTGAGTTACTAATAGAAAGATACCAAATAGAAAAACCCTTATGAAGGTAAATAAACCATAGAACATTTTTTCACTTATCTGTTAGCCATTCGTGTGTCTTCTTTTGAGAAATGTCTCTTCAGCTCCTTTGCCAATTTCTTAATTGAATTATTTGTTTTCTTTCTATAGAGTTGCTTGAGTCCCTTATGTTATTTGCATATTAATCTCTAATCCCTTATCATATGTAGTCATAGAGATGTCTGCATACCCATGTTAATTGTAACACTATTCACAATAGCCAAGTTATGGAATCAACCTAAGTGTCCATCAGTGGATGAACGGATTAAAAAATTGTGGTATATATACACAATGGAATACTATTCAGCCTTAAAAAAGCCATGTTGTCATTTGTGACAGCATGGATGAAACTGAACATCAGGCTAAATGAAGTAAGCCAAACACAGAAAAATAAACACCACATTATCTCACTTATATGTGGAATCTAACACAATTGAACTCATAGAACCAGAGAGTAAAGTGGTGTTTACCAGAGGTGAGGGTAGGGGTGGAAGAAATGGGGAGATAATCATGAAAGACTGCAAAGCCTCAGTTAGGAGAAATAAGTTTGATTTTTTTCTGAGGTCTGTTACACAGTAGGATGAATACAGGCACAAACTGCCATTATGATTTTTTTCATACAATGTGAAAGGATTAGATTAAGCGAACTAACCTATTCATCACTCCAAACATTTGAAATTTTTTGCTGTGAGAGCTTGAGATTTACTTTCTTAGTGATATTGAGATGTACAGTACTCAATTATTAGCTATACTGTATAACTATAATTTGTCCGTGTATAATTTTAAAAACTTTAGAACATATTGTGCTTTTGTTCTATCTTCCATTTGTATTAGGCTAATTACTATAGGATTACAGCAGTATAGCTCTTGCTGTATAGCATTCTTTTAGCAAAAGTATAAGAAGTCTAAATGTTCACAAGTGAAGGGAATGCTAACATACAAAATGGCTGAGAGCCCTTGGGTGGGCTGAAGCAAGATTTTACAAGGGTTTTCTGCCACATTTGCTTTATACAAGATACTCTTCTCCTTCACAATTAGGTCATATTCATATGGGATTTGTCATATCCTGCCTTATATCATAGATATTTGTATACATAGCTTTTTCCAAAATTGTATTATAAAGGGGTGGAGAACAGAGACCAGATCTTATATATCAAAGCATTTAGAATGGTGATTGAACATGGGAGCTATTTAATAAATACTTGATGAAAGAATAAATGAAGAAATTGTTCTATGAAATTAAAACACCCTAGTGTCTTTGCTTTGTCTGCTCATGGCAGTTCTGTTACAGCCAGATGAGACCTGGACTTGGAGTTATAATTTGGGTTTGAATCTCATCCCTGCTCCTTTCCAGACTTGAGAGCTTTGGTAAGTTTAGGAATCTCTCAGAACTTAATTTATCCATTCATGTAACATAGATTTCATTTCCTTTATCTGTAAAATAGTAATGGGAATAATTTTACCTATATCATAAGTGGCTCAATAAAGTTCTATAGATGCCCAAATAACAACTTCCCTGGCTTTGTGAACATTGTAAAACCAAGTTCTCTTACCCAAGGATCAATGGTGTTTTCATTAATGCCTATTACCTTATACCCAAACATCTCAGTTTTAGGAACTCAAACCTCATCACCAACAAATCTGCAATGAGATTTGTTCTGCCTCATCTCTGTAGTTGCACTACCTAAATTGGAATACCAACTACCAATTACCAGCTTATGACTTTGGACAAGTTTTAAAATTTCTCAATGCCTCATTTCTTTTTTCCCATTTAAACATAAGAAAAATAATACCTACATAATAGAATTGCTGTATATGTTGAAAGTGTTAATTTGTTTAAGCTCTTAAAAAGGTGCCTAGCATATGATGAATATCCAGTAAATATTAACTATTGCTATATATATAATAATTTGTTTAATATGCATTTCTCCTGCTGTACTGCATCATAAGGGGGAGTAAACACATCTTTGTGTGTATGTGTGTGTATGTGTCTCCTATATGTTCAGCACCTAAAGCAGAGACACTCAATAGATATTAATTTGATGAATGGACATACTGTGAGTGGAGAACTGTGTGGTCCTAGATTCGATGGTGACAGGAAGAGTAGTGAATGCAATAGTGATGAAAATTTTTTGCTTATGTATTAAATTTTAGAGTAAAAAAATGTTTAAATGATTGATATTGTCTCCCTGGTTATTGTTACCTATTACAAAGATTACCACTCTGACATCAGCAGCATTAATAGCATATAGTTATTGAATACTATATGTGTGTAGAGCTTTCTGCTTGTGTGCTGGGAATACACAGTTCTGTCACCTCACATTTAATGTCAAAAAGATTTAAATCTAGTTGGAGAAATAGACTAAAAAAGAAAAAAGAGAGCCAACAATGTGTGTTCCTCATATGCATGATGACTCCTACGGATCTCAAGTTTATGTAAGCACAATGAAGAGGTCACTAAATGAGTGTGCTTTTTAAGAAAATATATCTTAGACTATACCAAGGAGAGAAAGGAGTTTTCCAATGAGAATGACATGACCAAATGCATGACAAGAAAACAAATTGATTGTACGTGAAAGAGTATGTGGTCTCACTTGTGCAGAATGAAATGTGCTTAAGGTCGCATTTTCTTAGAATGTGGTGCTCAAACCAGGTTTTCTTTTTTTTTCTTTCTTTCTTTTTTTTTTTTTTCCACCGCAACCTCTGCCTTCTGAGTTCAAGTGATTCTACCACCTCAGCCTCCCGATTAGCTGGGATTACAGGCATGCACTGACACGCCCAGCTAATTTTATGTTTTTAGTAGAGACAGGGTTTCTCCATGTTGGTCAGGCTGGTCTTGAACTCCTGACCTCAGGTGATTTGCCTCCCTTGGCCTCCCAAAGTGCTGGGATTTCAGACATGAGCCACTGTGCCTGACCTTCAAACCAGGTTTTAAGTGTAGAGAATCAAATTTGATTCTAAATAGAAGAATAATGTTCAAATGATGGAAACTTTAAATAATATTGGAAAAGTGAATTTTTTAGGTCAGAGCATAGTTCTATACAAATTGAATTTGAAACAATAAGCTAGATGGACAAATATTTGTGCCCCTAAGGCAGAGGAAAAAAAATGTTGAGTGTTCGAAACCAGTTACTATATTTGTGTATTGCTTGGATAGAAGTGATAGCTGGTTACATAAGCAAGAAAAGTCAAGAGTCATAGAAACTGGGCTTATTTACATTTAAAGAGCAATGGAGGAAACTGAGGAAGGCAAAAAGGAGGTTCAAAAAAGCATATTTTACTATTTTCTTTCAAAGAAACTGGGGAAAAAAGGAGTTTTTAAAATTCAACAATTTTCAAAATATCATGTACATTTTTAAAAGTCAGGAATAATTAGATTTTAAAGAAATTATTAGATTTAGTGTGGAGGAGTTGATTGATAGCATGAGAAAAATGATTTCATTAGAATGGTGTATAGATACTTAAGTAAATTATGGTAGAAATTGGATTAGGTCTTTGTCTATATCAGACTGGATTCAATTCTTTGTGTTGAAAATGAAGAAACTGTTTATGTTGAGCCAAGTTTGAATATATAGGTTGTTATAAGTATGTGCCAAGGATTATATGTATTGATGAGTTGTGTTGAATATTCGAAGACTGTGGTTGCCTGGTTTCCATGTAATCTCAATATCAGGTACCTTTGAAAGAAAGGTTGTAAAGTTATTGTGTTTCATCTTTTGCTATAGTGAATGTAAAATCAGTTACTATTTCTAACATATCTTTTAAATCATTAACTAAGATTTTAACAATTTGTGTGTGTTAAAATCTTATTTTTTTTGAAACAAGATAAAGGAATTCTATACTTTTAACATTTCATTATATTATTTTCATTAGCTATATCTATTTCTGTTGTATTGCTGAATCATCTATGGTCAAAATTATTTTTTCAAAAGGAAACACTGTCAATTTACACTTCTGAAGGTGAGTTTGGTGTTTTCCTATTTTCAGAACAATTTTTAAGAAAAAAGAGTATGTGGTCACTATTCTGTTTCCTCATTCTTAAGAAAAGATGCCAAATGAAGATTTTTTTTTTTTTTCAATTGCAGCATATAACTAGGTGTCTTCTTCAGCGTAAGCCCCTTGACCCTGCCCTCACAGGAAAATTCTGGAAAGTTTAACATGTTTAATGGTCAGTATCCCATTCCCTGAATCTTTGTTTCTCCTTAGTAGTCACTTGCTGTCACAAAAGAAGCCCACTAGATGGTGGTAAAAGCACAAGCTACCTACTCTGATTTTATTAAAAAAAAAAAAAAAGTCTTCAAAAGGGAATGCTTACAATGTTTCATAGGTTGTATTTTGCCCATTTTTTATTAGATAGAGAAGAAGCAAGAAAAATAAAGTAGAATAGTATTTTCCATGAAACTTAATTGTAGTTATGAAGTGGAATACCTTTTGGCCCTAAATTATTTTCCAATGAACTGCTTTCAAAATTAAGTTGTTTTGTCAAAATAAATATCAAGTAAAATGATTATGACTCATTGTGGCAAGTTTTAATGCAGATCAGAAAGTAATCCAAATCTGTCGGACTCATCATGCCTTTTTCTTCAGATACAAATGAAGAGTAAACAATGTTTTGGCAATTTTTAGGTTAATCATGTAGAACTGATTACTCTAGAAGAATGCTATTAACATTTAGTCAATTTATACCCTACAATAAGACAAATTAAAATTAATGTTGCTGTTTTTAAGATATCAAATGGGTCATGATTTTAAGAAAAAATGAGAACTGCTGTAGAAAATGATAATGTCTCTGGGCCCAGTGAATCTAGTGACTTCTAAAAAACCCACTTGAATCTCTCTAAGAAAACAGGACAAATAATTAAGTAAATATATCTCCAAATGAGGGAGAGTGTCTGCCTTTAGTTTAAACAGGTTGTCTTTTAAAGTGTAAAGAGGAATAGCAATCCATTGTCAACCATTCTCTGTGGAATAGCAACAGTTAAATCTTGCAAATAGCTTAATAACAAAAGAAAGATCTTTTTAGATAGAATAAAGTAACCTAATGAAGCTCTATCGCATAATTTTTCAATGTTTATACTAATTTCTTCCCTTTAGTATACATTTAATTAGTTCATTTAATATACTTTCTTGATGATATAAATATGCAAATATATTTTTTAAATAATTCACTTTGTTTATAAAGTAAAAGATGTAAAGAAAATATGTAACTATTAACTTTTGATCAGGTCTAAAATAATACAAACTACACATTATGACAAATTATTGGACAGAAATCTTTTTATTTTGCTTATTTAATATCGTCATAATTGTTCGCCTGCCATCTTTCCACATATAAGAATATCAAGTGCTTACAAGCTCCCACGGGGCCCCTACCTTTAAAATGCATTTAATAATAATAGTGAGCATTATTTAAGGGTCTTAAGGTGACAGCCATTGACCTTCCTACAGTCAATAATGTCACAGATCTTGGCTGAGAAGTCATTTTAAAAATATACTTCTTTTCATACTGGCATACACGTGACATCGATTTGAGCATTATCCATATCTGGACATGATCAGTGGCAAATTCATCTATCTCTGGTGGCATGACTGTTGCCACATGGCTTGATCTACTGAGGCAATTTTAAAGCCCTTTGGCTTTCTATGTTTTCTTTCTTGAATATAGCAGGAAGAAAGCTGGGAAACCTCTTCCTGATTTAAAGGATGGTTAAAGTGCTTCTAGCAAAGGCCCTGTGGAAAGGCTTAGTAACTCTGGACATATTTTCTCTGAAAGCTGACTCATTCTGCTCAAGCACCATTAGTTCTGAATAGGTTAGAAACAACTAGGTGAAATCTAGAAATTAGGCCATTCTGGTTTCTTCTAAAGGAGTGCATCCCTTCTCTTGGTCAAGAGGACCCCAGAAAAAACTTAAGAATTGAATTCCCAGCCATGATAGTAAGGGAAGTGCAACATCCCTCATTATATCCCTTCCCTTTTGGAGTTTAGGCACAAATGACCAGCATTAATGTTAATCTAGAGATCATAAGACTAACAAAACAAACTCTTTGAGACAATAAGATACAGAATTATAAGCAAGACCGAAAGCTGTGCAAGGCAAGGATTAAGTCACATCTGCAGGCCATCAATGTTACTACACAGCATCCCTAACTTAAAACATTTCTTTTTGCTAACTCCAAATTTTAGACAGAGCTTTACTTCTTTAACCAATTGCAAATTAAAGAATCTCTGAATTTACCCATAGCCTTTAAAGCCCTACCTCCACTTCAAGATAGCCTGTCTTTTTGAGCAAAACCAATGTATACCTTCCATGTACTGATTTAAGTTTTTACCTATAATTCTTGCTTTCCTAAAATGTATAAAACCGAACTAATCTGACTGCCACAGGTCAGGACCTCTTGAGACTCTGTATCCCTGAGCTACAGTCACTCATATTGGCTCATAATAGACATCTTTAAAATATTTAACAGTTTTGCTTTTCCTTTAAGATTGCTCTGACTCAGCATATGGATATGTAGCAGTGAGATGCCATTGGTCACTTATTCAAATGCCATCCCACCCCTGACTTTTTAAAAAATAGCTTTATTAAACTGCAATTTTAAAACATACACTCTACCCTTTAAAAATGTGCAATTCAATGTTGTTTACCGTATTCAATATGTAGTGCAGCTGTGGATTTTAGAACATTTTCATCACCTCAAAAAGAAATTCCATACCTATTAGCAGTAACTTCCTATTCACATTTCTCCCCTACCCTGCAGACTTGGGCAACCTCTAATCTACTTTCTGTCTGTATAAAGTTACCTAGACATTTTATATAAATAGAATAATACAATATGTGGTTCTTTGTGATCAGCTTCTTTCACTTAATGTTTTCAAGGCATGTTGCAATATGTATCAGTACATCATATCTTGCTATTGAAAAATAATATTCCATTGTATGGCTAGATCATGTTTTATTCATCCATTTAGAAGTTGATAGACATTTGGATTGTTTAGACTTTTGGCTATTAGGAAAAATGCTGCGATGAACATTTGTGTACCAGTGTTTGTGTCAAAATAAAATTTTATGTTTTCATTTCTTGGTTATATACTGAAGGGTGGAATTGCTGGATCGTATGGTGACTCTGTGTTCAATGTTTTCAAAAAAAATTATTTTTCTAAGCAGCTGCAACACTTTACATTTTTACCAGCAATATATGAGAGTTCCAATTTCTCCACATACTAACCAACACCTGTTATTATCTGTCTTTTTTATTATAGCCATCCTAGTGGGTACAGAGTGGTATATCATTGTGATTTTCATTTGCATTTCCCTAATGGCTAATTATATTCGGCACATTTTCATGTATTTATTGTCCATTTGTATATCTTTGGAGAAATGTCTATTCAAATCATTTGCCTATTTTTCATTTGAGTTTTCTTTTTTTATTGTTCTTTTGAAGTACTTTATGTATTCCTGAAGCAAATCTATTATGAAATACATCATTTGCAGATATGTTCTTTCATTCTGGGAGTTTTTTACTTTGAAATGATGTCCTTTAAAGCACAAAAGTTTTTAATTTTGATGAAGTTTAATTAATCTGCATTTGCTTTTGTTCTATTGGTTCCTTATTTAAGAAGACATTTCTTGACCTTAGGTCATGAAAATTTATTCCTATGTGTTCTTCTTACAGTTACACACTTTCAGTTCTTAAATTAAGGTCTATGATTCATTTGAGTACACTTTTGTGTCCACCCTTGGCTTTTATTCTAACTTCCTTTCTTTAGAAGGCAAAGGGTTGTCCTTGAGTAAAGGACAATATGTTTTAATTAATTGGTCAGTGGAAATAAGAATTTTAAAACAGGTAAAATCTGTATTCCTTTGTCACTTTTTAGGCAGTGACTTTATAGTTGTCTAACATGATTCACTTTTTAAAAAATCTGTAGATTGATACAACCAACAGAAGTCCCTTTTAATATTAGTTAGAGAGACCTAGGATATGGAATATAATACAATTTTATTGTTTCTTATTTTTAAGGACACTAAATTTGGGTGGGCATAATTGAAGTCAGCTCAAGACTTTTCCAGGGCTAACAAAGAAGTGTAAGTGACAAGATGCCAGAGTTCCATAGAAAGATAATATAATCATCTGATAAATATGCATAAGGATAAGTAACTTCAAGTTGTAGGAAAAGCTGTGCCTGAAGACCTGCTCCTCTCAAATCTCTTTGCAAACTCCTATTTATAATGGAATATTATTTATTACAATAATTGGTAGATGGGCTGAAATGCAAAATAATTTTGAAATATGGTGAGAGGCATAACTTCTTCCAATGTATTGCCTTGAATAGGATTTGAAATGCAGCACTGCTAGCTCCTATGATACTGGCAGGCATCACTAGGTCAAGAGTGGTATCCAAGATCCCTTGTCTTAGTTCATTCAGGCTGCTATAAGAAAATACTATTGGCTCGGTGCTTATAAACAACAAAATTTATTCCTAACAGTTCTGGAGGTTAGAAAGTCTAAGATCAAGGCACCAGAAGATTTAGTATCTGGTGAGGACCTGCTTCCTGGTTCATGGACGACCTTCTTCTTGCTGCATCTTCACATGCTAGAAGGTAGTAAGGGAGCTCTCTGAAGTCTCTTTCATAAGGGCACTAATCCCATTTATGAGGGATCCACCATTATGACTGAACTATGTCCCGAAGATTCCACCTCTCAATATCTCAAATTTTTGATTAGGTTTTCAGTTTATGGATTTTGAGTTAGGTTATCAGGTTGTCACCATATGACACAAACATTAGTTTATAACATTCCAATCATTTCTAAATTATACCAGAAGCCCAGATGGACTGAACAATAGGCAAAGATCCTGCCATGACCATATATAGCTTATTCATTTCCAGATGCCACTAAAACTTGCTTGCTACTTATTTTATTGCCAAGGGACTCTGACAGTCACTATAAAAATAAAGAAAATTGCCTTTTCTCAAAAATTAATTTAAGTGTTAAATATTTTTCTGTTTAGAACATGTCAATGCCTTTGACACATTTTATAAATTGTAGTTTCTACACATTTGAAGTCATTGAGTAAAAAAGCCATACCTTATTATACATTTATGTGTGAAAGTGGGAAAAAGTAAATATCGTAATCTCATATGGGTAAGTAACAGACTTTTTAGGGAAATATAATTCAAGGCTCAGCAAAAGGAGGTAAGAGGGTCCTGTTGCCTCTTAATCCAGAAGAAAGACAAACTGGGACTATGGCATTGGTAGATATACAGTGGAATAAGAGTCAGGGAAAGAAATCCTTTCCCCTGCTCTTCAACATTCTTATGATACAAGGGTGAGAAAAACCTTGTACTTACTTTAGTGCCCCCCTTATTTATGGGGGTTACATTTCAAGACCCCCAGTAGATGCCTGAAGCCACAGATAGTACCAAACCCTATATACACTATGATTTTTTTATACAGTAGTAGGTAGGTGGTATAAATGGCATGAATACATGGGACAAAGTGATGATTCCTCTCCTGGACAGGACAAAGAGGGACAGTGCAATATCTCGTCACACTGCTCAGAAGAGCATGCCATTTAAAGAGTGAAATTTATATATTTCCAGACCTTTCCATTTAATATTTCTGGTTGATCATGGATAAACTGCAACAAGTGAAACCATGAATAAGTAGGGAGCTACTGTAATGTGTAAAAGAGAGTACTTAGGCAGTAGAGTGAGAATTCTAATTCTTTGTGAGAATTCCAGCTGTAAAGGAAATTTTCTAAGGGTGCAAGTGGCTAGTACCTGGTAATTCTGAGATAAGTTTGAAGTTTTAGGGAAACTAAAAGGAGGTCATTGCTTCAGTCAACTTGAGCTATTGGGATTTTTACTAGACAACTCAACTTGTATTTTCGTATACTTTGTATTGTGCCCCAATCTAAAACTCAGTGCCCTCAAAAATAGCTTATTAGTTAATACTTGATGAATAAAATATGCAGTATCTATATATATAAAATAAAACCGTAACCATTTTACTTTCTGTCTGGGACTATGGCATTGCTAGATACATAGTAGAATGAGTCAGGCAAAGAAATCCACCCAAATATAAAACCTAGAACTCTCATTTTTTGTCTTTTTTTTTTTTTTGGTGTGGGGGAGAGGGTCTTACTCTGTTGCCCAGGCTGGAGTGCAGTAGGGCAATCACAGCTCACTGTAGCCTAGATCTCCCAGGCTCAATTGATCCTCCCACCTCAACCTCCAGAGTAACTGGGGCTACAGGCGCACAATCCCGGCCTGGCTAATTTTTGTATTTTTTGTAGAGATGGGTTTTCACCATGTTGCTCAGGCTGGTCTCAAATTCCTGAGCTCAAGCTATTTGCCCACCTCAGCCTCCCAAAGTGTTGGGACTACAGGTGTGAGCCACCATGTCTGGCCATGTTTTTACATAACAATTAATTTGCTGTACTATACTTCATAATAACTTGTCATTTAGCTATTATTATCCCCATTTCCTGAGGGTCAATCAGTGATTAAATAAATTGTCCAATTTTATACGGATTAATTAGAAGTTCTGTAATTTTAACCCAGATTTATCTGATTCCAAAGCCCATACTCTCATTTTGATTTATCAAGCATTAATTTCATAAAAGTCTATGAAAACTGTACTCAGTTGTACCTCTTTTGATGCATTTAAATGTTTTTTGAAGAGGTGAATTCTTTATTTTTGTTCTACCAAATCTCCACTGTGTCATATGAACATAGATTTTCTCATGCGCTGTTACCAAACTCAGGGTTATAGAATTGGTAGAGTGGCAAGAAGAGCTGCCAAACGAGAAGAAATGATGAGATTTTTCTATTCCAATCCATAGAGAGCAAGTTTGGAACCTGAATAAAGATAGATCTGAGGAGTGGAGTACAAGATGCTGTGTGTTACGTCTTTTAATTTTTGAAAAATGTTTTCAGGAAACTCTATAAGCAGGAGGATAGGGAGAAGTTGATGTGAAATTCACAGGCATGGAAGGGAGGGAGTTGTTTCAGTAACTGCATAGTGACCTGTAAACTGTGAAACATAAAAGGGATGCACAGTCTGATACTTATTGGACTCTTTGTTTAGCCAAGAATCTCTTGGTTCACACCAAATACTACGTAGATACGTAACTGAGTAATGCATAAAATGGAACTGCTCCTGATTTTGTTCCCATTATTGTTTAGTTGGGAAATGTAATCAACATCCCATTTTCATGATTTCTGCTCCCTCAGATGTCTTAAATCAATGATTTTTGTGCATCTCCATTTAATGTAGCTTAAGATTTGTAGTAATGTTTTTAAATTAAATTTTATGACCTTTGAAGTCAAAGGCTACATTTTCACTACGGCTTTACTCAGTGTATAACAAACACGTCATGTATGTAATAACTACCCACAGTATTGGCCAAAAGCTACTGATTGGCTGTCTGCTAAAAGGAGAAGAGTGTGCAATAACCTGCATATCTTATTTCTGGATCTGACTTCAATGTCTGCCCTTAATAGGTAGTTGGCTTATTTATTATTGTATCTACAGTACCTGCTTTGATACCTGAAAGCTGAACACACAGAAAAATGTGTGTTCTGCAAATGTCTTTTCTATGAATATTCTGCACAGAAAAAATGGATGAAAGGACCTCTCAGTTTTCAGCTACAAACTGGTTTCAATTAAATTTTGAAGCAGATTTTTATGGCATTTGGTAAAATTCAACAACATCTATGTAAAGTGCTTGATCCTGAGTCTGGTAACCAGTAAGCTCTTTCTGAAGCCAGACCACAATGAAATTCTGGCTTTGCTGCCTACTAGAAGGCTGACTTCTCTATGCTTCAATTTCTGCACCTGTATACTAGGGAAAAAAACAATACTTATTTCCTAGTGTTCTTATGATAATGTAATAAGCTAAAAAACAATAAAGCGTTTAGTACAGTGTTTGATTCATAATAAACTCTCAATTTTATTTTTATTACCTTCATAAAGACAGATTCTATTAATGACTAGAGAGATTAGAACTTCCCTTCAGGCAGATCATATGTAAATTAATCTTTTTTAAACAAAGGTGTTTGAGTTTCTTCAGAGAATAAAGGTATAATTGAAATGTAGAATTTTCTAAGAAACAGAAAAATAAATGTAAGTCATAGGGAAATAAATCAACTAAGACTAAAGAATATTTTACCAGCAAAGAAGAATTTTTGTGAGAATATGCAGGCTTTTCTTTTTCCTTGATACCAGATGATGCAGTGTGCAAAATAAACTTATGTGACTTCTGAGGCCTGGGCCTGAACTTCTGCAATGGCAAGAAGAGTGGAGAGTTGTGATCATTCATGTACTGATCATAAAAACCAGCCCTTGCTGAGCACTGACCACACGGCAGGGCTTATTTAGACCATGAGTCTAAGTGTCTTACATTTTTAACTTATTGAATCATCACAACGAACCTATAAAGTAGAAACAGTTAATAGGATTATTTTGCAAATGACACTGAGAAAAAGATAAAAGTTTTGTGTCCAAGTCACATAGTAGTGAGGATCAGAACCCAAGAGATCTGACCGCAGAGTATATTTCCTAAATAAAACATATTTTGCAAAATAATTTTAAAAAATATTTTATTCTTTTAGAGTTGTTTTAGGCTCATAGAAAAATTGAGAGGAAAGTACAGAGATTTTCCATATATCCTCCTGACCTATGTATGGCCTCCTTCATTATCAATATCTCCACCAGAGGGGTACATTTGTCAGAGTTGAGGAACCTACATTAACACCTCGTGATCACCCAAAGTCCATAGTTTACATTAGGTTCACTCTTGGTGTTGCACATTTTATGGGTTTGGACAAATAAATGGTAACACATATCCATCATTACAGTATCATGCAAGAGTATTTCCATGGACCTAAAAATCCTCTGTGCTCTGCCTTCTCACCCCTTTCCCCACTCCCAGCCCATGAAAACCACTGATCTTTTTATTGATTCTGTAATTTTGCTTCCTGCAGAATGTCATATAATTGGATTCACACAGTATGTATGATTGGCTTCTTTAACTTAGTAATGTGCATTTAAGGTTCCTCCATGTCTTTTGTGGCTTAATAACCCATTTTCT
This sequence comes from Piliocolobus tephrosceles, assembly GCF_002776525.5. Taxonomy (NCBI): domain Eukaryota; kingdom Metazoa; phylum Chordata; class Mammalia; order Primates; family Cercopithecidae; genus Piliocolobus; species Piliocolobus tephrosceles. The sequence continues at coordinate 32,327,922 of NC_045444.1, read as the reverse complement.
TTTTAGTACTGAATAATTTTCCATTGTTTGGATGTACCACAGTTTATTTATCCATTCATCTTCTAAAGGACATCTTGGTTGTTTCCAAGTTTTGGCAATTATGAGTAAACATGAATAAACATTCATGCGAAGGTTTTTTTGTGGAAATAAATCTTCAACATTTTTGGGTAAATACATGGAGCTCAATTTGTGAATCATATGGTAAGAATATGTTTAGTTCTGTAAGAAACTGCCAAACTGCTGTCTAAAATGATTGTACCATTTTGCATTCCTACCAGTAATGAATGAGAGTTCCTGTTGCTCCACATTCTTGTCAGCATTTGGTGTTGTCAGTATTCCAGTTTTTGACCATTCTAATAGGTAAGAAGTGGTATCACATTTTAATACATTTTAATCTTACATTTTTTGACTCTTCAGAGTAGGTACTTTTTAACTTCTGGATAAGGAACAGTCTCTACCATGTTTAGAAACTCATAAAGTTTTTGATATGGCCAAATATCTTTTCCATTTCAGGCCCTGTTTGAGGCTATCTATGCCTCCAGTGGACTGACTTGCTTTTTGTTACTGACAGAATACTTTAACTTCATGTCTGAAACATGCGTATTTCTTAATCCTGCTCACATATCTGAGCCTCCAAGGACTTAATGTGTGACTTTTATTTTTAAATTTTCCTTAACCATTATACTTTCTATAGACTATCCAAATGCTCAGTAATTATGACTATCTACCTGTCTACCTATCATCTATTTGTATGTCTACTGTCTCTCCATCCATACACCCCTCTATTCATAAGTTGTAGAATAAATGTCACCTCATCTTTTTCCTAGACTCTATACAACATAGTCATTTATGGATCCAGTAGTATGCACTGAGATTATATGACTCCTGGTATAGTTATCTGTTATATTTTGGGCTAATACCTTTTAGCCTCTAGCTGCTAAATGACATAGGAGACTTAAATAAGTAAGATAATTTCCATTTACAATAAAGAAAGTAATATAATACAGAGACAAAAATGCATGTTAAAACAATTTTTGACTATTTTAAAACAATAAGATTTCACATTTGGATAGAGTTTCCATTTTGCAATTTCACAAATTTTTTAAATTTATTTCTTACTACAGCCCTGTTAATAATGTGAATATTGTCATTAATAATGAGGAATAATGATGGAGTGTCTCTGAAGGACCTGGAAATAAGGGAAATATTATCTTTTCTGCAAGTATTAATTTTTTAAATCAACATTTATTAGATAAGAGATAAGCAGAGACACGTAGAAGACTCAACTTGAACTTGATAGTGTATAGCCTCTTATTTAAAGAAATATTGCAAAATGGGGATTGACAACTGATGAATATAAAGATGATATGATTACAGAGGATAATGTTGTAAATAAATACTATTTCAAGCACTGTCCAAAAAAGAGAGGCTTAAAAAAATGGACTTGGACTATTATTACAACTTCATCGGCAAGATTAAGACATGCTATTATGACATTAAAATGTAAAGCTATGTGATTCTGATCTATTAACACTTTAATTTAGCTGTTTTTGTGTAGCTTCCATATTTGCCAAATAAGCTACTTATGCTATGGCCTCTGCTGTCAATCTGACAAGAGAGAAAGGACTGATTTTGCAGCTTTAGGGGTACTAGGTTATGGGATAGTTATTATATTAGTTGAATATTTTGGGTTGCAAGTAACAGAAGTCTCCTTGTGCTAACTTAAGCCAAAAATACAAAAACAAAAACACTAAATGTGAATATGTGAATGCATAACAAAGATGTATTCAGTAGATAGTGTGTCCCGGAACGTGTGAGGCTACATGCAAACTGGTCTTGGAAGTGGCTAAGAATGAGAACCTAGAACCACAGAGAACCTGTAAAATCCCTTCTCTCCAGCTCTCGTTTTTCTTCTCTTTGCTGAAGCTTCCTTTTTTTCTCTCTATAAACAATTGCTTCAGTTTCCCTAACTACAAGGAAATTACAAGATTACTGCTTTGTATTTCCCTAGCATACACAGTTTAGAGTTAGCCATACAAACATAAATTTTGTTTTCTTTATTTTTATTATTGAAGTATAATCAACATGAAATGAACTGTTCCTATTTAAAGTATATCATTTGAAAAGGCTTAATATGTAAACTCATTATTTCTTCATCACAACCAAGATAATGAACATATTTAACAACCCCCAAAGTGTCTTTTCCTTTTTTAATCCCTCCCTCTCTGTCGTACCACACTCTCTCTCCAGGTAACTACTGATTTTTTGTCAGTGTATACATTGATGTGCATTTTTAAAAGGTTTTTTAGCCATGGAAAAATACTGTATGATTATTTTTTGCTTGTGTTTTGGTTTGGCTTCTTTTATTCTGTATAATTATTTTGATATTCATCCATGTTTTTGCCTGTATCAATGGGTTTATTTCTTCTTATTGCTTGGTAATATTCCATTTTATGTATATATTAAAATTTTCTAATTTGTACACCAGTGGATGATATTTGTGGTTTTACCAGAGTTGCTTTTAAAATATAAGCTGCAATACCTATCAGTATGCAAGTCTCTATATAGATGCATGTTTTCATTTCCCTCATCTAAGAGTAAGATGGATGAGTCATATGGTAGATATATGTGTAACTTTATAAGAAACTGTCTTCCAAAGTAGTCGTATATTTTTCATTTCCACCAGTAGTGCTAAGAGTTCCAGTTCCTCTGCAGCCTCATCAAAACTTGTATAACTTACATAAGTAAATATTTTTAACTTTAGCCATTCAAGTAAGTGTATAGTGGTATCACATTGTGTCTAATATTAACTTGCTTAATAGTTAATGGTGTGCATCATTTCATGTGTTTATTTGATGTATGCATTTTCCTTGATTAAGTGTCCTTTCATATTCTTTTCCCCTCAAACAAACAACAAGCAGATTGTTTCCTTGTTGGTGATTTTTTAAGAGTCTTTATCTCTTCTGGATATAAGTTATTTATCAGAAATATAATTTGCAAATATTTTCTCCCAGTCTGTGGCTTGTCTTTTCTTTCTCCTAAAAACCTTTCAAAGCACAGAAGTTTTTAATATAGAAAGAATCAAATTTGTCAGTTTTATTTTATAGATCATGCTTTTCGTGTCATATTTAAGAAAGCAGTGCCTAAGCCTAGGTCAAAAAGATTTTTTTCATATTTTCATCTATATATTTTACAGTCTTAAATATTACATTTAATAGTATGATCTGCTTTGTGTTAATTTTGCATATAGCATGCGGTATGAATCAAAGTTCGTTTTTTTAAATAAGGATATCCAGTTGTTCCCATACCATTTACTGAAAAACTATTCTTTCTCCACAGAATTGTTTTTGCATCTTTGTCTAAAATCAGCTGTCTATATGTACACAACCCTATTTTAGAACTCTCTTCTGTTGCATTGATTTGTTCATCTATCACGATGCCAATACCACACATTTTGCTTATTCTTGCTTTCTAATATGTTTTAATATCAATTAATGTTAGCCCTCCAATTTTGTTCTTTTTTTTTTTTCCACAGTGGTTTCTGCTATTCTAGGTACTTTAATTTTTTATAAAAATTTTAAATTCAGTGTGTCAATTATTACAAAGACAGTCTTTCTGAATATTTATTGGGGGTACTTTGAAGCCACAGATGGATTTGGGGAGAATTAAGACCATAAAAATTTTGAGTTTTTAGTATATAGAACTTGCATATGTTAAACCACATTTATCCTTTCATATGTTATAGTTTTGAATCTATTGAATCTATGGTGTTTGTTGTTCCAACTTTTATTATTATTATTTTTTATTATTATACTTTAAGTTCTAGGGTACATGTGTACAACGTGTAGGTTTGTTAATAGGTATACATGTGCCATGTTGGTTGACTGCACCAATCAACTCGTCATTTACATTAGTTAATTCTCCTAATGAAATCCCTCCCCCAGCCCCCCACCCCCCGACAGGCCCCAGTGTGTGATGTTCCCTGCCCTGTGTCCAAGTGTTCTCATTGTTCAATTCTCACCTATGAGTGAGAACATGTAGTGTTTGGTTTTCTGTCCTTTTGATAGTTTGCTGAGAATGATGATTTCCAGTTTCATCCATGTCCCTGCAAAGGACATGAACTCATCCTTTTTTATAACTGCATAGTGTTCCATGATGTATATGTGCCACATTTTCTTAATCCAGTCTATCATTGATGGACATCTGGGTTGGCTCCAAGACTTTGCTATTGTGAATAGTGCCACAATAAACATACATGTGCATGTGTCTTTATAGTAGCCTGATTTATAATCCTTTGGGTATATCCCCAGTAATGGGATGGCTGGGTCAAATAGTATTTCTAGTTCTAAATCCTTGAGGAATAGTCACACTGTGTTCCACAATGGTCGAACTAATTTACATCCCCACCAACAGTGTAAAAACGTTCCTATTTTTCTACATCCTCTCCAGCATCTGTTGTTTCCTGACTTTAATGATCACCATTCTAACTGGCATGAGATGGTATCTCGTTGTGGTTTTGATTTGCATTTCTCTGATGACCAGTGATGATGAGCATTTTTCATGTGTCTATTGGCTGCATAAATGTCTTCTTTTGAGAAGTGTCTATTTATATCCTTTGCCCACTTTTTGATGGGGTTGTTTGTATTTTTCTTGTAAATTTGTTTAAGTTCTTTGTAGATTCTGGATATTAGCCCTTTGTCAGATGGGTAGATTGCAAAAATTTTCTCCCATTCTGTAGGTTGCCTTTTCACTCTGATGATAGTTTCTTTTGCCATGCAGAAGCTCTTTAGTTTAATTCGATTCCATTTGTCTATTTTGGCTTTTGTGGCCATTGCTTTTGGTGTTTTAGTCATGAATTCCTTGCACATGCCTATGTCCAATGGTATTGCCTAGTTTTTCTTCTAGAGTTTTTATTTTTTTAGGTGGAACATTTAAATCTTTAATCCATCTTGAATTAATTTTTGTATGAGGAGTAAGGAAAGGATTCAGTTTCAGCTTTCTACATATGGCTAGCCAGTTTTCCCAGCACAACTTATTAAATAGGGAATCCTTCCCTCATTTCTTTTTTTCTTTTTTTTTTGGTGAGGTTTGTCAAAGATCAGATGGTTGTAGATGTGTGGTATTATTTCTGAGGGCTCTGTTCTGTTCCATTGGTCTATATATCTGTTTTGGTACCAGTACCATGCTGTGTTGGTTACTGTAGCCTTGTAGTATAGTTTGAAGTCAGGTAGCGTGATGCCTCCAGCTTTGTTGTTTTTGCTTAGGTTGTCTTGGTTATGCAGGCTCTTTTTTGGTTCCATATGAACTTTAAAGTAGTTTTTTTTTCCAATTCTGTGAATAAAATCATTGATAGCTTGAAGGGGATGGCATTGGATCTATAAATTACCTTGGGCAGTATGACCATTTTCATGATACTGATTCTTCCTATCCATGAGCATGGAAAGTTCTTCCATTTGTTTGTGTCCTCTTTTATTTTGTTGAGCAGTGGTTTGTGGTTCTCCTTGAAGAGATCCTTTACATCCTTTGTAAGTTGGATTTTATTCTGTTTGTAGCAATTGTAAATGGGAGTTCACCCATGATTTGACTCTATGTTTGTCTGTTATTGGTGTATAGGAATGTTTGTGATTTTTGCACATTGATTTTGTATCCTGAGACTTTGCTGAAGTTGCTTGTCAGATTAAGGAGATTTGGGGTTGAGATGATGGGGTTTTCCAAATATACAATCACGTCATCTGCAAACAGGGACAATTTGACTTCTTCTTTTCCTAATTGAATATACTTTATTTCTCTCTCTTGCCTGATTGCCCTGGCCAGAACTTCCAACACTATGTAGAATAGGAGTGGTCAGAGAGGGCATCCTTGTCTTGTGCAGTTTTCAAAGGGAATGCTTCCAGTTTTTGCCCATTCAGTGTGATATTGGCTGTGGGTTTGTCATAAATAGTTCTTATTATTTTGAGATATGTTCCATCAATACCTAGTTTATTGAGAGTTTTTAGCATGAAGTGCTGTTGAATTTTGTTGAAGGCCTTTTCCGCATCTATTGAGATAATCATGTGGTTTTTGTCATTGGTTCTGTTTATGTGAGGGATTACATTTATTGATTTGCATATGTTGAACCAGCCTTGAATCCCAGGGATGAAGCTGACTTGATCATGGTAGATAAGCTTTTTGATGTGCTGCTGGATTCGATTTGCCAGTATTTTATTGAGGATTTTCACATCGATATTCATCAGGGATATTGGTCTGAAATTCTCTTTCTCTCTCTCTCTCGCTTTTTTTTTTTTTTTTTTTTTTTTTTTTTTTTTTTTTTTTTTTTTTGTTGTGTCTCTGCCAGGCTTTGGTATCAGGATGATGTTGACCTCATAAAATGAGTTAGGGAGGATTTCCTCTGTTTCTGTTGATTACAATAGTTTCAGAAGGAATGGTACTAGCTCCTCTTTGTCCCCTTTGTAGAATTCGGCTGTGAATCTGTCTGGTCCTGGACTTTTTTTGGTTGGTAGGCTATTAATTATTGCCTCAATTTCAGAGCCTGTTATTGGTCTGTTCAGGGATTCAACTTCTTCCTGGTTTAGTCTTGGGAGGGTGTATGTATCCAGGAATTTATCCATTTCTTCTAGATTTTCTAGTTTATTTGTGTAGAGGTGTTTATGGTATTCTCTGATGATAGTTTGTATTTTGTGGGATCGGTGGTGATATCCCCTTTATCATTTTTTATTGCCTCTATTTGATTCTTCTCTCTTTTCTTCTTTATTAGTCTTTATAGCAGTTTATCAATTTTGTTGATCTTTTCAAAAAACCAGCTCCTGGATTCATTTGTTTTTTAAGGGTTTTTTTTTTTTTTTTTTGTCTCTATCTCCTTCAATTCTGCTCTGATCTTAGTTATTTATTGTTTTCTGCTAACTTTTAAATTTGTTTGTTCTGGCTTCTCTAGTTCTTTCAATTGTGATGTTAAGGTGTCGATTTTAGATCTTTCCTGCTTTCTCTTGTGAGCATTTAGTGCTATAAATTTCCCTCTACCCACTGCTTTAATTGTGTCTGTCCCAGAGATTCTGGTATGTTCTGTCTTTGTTCTCATTGGTTTCAAAGAACATCTTTATTTCTGCCTTCATTTCATTATTTACCCAGAAGTCATTCAGGAGCAGGTTGTTCAGTTTCCATGTAGTTGTACAGTTATGAATGAGTTTCTTAATCCTGAGTTCTAATTTGATTGCATAGTGGTCTGAGAGACAGTTTGATGTGATTTCTGTTCTTTTACATTTGCTGAGGAGTGCTTTACATCCAATTATGTGGTCTATTTTAGAATAAGTGTGGTGTGTTGCTGAGAAGATTGTATATTCTGTTTATTTGGGGTGGAGGGTTCTGTAGATGTCTATTAGGTCTGCTTGGTGCAGAGCTGAGTTCAAGTCCTGGATATCCTTGTTAACCTTCTGTCTCTTTGATCTGTTTAATATTGACAGTGGGGTGTTAAAGTCTCCCATTATTGTTGTTTCAGAGTCTAAGTCTCTCTGTAGGTCTCTAAGGACTTACTTTATGATTCTGGGTACTCCTGTATTGGGTGCATATATATTTAGTATCGTTAGCTCTTCTTGTTGAATTGATCCCTTTACCATTAGGTAATGGCCTTCTTTGTCTCTTTTGATCTTTGTTCATTTAAAGTCTCTTTTATCAGAGACTAGGTTTGCAACCCCCTCCCCCCGCTTTTTTTTTTCCATTTGCTTAGTAAACCTTCCTCCATCCTTTATTTTGAGCCTATGTGTGTCTCTGCACAGGAGATGGGTCTCCTGAATACAGCACACTGATGGGTCTTGATTATCCAATTTGCCAGTCTGTGTCTTTTAATTGGGGCATTTAGCACATTTACATTTAAGGTTAATATTGTTATGTGTGAATTTGATCCTGTCATTATGATGTTAGCTGGTTATTTTGCCCATTAATTGATGCAGTTTCTTAATAGCGTCAATGGTCGTTACAATTTTGCATGTTTTTGCAATGGCTGGTACCGATTGTTACTTTCCATGTTTAGTGCTTCCTTCAGGAGTTCTTGTAAGGCAGGCCTGGTGATGACAAAATCTCTCAACATTTGCTTGTCTGTAAAGGATTTTCTTTCTCCTTCATTTATGAAGCTTAGTTTGGCTGGATATAACATTCAGGGTTGAAAATTCTTTTCTTTAAAAATGTTGAATATGGGCCCCCACTCTCTTCTGGAGTGTAAGGTTTATGCTGAGAGATCTACTGTTAGTCTGATGGACTTCCCTTTGTGGGTGATCCTACCTTTCTCTCTGGCTGCCCTTAACAATTTTTCCTTCATTTCAAACTTGGTATATCTGACAATTATGTGTCTTTGGATTGCTCTTCTTGTGGAGTATCTTTGTGATATTCTGTGTATTTCCTGGATTTGTATGTTGGCCTGTCTTGCTAGGTTGGGGAAGTTCTCCTGGATAATATTCTGAAGAGTGTTTTCCAACTTGGTTCCATTCTCCCCATCACTTTCAGGTACACCAATCCAATGTAAATTTGGTCTTTTCACATAGTCCATATTTCTTCTAGGCTTTGTTCATTTCTTTTTACTCTAAACTTGTCTTCTTGCTTTATTTCATTAATCTGACCTTCACTCACTGATATCCTTTCTTCCACTTGATTGAATCGGCTATTGAAGCTTGTGCATGCATCACAAAGTTCTAGTGCCATGGTTTTCAGCTCCATCAGGTCATTTAAGGTCTTCTCTACACTGTTTATTCTAGTTAGCCATTTGTCTGACCTTTTTTCAAGGTTTTTAGCTTCCTTGCTATGGGTTAGAACATGCTCCTTTAGCTCAGAGAAGTTTGTTATTACCAGCCTTCTGAAGCCTACCTCTGTGAACTCGTCGAAGTCATTCTCCATCCATCTTTGTTCTGTTGTTGCCAAGGAGCTGTGATCCTTTGGAGGAGAAGAGGCGCTCTGGTTTTCAGAATTTTCAGCTTTTCTGCTCTGGTTTCTCCCCATCTTTGTGGTTTTATCTATCTTTAGTCTTTGATTTTGGTCACCTACAGATGGGGTTCTGTGGGGTTTTGGTGTGGATGTCCTTTTTATTCATGTTGATGCTATTCCTTTCTTTTTTTTTTTGAGTCAGAGTCTTGCTCTGTCGCCCAGGCTGGAGTGCAGTGGCACCATCTCGGCTCACTGCAAGCTCTGCCTTCCAGGTTCAAGCCATTCTCCTGCCTCAACCTCCCAAGCAGCTGGGACTACAGGTGCCCGCCACCACGCCTGGCTAATTTTTTTGTTTTTTTTTTTTTGATACGGAGTCTCGCTGTGTCACCCAGGCTGGAGTGTAGTGGCCGGATCTCAGCTCACTGCAAGCTCCGCCTCCCGGGTTCCCGCCATTCTCCTGCCTCAGCCTCCCGAGTAGCTGGGACTACAGGTGCCACCACCTCGCCCGGCTAGTTTTTTTTGTATTTTTAGTAGAGACGGGGTTTCACCGTGTTAGCCAGGATGGTCTCGATCTCCTGACCTCGTGATTTGCCCATCTCGGCCTCCCAAAGTGCTGGGATTACAGGCTTGAGCCACCGCGCCCGGCCTTTTTTTTGTATTTTTAGTAGAGATGGGGTTTCACCATGTTAGCCAGGATGGTCTTGATCTCCTGCCCTCATGATCCATTCGCCTTGGCCTCCCAAAGTGCTGGGATTACAGCATGAGCCACTGCACCTGGCCGATGCTATTCCTTTCTATTTGTTAGTTTTCCTTCTAACAGTCAGTTCCCTCAGCTGCAGGTCTGTTGGAGTTTGCTGGAGGTCCACTCCAGACCTGTTTGCCCGGGTATCACCATCAGAGACTGCAGAACAGCAAATATTGCAGAACAGCAAATATTGCTGCCTGATCTTTCCTCTGGAAGCTTTGTCCCGGAGGGGCAACCCCCTGTATGAGGTGTCTGTCAGCCCCTACTGGGAGTTGTCTCCCAGTTAGCCTACACAGGGGTCAGGGACCCACTTGAGGAGGCAGTCTGTCCGTTCTCAGAGCTCAAACACCATGCTAGGAGAACCACTGCTCTCTTCAGAGCTATCAGGCAGGGACGTTTAAGTCTGCAGAAGTTTCTGCTGCCTTTCATTCAGCTCTGCTCTGCCCACAGAGGTGGAGTCTGTTAGAGGCAGAAGGCTTTGCTGAGCTGGGGTGGGCTTCTCCCAGTTTGAGCTTTCCAGCCACTTTGTTTACCTACCGAAGGCTCAGCAATGGCGGACGCCCCTTGCCCTGCCAGGCTACTGCCTTGCAGGTCTATCTCAGACTGCTGTGCTAGCAGTGAGCAAGGCTCCATGGGCGTGGGACCCACTGAGGCAGGCATGGGAAAGAATCTCCTGGACGGCCGGTTGCTAAGATCATGGGAAAAGCGCAGTATTTGGGTGAGAGTGTCCCATTTTTCCAGGTACAGTCTGTCATGGCTTCCCTTTGCTAGGAAAGGGAAGTCCCCCAACCCCTTGTACTTCCTGGGTGAGGCAACACCACACCCTGCTTTGGCTCACCCTCCATGGGCTGCACCCACTGTCCAATCAGTCCCAATGACATGAAGCAGGTACATCAGTTGGAAATGCAAAAATCACCTGTCTTCTGCATTGATCATGCTGGGAGCTGCAGACCAGAGCTATTCCTATTCAGCCATCTTGAAAAGGATCCTGTTAGTCCAACTTTCAGTTGTGTGTTGCTAGTATATAGAAATTCAATTAATTTTTGTGCATTGATCATTTCTACTGTGATATTGCTAAACTTAATAGTTATAGTAGCTTTTGGGTGGATCCCTCTACATTTTCTTTATATTATCTGTAAGTTATATTATCTGTAAATTAAATTATCTGTAAATCATATTGTCTGTAAATATTTATTTCACCTTTAATTCTGTCTTTCTTAGTTGAATACCTCTTGTTTCCTTTATGTTCCTTATTGTATTGGCTAGAAATTCCATGATGGACATCCTTTTCTTCTTCCTGATTGTAGGAGGGAAGCATTCAGTCTTTTAATGTTAAGTGTGCTGTTAGTTGTAGGTTTCTTTGCAGATGCCTTTTGTCAGGATTAGAAAGTCTTTTTTTCTCTCCTTTTCTTGGAGGATTTATCAGGAATGAATGGTAAGTTTTGTCAAATGATTTTTCTACTGAGATGATAACATTGTTTTGGAAATCCAGGTTTCCTTGCAATTCCATCTGAATTTTAGAATCAGCTTTTCCATTTCAGTGAAAGAGGTCTTTTGGATTTTGATAGGGATTCTATTGTATGTGTAGATCACTTTGGGTAGTAGTGCCATCTTAACAACATTAGTCTTCCAGGTGAACATGGATGTCATTCCATTTATTTAGGTCCTCTTAATTTCCTTCAGCAGTATTTTATAGTTCTCTGTGTACAAATCTTTTACTTCTTTATTTAATTTGTTCATTCTTTATGATACTGATATAGTTTGGCTATTTGTTCCCTTCCAATTTTATGTTGAAATTTGATCCTTAGTATTGGAGTTAGGGCCTCATAGGAGATGTTTGGATCATGGGGGCTGATCTCTCATGAATGCCTTGATGCTGTTCCTGTGTAGTGAGTGAGTTTTTGTTCTGTCTGTTCCCATGAGAACTGATTGTTAAAAAGAGCTTCTCACCTCCCCCACTTCTTCTGCTTCCTTCCTCTCGTCACGTGATACCTGCTACTCTTTCACCTTCCACCCTGAACAGAAGCAGGTGTTGTTGCCACTGTTCTTGTACAGCCTATAGATATGTGAGGCAAATAAACCTCTTTTCTCTATATAAATTACTCAGACTCAGGTATTTCTTTATGGCAACATGAATGGACTAACTCAGATGTTGTTGTTTTGTCAAATGCATTTTCTGTACTAATTGAGATGATGATGTGGGTTTTTTTCTTCATTTATGTGATATATCACATTGATTGATTTTCATGTTTAACCACTCTAGAATTCCTGAGATAAATCCCACTTGATCTTTGTATATGCTCCTTTTAGTAGGCTGTTGTGTTGAAGTTGCTAGCATTTTGTTGAGATTTTTTTCATCTATATTAATAATGGATATTGGTGTGTAATTCTCTTTTCTTGTGATGTCTTTATCTGACTTTCAGGTTTAAGTAGTGATGGCTTCATAAAATGAGGGAGTATTCCCTTTTATTTTCTGGAAGAGTTTGAAAATGATTGGTATTAATTCAAAGAATAATATTGAGTATATTTGGTGGAATTTGCCATTGAAACCTTCAGGCCCTGGGCTTTTCTTTGATAGGAGGATTCTTGTTACTGTTCAATTTATTTCTTTCTGATAGGTCTCTCCAAATTTTCTATTTCTTCTTGAGTGCATTTTGGCAGTTTTTGTGTTTCTAAGAATTTGTCCATTTCACCTAGGTTATCTCACTTATTGCCATACAATTGTTTATAGTATTCACTTATAGTCTGTTTCATATCTGTAAAGTCAGTAGTAGTAGGCCCACTTTCACTAAAATCATCTGATTTTAGTTATTTGCATCTCCTGTTTTTGTTTTTGTTTTTGTTTTTTTGAGATGGAATCTTGTTCTGTCACTCAGGCTGAAGTACAGTGGTGTGATCTTGGCTCACTACAACTTCCACCTCCCAAGTTCAAGTGATTCTCCTGCCTCAGCCTCCTGAGTAGCTGGGATAACAGGTGTGCGCCACCACGCCTGCCTGATTTTTGTATTTTTAGTAGAGACGGGGTTTCACCATATCGGTCAGGCTGGTCTCAAACTCGTGACCTCTTGATCCACCTGCCTCAGCCTCCCAAAGTGCTGGGATTACAGACGTGAACCACTGTGCCTAGCTTTGTCATTTTTTTCTTAGTTAGTCTAGTGTATTTTTTGGTAAATTTGTTTCTATCTGTGCTTATGTAATAAGTGTTTAACTTAAGAATAAACTATAAGTTTCATTGATTTTTCCCATTGGTTTCCTATTCTCTGTATTATGTCTGCTTTAAAATATAGAATGTTTCTGTTTTCTATGTTATGTCTGCTTTAATTCTTCCTTCTCTTAGCTTTGGGTTTAGTTTGCTTTTCTTTTTCTAGTTCCTATAGTTTTAAATTACACTGTGGATTTGAGATCTTCTTTTTCTTTTTCTTTTTCTTTTTTCCTTTAAGAGACGGAGTCTTGCTCTGTTGCTGGAGTGCAGTGGTGTGACAATCTGCAACCTCCACCTCCTGGGTTCAAGCAATTCTCCTGCCTCAGCCTCTTGAGTAACTGGGACTACAGGTGCATGCCACCACATCCAGCTAATTTCTTTTGTATTTTAGTAGAGATATGGTTTCACCATGTTGCCCAGGCTGGTCTTGAACTCTTGAGCTCAGGCAGTCCATCCACTTCGGCCTCCCAAAGTGCTAGGATTACAGGCATGAGCCAACATGCCCAGCTGAGATCTTCTTTTTATAAGGAGGCATTTATAGCTATAATTTTCTCTATATGCACTGTTTTCTATGCATCTCACAAAGTTTGGTATATTGTATTTTCATATTCATCTATCTCAAAGTACTTTTTAATTTCCCTTATATTTTTTTCTTTGACACATTGTTTGTTTAAAATGTGTTGTTTAATTTTCTCATATTTGTAAATATTCTAGTTTTCTGTCAGGTATTGATTTCTAGTTTCATTTTATTATGATTGGAGAAGATACTTATACAATTTCAATCTTTTTATGTGATAGAAAAGATTTATGTGGAGACTTGTTTTGTGGCTTAATATGCGGTTTATATTAGAGAATGTCTTTGGTGCACTTGAGGAAAACGTGACGTTTTCTAATGTTAGAGTGTTGTATAATAATTATGAATGTTAGGTCTAGTTGGTTTATATGTATTGTTGAAGTCACCTATTTCCTTAATGATCTTCTACCTCGATGTTTTATTCTGTATTAAAAGTGGGTTAATACTGAAGTATCCAACTATTATTGTAGAACTGCCTACTTCTTTGAATTCTGCTGGTTTTTGCATTTTGCTGTATCATTTACTGAGAGAGGGGTGTTGAAGTACCCAACTACGATTGCGTATTTGTCTACTTCTTTTTTTAGTGTTTTCTTTATGTATTTTGAAATTGTATATAAAGGTGTTTGAACATTTGGATTTATTATTTATTCTTAGATAACTGACTTTTTTGTTATCATATGATGTTTCTCTTTCTTTGATAATATTCCTTTTCTAAATTCTACTTTGCCCAATATTAGTATAAGTCTTTCAGCTACTTTGCCCAATATTAGTATTACTCTTTTAGTTTTGTTTTGATTCATGTTTGCATGATACGAATTGGTATGCATTTGTTCATTCTTCTCCTGGTAACACATGTCTTTAAGAAAGTATGTATTTGTGTCTTAGTTTTTATCTCATGTAATAATCTCTATATTTACCTGATATATTTAGACCATTTATATTTATTATAATTATAGATATGGCTGAATTAAAATTTACCATCTTGTTAATTGTTTTCTTTTTATTACCTCTGTTTTGTTTCTTTTTTCTCTTTTTTTATGACTTTTTTTTTTCATTTTTGGTATATTTATTTTTTATTACAACAGCAAGCTCATCCTTAATTTCTGACTTATTTTTGTTACTTTCGTATCTTTAGGATTCCTTTTTATCTTCACTGTTGCCTTACTATTCATGCCTGGTTATAAAAAATTTTTCTTTGGTTGCCTCAAACTTTATAATATTTATTTCTAACTAATCAGATTATATCTTTAAATATTAGCATAGTGCCTCATATGTTGTGTAAGGAACTTAACAGCAGTATTCTATTTCCTCTTTCCATCCTTAACAATATTTTGTAATGCATTTTACTTTTACCTACTTGAAATATACACGTACAATACCCTTGCTACTATTTTTGTTTCATACATCCAGTTTTTTAAAGCAATCAAAAATAAGGGGAAAAGTCATATTTATTTATATTTATTTATTTTCCTGTACTTTTCTTTTTTTAATGTAGATCCAAATTTCTACCTGATATCATACTCTTCAAAAATTTATTTCAATATTTCTTGCAGCATATGTCTGCTGACAATACATCTCTCAATTTTTTTTATATGAGAAAGTACATCTTCTTCAGTTTTAAAGATATTTTGGCTGGGTATAGACTCTTGGGTTAGCATTTTTATTTCTTTCAGCACTTTGATGGCATCACTCCATTGTCTTTTGGCTTGCATGGTTTCTTCAATGAACAATACATTACTTTATTTTTAGTAATAGTAGTAAATAATAATGAGGATAATTCACTTTAAGTACAATTCAAAAAGCATCCAAATATTACTTATTTTATATATTTCAGTTTTGATTTTTAACTCTTATATAATTCTTGAAGGAGTGTATATACATACATACATACACACATTTTAAAAAGAAGAGATAAATAAATATTGCCAATACAGTAAAAAGATCTTCTGTAAACATTATACATTGTTCTATTATTTTAAAGAAATTAGAGATTGTTGATGTTCTCAGTAAAAGCATTTTTTTGTAAAATCTTTAGGGGGATGAAATCAAACTACAGTAAGATGCAAATTTAAAGGGAACTGAAGAAAAATAGAGTGATATAAAGTTTGCCTTTCAAAAAAATTATATGGAGAAATGGAAAAGTGTGGAAAATGGTAATGAGAATAATTTTGAAACTGATTATGATAATACTATGAACATAGAATACCAACTTCAAGCATTTGTTATTTGCTTACTATGCTGAGAACTTTACAATATTATTTCAGTTATTTCAGTCTTTATAACAATATTGTGAGGGAGACTGTATTAATCTAAATGTCCATAAATTAGAGATTGCTTAAACAATTTTAGAATATTCATACTATAAAGTACTCTGCCATCATTAAAAAAAAACAAAATATAACTACATGGAAAGTTATTTAATTTATACTGTTGGTAAAGACAGCCAGGTACAGTGGAAATGTAACACTTATGTAAAACACATAACACATAAACCCCAAATAATATATTTTTTCCTGTGGAAATATCAAAGTGAAAAATTATCTGATATATTGCACACTAATCTAATTTGTAAATGAAGTTAAAATAGTATTTTAAACTCAAACTCATATGAGTTAACCAGGAAGAGGAAGATGTTATTAAGAGGCCTATTCTGTGCCTGTTTTTGGACTATGAGTCTCCTTTATATTATTTTATATATTTCTCACAATATCCTATGAAGCATGTATTATTACCATGCTTTTATAGAAGAGAAACTAGAGTGAGAGTATTTAATCAGCATAGCAGAAAGTCACCATAGTTGGCCAACTATATAATTTTCTCTCGAGAGCCTAATTTCTCTCTACTTAGTATACATGAGCCCTTTTAGAGATAGATACTGCTTTTTTAATGTACATTTGGTTATGTAATTTACTAAACCCACCTAGCCTTAGTTTTCTCATGTGCAATACCACAGGGTTAACCAGTTATGTTATATGATTACTATAACTCTGAAATTCTGAAGCAAATTGTGGTATAATCAAACTAAATAGACATAACATATTGATCTCAGGTTATTTGTTGCTTGTTTATTTCAATCAATATTTCTATTGCATCAATCTCTGGGCACATTCAAATCAAAGATATACAGAGTTCTTTTGATTTTTCTTTGAGGATTACAGAGAATGATGCAGAAATGCTTTTATTCTCAGCAGTGTTGACAAATACTTGTATAAAGCTTGTTTTATTTATTGATACCAACTCCACAGGTATGTATGACAGGTCATTTAGCATAATGTAAGCAGAGTTTGAGTATGACTTAGTTGAAACTACATTACCATATGTGAGGAAACTGGACCTTCCTAGATGATGGCTCTCTCACAACTGATACACACACACACACACACACACAAATTCTAAACCTTGCTTGTTCCTACCACATGGCTATGCTTGGGTTCTATGAGAAATGGCCATGTCATTTGTGGCATCCACATTTTGGCTTACATTTATACTGGTTTAATTTCTTTCATTGTAAACCAAATATTTCTGGGAATCAAGATCTATACTGGGCCTATAGTAGAACAAAGAGTAAAGGAACAAAGAGTAAAGAAGGAAGTTTTGAGTAGATGGTACTAGAAGAACAAAATGTCAGTAGTGTGTACAAGTATGAAGTAGTCAAGAAACCGCCAGAAGTCAAGTTAGTAGGTTACAAGTATGTGCTCATGTGTGTACATTATGCATGTTGCACACATACAGACAAATACGAAACATGAAGGGGAGTGAGGAGGGAAATTAGCAGCGAGTGATGAGATTATCTCTTAGGCCCGGGACCAGGTAATGTAAGCCTAAGGCATTAACTTTGTTATATTCATATAATGTGTTGGTTCTCTTTAATTCTCAACTGCACTTTTCTTAAATGGATACGAATTAAATTATTATGAGCATTCAGGTACTCCAGTTTATCATCTTATGTCAATGCTATCCATCTTATGTGTATAGTGCTGTGCTTTGTCACTTGGCCATTATCCTAGCCATTAGTTTCCTTGAACATATTCTTTTCTATAATAATGAGTCAGTGTCAAGACATCTTGTGGTAAGATCTTGATATATTTTTAACTGGAGCACTGTGTTAAAAAATGAGTCAATGATGAAGGATTATCTTGTACTAAAGGAAAAAAAAAGCAGAAATGTAATGAATCTGGACTTTGACATGTCATATATCTTATGCAGGGACATCCAAGAATTGTTGGAGAGTGTTGGCATTATGCCAGAAATCATCATGGTGGGATGGTGTCCAGGTTGACGAAGATGCATTGTCATTTTACTTTTGGAAAATCCTGCGAGGCTCGCTATGGAATCTGGCAATAGCAATTACAATTACTGTGCTTCATTTTATTCACTTGGGCAAAATAATGTCATTCCACTTAAAACATACAAAATTACAAACTAATAATAAAGCTCTCTTAACAGCCCTTAGAGTGAGGAGTTAACCTTGATAATAAAATGATGTAAGGCTTAATAAACCTTGTTTCTGGCCAAATCCCAGGGAGAATGAATTTCATGTGACTCAGCTCTATGGAATCAATAATAACTAACTCCTGTTTGGCACTAGTTGAATATGAGGTGCAGACAAGTACTCGTTCAGGTATGTGGATTACTCAGGGTTTCCCTGCTACCCTCACAATACTTACTTTTGGTTTTTCTTGGCATCAGATGATTCTACTTTCAGAGGTGAGCCTTGACTGCTCTGATGTATGAATATACCTCCTTAACAAGGACAGTCTCACTTATAGATATAAACTAAGCACAATGAAATATTTTAGACATTTATATGCCAAATAGCAATAAATCTTGGGCTAATATTTATAAACAGCCAATAACAAGTTTTTAGTAAATTTTCCACCAGCATTGTATTTAGATATCTTTTATAAAAGAAAATTGTGGAGCAGCTCTGCTTAAGGCTATCACTTAAAACATCTCACGCCTGTAATCCCAGCACTTTGGAAGGCCGAGGCAGGTGGATCACAAAGTCAGGAGTTCGAGACCAGCCTGGGCAACATGGTGAAACCCGTCTCTACTAAAAATACAAAAATTAGCTGGGCTTGGTGGCGGACACTTGTAATCTCAGTTACTAGGGAGGCTGATACAGAGAATTGCTTGAACCCGGGAGGCGGAGCTTGCAGTGAGCTGAGATTACACCGCTGCACTCCAGCCTGGGCAACAGAGTGAGACTCCATCTCAAAAAAACAGAAAACAAAAACAAAAACAAAAACAAAACAAAACAAAAAAACATGTAAAAAGCCTTTACATTAGTATGATATTGTAGACCTGGAAAATTCATATTGTAGAATTTTGAGGAAAGAACACTGAGACAAATATTCCATAGAAGAAAGCAGTTGCCTAACTAATTCACCACTTTTTTCAGTCTCGTGATCCCAGTGGTGGCAGGAGGGCAGGTACTTTCTTCTGAGTATCCTGGCATAAACCAGAACTGAGAATATGAACTTATGTAAATAAAACTCTTTAGAGGATGATGTATAAAATTATGCTGATATATTCATGTACAATAAAATGTATGAGAGTTCACCAGTATATTTCCTGTATCATTTGGGAAGTTAGCTTGCCAGAGGGTTATTTAAGTGAGTCTAAAATAAGCATAGGGATAATTAGTTACATGATCCACATGTGTAATGGCCTCATGCTGTAATATTTGAAGCAGATGAGATTCTTGATTTAGCTTGACAGGTATGCATTTCTCTGGCCAGTGCTGGGCAACGCCTTCACTTTGGAGTCTGACCTGTTGGCACTCTCATTGCCCACTGACTCTTTGGTTGATCAATTTGATACATTATTTTATTAGATATGTTCTGTTTTACATAAATAAGTATATTTATTACATATTTATGACAACTGTTGCAATGTAATATAATCTAAGAACCAGTTTAACTGCTTACAATTTAAAAATATTTCTAGTGCTGGTGGGCATATAGTGAGAGTCTCCAAAGGGGGGCCCTATGTTCAGTGTTCTAGGCTGAACTCCAGGAATATGATAAAACTAGGTAATTCTGCAGATTGTGAGAATAGAAGGGTCAAGTGATCTACTGCCTATATGAAACACTGCAAAACAGTAAACAAGGGACTTTTTCATTACCCATAACTGGGGAGTAATATAACATTTACAGAATGTGAGAAAGCATGTGGAGTGAGCTGGTCAGGGCCCTAGAAAGTATCAGGTTGGACTTTTTAATTGGAGGCTCGTTGCTATGGTCTTAATGTTTGTGTGCCCTCAAATTCCTATGTTAAAATTCCAACCCCCAAGGTGATAGTATTAGGAGGTGGGGCCTTTGGAAAGTGACCAGGACTGCATTAGTGTCCTTGTAAAAGAAGCCAGAGAGAGACACCCTTTGCCCCTTCCAACATGTGAGGACACAGTGAGAAGGTCCCATCTATGAACCAAAAAGTGGGCCCTCACCAGACACTGAATCTGCCAGTACCTTCGTCTTGGACTGCCTAGCCACCAGAACTGTGAGAAGTAAGTTCCTATTACTTATCGGCTACCCAGTCTATGTTATATTGGTAAAGCATTCGTAATGAACTAAGACGCTGCTTGATATTATCAGTGTGGAGGAGCTAAGAAGTAGAGATGTGTTTACAACCCAAAAAGGCTGAACAGAAACCAACTCCTTCTCTTGAGGTCATGGTTAATTAAAGCCTGGATACCTAAACTGTCCAGCCACGGAGAAAGCAGGGAAAAGAAAGAAATCTTATTTGGCTGAGTTCAAACTTGAAATGGCTAAGAAAAATAGTAGAGTATCCAGTTTATCTGATGTTAACTAGATTGTTTTTTCTGCCATTAGTCAGAAAAGAATCTCAAAGTAAAGATGAAATTATATTAAAAATCAAGCTATATTTTTGCCAGTCAGAATTTATGGCTTGAAAATCAACATTTGCTTTTTGTTTGCATATACATAGTTTTGGAGTTTATACTGGGATATGTTTATACTGAGATATGCATTTAGAACATTATTAAAATATAGATTATTGAGGGTTTTTGGGGCATAGAAACTTGAGTAGCTATCATTCAAATTTATAAAAGAACTATTCACAAATATTTCAATATTATTGGTTTAATAACAAAAGATACATTGTCTTGATATAATTTTATGATGAGATTTATAATCAAGAATTAATGTTATCAACTTGGCTGTTAGGTTTCTTTAAAAATTCTGTTTATTAAGTGTGTAATGTTTTAATGATACCATGTGGAGAAGAGGAATTGGGACATTCCTGACCAAAATTTGAGCTATAGTGGCCTCAAGATAGCTTTAACTTCTTTATTTCTCTTATACAGCAATTTATACTAATTACAGCAATTTATTTTAGCTAACACATGTGGAAACAAATAAAAATGTGGAACCATACATAATGAAATCTAAACTGATCATAAAAATTTAAAATAAATTTTAACATGAGAGGTTCCATGCAGCTGCATATTTAGAATTTAATTCTTCTTATTTAGTGCTCCAAATAGTTCTATAGGTTTTTTTTGTTCCATGAACAATGTGAATGCCATAGCCCAAACAATTCTAAGCAATAAATGAAACAGGAAAATTCATTATGATATAAACTTCTTAGAAACAATATTGAGTTTCAAATCATTGGAAATAGTAATAACCAAATTAGATGTTATCAAGACTTTACTAATACAAAATGTATGCTTCAGCATTCTATTACTTGAATATTTGAGCAATTAGATGCCACCGGCAATGTTAGATTTGATTAGGGGTTTTCAGCGTACTGCTCAACAAGCTTAGCTATGAATATTAGCTAACTATCTTTTAGATCTAGTAAAAAAAGTCAGAGTGTTACAAATGGGTTGGATTCTTTTTTATTGTATTTGATTTTAAGAGACCAGAAATCACAGGATAATGAAAGTACAAACAGTGCCAGAAATTGACAATTTAGGTTAATCCTATAAGTAAATGAAATATACGCTTATTTGCTTCCTACCTCACGTCAGGTACCATTCTGAGAAAATACAATTATCAAGGCACTATTAGCTCTCACAATTAATTAACAGTCTATTTGGAAGGTAAACATAAGAAAAAGAATGCATCCTGCAATTTAATACAATACATACTCTGAAAGAGGTGAAGTACAAGGAGCAGTGAGGCAGAGAGGCCTAGCTGACCACTAATATAGAGTTATTGGTGAAGATGTGTTCCCAGAAAAGGACCATATCTTCCAGACCTTGTTATATCAATGTGCCTTCCCAACTCTTTCCCCTTCCCCTGCCCCAACAAGGAAAGTGGCACCTCAGGATAGAAGGAGTTTGGGTTCTAAATCATTACTGACCAGGAACATTATAATTGGACTGACGTGTCCACATATCAGTCCGCTGACATTTGGGGATAATTTATTGCAGCAGCAAATGCTCCTATAACTAATCTACCAATCTACCAATCTGCCTGAAGGTAACAGGAAATGCTTAAAATAGACTCCTTAATTGTATATATGAGTTGTTTTTTTTTTTTTTTTTTTTTTTCAGGTGGTATATATAGAAGAGATGGGGGTGGGGTTTGGTAGATCAATTACACATAGGAAATAAGAGCAAAGGCACAGAGAAATAAAAATCTGTTTATATGCAATGTTTCCTATCATTCAGTATTTTTGTCATGTCAGGTAAGTGGAGGAGAGAGGTATGGAGAGGACTGGGGAAGTAAGTATACAGGGCCATATTATAGAAATCCTTATACTCCCATGCATAGACTTGGGACTAAATCCTTATGCTGCTTATTTCTAACATACCTTTCACAGGGCCAGAGGGCTGTCTTAAACATCATGACTGTCATTTTATCAAGGAAGAAGAAGAAATAAAGAATATTCAGGTTGATTATGGGTCTTGAAAGGAATATTGCCCATTAATAATAGTCAATGAGGAAAATGGTAAAATGTGTGACCATTGACCAGGACCCATATTCTAAAGGGACTCTGAGGTTTAGCTAGGATTGTGAATCAAAATGTTGTTATAATGCCTACACGTAGTTTTATTAAACTGGACTAAACATGGCATGGGAATAGAAATGCTGAAAGGGAAAACTAATCAAAATTGTTATGATATAGAAAAACTTCACATGATATAGAATAAGTTCAGAAGAGAGGGTAAGGCCGAGACGGGCGGATCACGAGGTCAGGAGATCGAGACCATCCTGGCTAACACGGTGAAACCCCATCTCTACTAAAAAATACAAAAAAACTAGCCGGGCGAGGTGGCGGGCGCCTGTAGTCCCAGCTACTGGGGAGGCTGAGGCAGGAGAATGGCATAAACCCGGGAGGCGGAGCTTGCAGTGAGCCGAGATCCGGCCACTGCACTCCAGTCTGGGAGACAGAGTGAGACTGTCTCAAAAAAAACAAACAAAAAAAAAAAAAAAAAAGAAGAGAGGATATCCTGTGCTACTATACCTCATAAATAAATATATAGTATATTATATTCTATATTATAAAGTACAGAAAAAGCATGTCAAATAAAAACTAAATTTTTGTTCACATGTCTAATGCAGATTGGGTGGTGTTACAGGTTGTATTGTGTTTTCCAAAAAATAGATATTGAAGTCCTAACACCTAGTACCTCAGAATATGACCTTACTTAGAAACAGAGTCTGTTCTGATCCAGGCAAGTTAGGATGGGATCATTAGCATGGGCCCTAATACAATATGATAGGTATTCTTATAAAAAGGGATAAATTTGGACATAGAAACAGATACACACAGAGCAAAGACCACATGAAGAGACACAGGGAGAAGATGGCTATTTGCAAGGCAAGGAATGCCTAAAGCTACCAGAACCTGGGAGAGAGAATTGGAACAAATTCTTCCCTAGAGTCTTCAGAGAGAGCAGGGCTCTGCTGACATCTCGATTTTAGAGTTTTGGCCTCCATAATTGTAAGGTAATAAATTTTTATTGTTTAGGTCACCTAGTTTATGGTGCTTTGTTACAGGAGCCCTAGGAAGCTAGTAATACAAGAGGACATTCTCCTTTATGTAATTTTACCATCTGGAAGATGCCTCTAAAGAAGGCTTAATAGAAAGCATGGAGATTGTACACTGTTTCTTACCCATCTTGTCGAGAAGTGACACATATCACTTCTATTCCAAGTTTGTTAACTAGAAATAGACACACGGCCTCAATATAATAGCAAAATAGCCTGAGACAGGTAGAAAAGTGTTTATAGTATTTGGTGTACAAGCACTGTTTTCATCACAACTGCCATTGAAGTACACACATCTAGCCTCTTAATTCAGTTTCTGCCTTTTAATAAGGGAAAATTGTTCATATCTCTAATGTTAATTTCTAGATACATTAAATAAGGGTAATCATGCCTAATGAATACGAAGCACTTAGTAGAATACCTGACACAGAGAAAATGTTCAATAAACTATTGCTATTTTGTGAATTCATAGTATGTAGAGTGAATTCTGCAGAAGAATATGGAGACTAATACATGGGTCCTAATTATACTTATTTTAACATATTGAATATTTTTTGAAATGTTTCAGATCTTGCATTTTACCAAAACAATGCAGTATTTCATAAGAATTGAACAATTTTGGGAGCACCTACCTGAGCATTCTACCACTTTCTTTTTCTTAACTCTTTTCACCATCCATTCATGAAATGATGTAATATTACATAGGACAACTTGTTAATAATTAATCACTAACAAAAACAAATTTAGACAGAAACTTAAGTATGTATAGTGAACATATAGGCAAATAATGATTTAGCCTGGATAAAAGACAGTTTACTTGACATCTTCTTTAGATTGAAGGCTTCTTATATTGTCCAGACATATTTTTGAGATAAAGATAAAATAAGTTTTGAGATTCTATTTATCTACTCATTATAAATAATATTTTAGAAATCTATGTTTCCGTACACTTCGTATTTAAAACAAAGCCAATGCTCAATTAATTGATGGCACTGAAAAGGAGAGACTGTTCTACAAGGTCTGTTCATTTACCATATAAATATAATATTCATTTGTATATTTAAATAATTTTAAATATAAGAATGGTGCCAGAAATCAGCTATAATGAGTAGCATTTGGTATTGTTTAACTCATTCTCAATTACCCCTGTCTTAATAAAATTTACACATAATAAACTGAGTGGTATGATGTATACTAATGAAGCCAAATAAATAAGATGTTAATCAGTGTAGAAAGAACACAACAAAAGGGATTCCATTTGCAAAGTATTATAATTTGCAAAAGATTCTAAGACTAGATGAAAATTTAGTATAAATAACTTCAAAAGAGAGTGAAAAAGAGACAGAAAATGAAAAGTGTGCATGATTGTTTGGCAGTTAAAAACACAGTCACAACAATAGTGATTTCTTAACATTACAATAGAAGTAGGATTTTTGTTGTTGTTGTTGTTGTTGTTGTTGTTGTTGTTGTTGTTAAATTAAGGAAAAGTTTCATCCTAAAAGACCTAAAAGCAGGGCCCTGTATGGAAGTCAAAGTTTGTTCACTTACAAACGTACTTTAGTATTTTTTTTTTTTAGTTGTGGGAAAATCATTCCTATGAATATGTGGCAGCAAGAGATATTTCGGTTAGAGTTTAGTAGAAAGTTTTTTTTAAAAAAAATTCATGACATGAGTAGAAATTATGAGAGAAATTAAAGTTGATTCACTTTTTGGCCCACATATGCTGAACCTTCCATTTAGTTTAATCCAACATTTGGATTAAAAAGAAACTTTATCTTGAATCAAGTTTTTGTTGCATCATTTCTCTATTTTCTTTCTGATTTGTGTGGTTCATTATGCAAAAATTATCAGCCACCTGAGCTAGTAATGGAAGCCAACGAGAAGACTGGTGAAACATCTGCCAGAAGAGAGTAGAGTAGTGCTTTAAGAGGAATTAATGTTTCTTATTTTAATATTATCATTTTCTCCATAGCATTTTTGACCAATACATTGCTTTTTAAATATTCTCTTAAAGTATCAAGTTAGCAACGAAACAGTTAAAGAAAAAAAAAAAATACTTTCACTGTCTCACTCCACTCAGGCCTAAATAATATTTTCCCCCCTTTGGAAAGAGACATTTTAATATGTCACACTTCAGTTCCAGCTCAATAAACAACCATTTATTTACAATTTTAGAGCAATCTTCAGCCTAGTCAGGTAAGAATTATTTCAAAAGAATAAAAACATTTTCATTTCCCATCACTGCCAAAAAAGAAAAGAACATGAGTTATGAGTCTTGCTATGTTGTCTTAAGTTGATTACTATGGAATGATTAAAAAACTAGCTGGGCTGTCAGTGCAGAGGAGTACATTATAAGTGTAATAACAGCTTAGGGATACAATCCATCAATGCCGCACTTGGAAGAAGAAAAAAAGTTGATCTATTTCTTTGGTCATCATTTTCAGCATATTAGATGACAAATAATTGTACATTCATCAATAACAATAGATTAAAGTTGAAATGATTTATTGCTATTACACTGCTGTTATGATGGAGCACCGGGTCAGTCAAGCATCAGCAGGGTCTGTATTTAATTTTCACGGGTCTCTTAACAGAAATAATAGACAGAGAGTAAACCACCTGAAACAAGGTAGATCAAAGTTGTTGACAAGTGATTTGTAGGTTGGTTCTTCATGAGTGGTGGAAGAGAGGCAATAGGACCTCTTTGGCGGGCTTGTTGAACCACTAAATCAAGCAGACCTTGCTGGCACTCAGGCTGACATCCAGCCAGGCAGCACATGGAAATATGAAAGCTATGCAAGTATGAAGTTAGTTTAATATTACCCGAAGGTAATGGAACATGGTACACATTCCTGGGACCAAACTGTGTGATTTCAATCTTCTGCACATCTCCAGTAGGCTAATGAGAGTCTGCTTTTCAGCAAGTCGTAGTTTAATTGTTCTCACATCCACTGACTGTCGATAGATTGGTATGATCCACGGAAAAATATGTAATATGTTTCTCTTAATATATTATATTTCTTCCTGCTTAAGCAAAGTGAGAATTATTTATACTCAACTTGTTTGAACATTTAAATTTCAATTCAACAATAACTAAGTACTAATTTGACTAGGTTTTCTGAAAGTTCTGTCTGTGGACTGTCTATTTCCAAGTTTTTTAACCAGGATTTTTGCAGAAACATATGTAACTTGTTTGGCCCATCCCAGATGTATTGAGACTTTCTGGGGATTTTTGAAGCTAGAAATTTGCATTTCTAGAAAACTTTTTGGGTGATTCTGATGAAATCTAAACTTTAACAACCAATGTATTAGGCTCAGATACTATGGGAAACAAAAACAACTACACTGTGTCAGCGAGTTTCAGGAATGTCTACCCATCTTGAGGTTCAGTTCTTTTCCTAACAAATGTAGTTGACAAGATTCAACTGTACAAGGAGTTTCATTAAGCCTTACCTTGAGCTTCTGAGGCTTTTAAAAAAATATTTTACATTTTAAAGAGATTATTAAGATTTCCTACATGAAACACAATAACATAGTCATCTAAACACTTTTATAATAGGTATGTATTTTGTTACAACCTCCTCTCAAAGTATCTGGTTAGTCTATAAAATATTGTGCATTATGTCATCCAAAATGCATTATTGTATTGATTTATTTTATATTTACTAATTTATGTTCATTTTAAAATATATTATTAATGTTTTATTTTAGCATACTATTAAATATATCATTTATAATAATTATAAAAGTGTTTAACAAAAACCAGTAAATAGCATAATTCATTAAGGGGAAATGTTTAATGATGTTGAATTTAGAAATAACTATCTCTAATTAGGGTATCCCGCTATTTTAAAATAATAGATACCAGTTTTGGATTCAAGAATAGGTAATTTTTTTTTCAATTAAAAGTAATGGGAAAATTTGTCCTTCTGGTAAATTACCCTCTGAGGAATATTTTCAGTAAGAACTTGTCCATAAAAAGCAAGAGATGCTTGTTTGTAAGGTATCTACCTAATTTATAAGTACGGTAGCTTGACTTTGCCAAACTAAACAAAGAGTCTCAAAATAATTTGGTCTTATAATTAATTATACAGAAATGACTGTGACAGAGTGGGAGGAAATAAAATAATAAATCAATATTCGGTCTCTTTCTGCTTGAGTAGAAGTCAGATTATAATATTGCCAATACCTACTGCTGCATTGGCAGAGAATTCTCATCTTGTAGGCAGCTATGGTGATTGGTAATACCTGCCCAGAATTCTGTGTTGAGAAGTTGCCGCAGAAGTAGACCCAAAAACAAATAGCTTATTTGGCAGATGAATTAGGAAAGGGAAAGGAGGTAAGCAAATAAGGGCTCAGTTAATGTGAAGTTATTACTCTGGACAATTGGGGCTCAATCCCACTAGAGACCCTTTAAAACATTGTAAAGAATACAACTCAGACAAGTTGCTGTCAGAGGTGAAGAGTCTGGATAGTAATACCAGCCCTCATCACTCAGTGTGGAAGGGTGGTCTCTCTGGCATGCTCTTGGGATTGTCACACCTTGGCACTCTGGCCTACTCTGTGCTCTGGTCAAACAATCTTCTTAGAAACAGGCGCTTGACACAGAAACCTCTGACAAATACTGGAACTAGCCACAGAAGTGCCATCTGACCTCCAAAGTGGGCCAGGGAAATGTGAACAAGCACAAACACTATGCAGCACTCCAAAAAGATTCGTAAGTCAAACCTGGACTTAATGAGGGAAAGTCTGTCAACAGATATTGCAGGTGTGTTTGGCAGCATTTGCCATTCCTTAGTTTATTATAAACCCCATGAATACAGTTTAGGAAAACTAAACCTTCTCAGATTTCTGAAGTATGTTTGTTTCCTCTGCATAGTTGATAGATGTAAAAAGAAGTACAGAAGCACCATTGCCTTACCATAGTGTCTTTACTTAGCAGTATCACTGGAAACATATAGAAATGACTTGCACAATAGAGAATGCCAACAATGTTCCAATTGTTTGATGATGCTATTTGGGATGGTGAAGGCTGAGTTCTCAGATTTAATTTGGTAAAAGTAATTTTGTCTAAGGTGGTTGTCACAATACTGCATATATTAGAAATCATGTCATTACATTCCCTAAATTAGGCCTTTTTAAAAAGACGTATTTAATACTCTTAGCTGTGAAGGCAACAGTGTCTAACAAGAAATCTGTCTACTGATGTTTGTAATTTGTAACAGTATCCCTGTACAGAGCAGTGTACTAACAATCCCAGATAGTATTAATTACTCCTTTCAGTTTAAGAAGAAAATGAGAAGTGCTTAATAATCAATCTCAAGTTTATTAGGAGCTAAATTCCATTGGAGGTGAGAGGCAGTTTTGCAGTAAGAATGCCAGAGGAACACATTCAGTGGCCGAGAGCATTGTTGAAATCAAAATCATTAGATAACAAGTAACGTATGTGTACTTAGCCAACTAGATGACTAACTGGCTGAATTCAGCTTAAAAAAAAAACAAAAAAACAAAAAACAAAAAACAAAAAAAACCCCACACCTGTCAATAGTTATCACCACTAAAATAGTACATATAGTGAAGAAAAAAAGCTTTAACTTTCTGTCCAGTCAAATCTAAGTGTATCACACTCAATTTTCCTTCCTTAGTAATCTAAATAATTTCCCACCTTGCTCATGATGAATGTCTTGCCAGCTCCTACTCAGTTCCTCCACTTTACACGACCTAATTAAAGAAAACATTTCATGATTGCCTATTTTTTCTCATGCATGACAACCTATTATTTTTCCTACCACCTGATTAGGACTTTATTATCCTTGGATTTAGATTGATTCGCTGAGCACTTTAATAAAGCACTACTTAGTTTGATTTAAAGGATTACAGGTTTCCTTCATTCATACAATTATTCTTATAACCATCGTACATTCTAAGTACTCTACAGTCCCTCCAAAAAGCAGTTTTAGATTGCCACCAAACAAGGTTATAAAATAAGAATCACAGGTGACATTCCTGTTGAATATGGGAATGTGAGTTCCATTGTGGGCAGTCATGAGAGGACATTTTGCAATATAATTTGTCAAGGGTGATAAATCTATTTCATCGTATCTGTCAGGGATGGCTCCTGTGTATTAAAACTACTATAAAGTTTGCTCAAGATAAACCAAAAGTTTCATATGATTAAATAATCATAAATTTATGATGACAAATTACATTTACTGTGTTATCTACAACCCGAGCCAAAATTAGATAGGGTTCAAATGGATGATGATGCATTTTGATTTCATATCTAGTGAATTTTTATTAAATAAATGAGATGTGCAATATTTATAAAACTGTCTTTTATTTTGAACCTTTTACTAGAAAGTTGTATCTTGTCAAAAATAAAGGGGCACACATATACACATTGAATTACTAATTAAATGAGTTGCTGGTAGAAAAGTAAAGAAAGTTATTTAAATATTAACTGGAGAACACATGGTGCTTGGTAGACGCTGAGCCATCACAGATGAGAAGAAATTCCAGTCCTAAGAAAGAAGCATAAGTCTCACCCTGCAGTGGTGAGAGACAGGTGGTGTTCAGTGGTGTTCAGTGAGCCCCACTGGAGTCCAGGGATTAAAGAAATATTGACAGAAGGTTCAGTTATACATAATCTAATCAGACATTCAATCCATTATTTATTTATTTATTAAGTGCATGCTATGTGCAAGGTTTAGAACAAAATTCTTCCCATGATTTTAAAGAATCTCAAGGGATTTGAATGCTCATTGGGGTGACTGAGTTCATCTGTTAAAAAGAATTTAAAGGGTCCAAGCTTGGAATATGCCAGTTGGTTTTCAGGTACCTTAATAATACCAACTCTTTGATTTTAGGATTCTTATCTGAGGGAAATCAAAGAATGAGGATGTAAGGTGGCATTTGGTCAAATGGGAATTTTTGTGACTTTCAACATCACTCACAAATACACACACACATTGTTCATACTGTTGTTAGAATTGAGAGTTGTTCCAATGTGGTAGCATTTGTTCATCACATCAGGACATTTCTTAAAGTTTACTTATTTTGATTGAGAAAAATGGTATATATATTTATGAAATAAGACATGTTTTGAAATATGTATAGAAATGGCTTATATCAAACTAATTAACATATGCATTGTCTCATATACATCATATTTTGAGGTGAGAACAAAATGTCCTCAGTGATTTTTAAGACTAAATATATTATAATTAACTACCATCTCTTGAATTTATTCTTCCTATTGAACTGAAATTTTGTATATGTTAACCAATGTCCCCTGACACACCAACAGTCCCTGGAAACCACCACTTTACTCTCTGCTTCTATCAGTTGGACTTTTTTAGATTTCGCATATAAGTGAGATAATGGGATATGTATCTTTCTGTGACTGGCTTAATTCACTGAACATAATGTCCTCCAGGTTCATTTATGCTGTCACAAATGACAAGATTTCCTTCATTTTAAGGCTGACTAATATTCCATTGTGGATATACGCCACATTTTCTTTATCCATTTATCCATTGATAGCCACTTAGGTTGATTGCATATCTTGGCTATTATATATAATGTTGCAATGAATGTGGGAGTGCAGATATCTTTGACGTTGTGATTTCATATTCTTTGATTATGTGATTGCAGTGGGATTGCTGGGTCATTAGGCAGTGCTATTTTTAATTTTATGAGGAACCTCCACATTGTTTCCATAATGGCTGTACTAATTTCCATTCCTGCCAATAGTGTACAAAGGTTCCCTTTCTCTACATCCTTGCCATCACTTGTTACTTTCATCTTTTATATTTTTATTTTTATTTCTTTTTTAAATTTTACTTCAAGTTCTGGATACATGTGCAGAATATGCAGGTTTGTTACATAGGTATACACGTGCCATGATGGTTTGTTGCACCCATCAACCCATCATCTACATTAGGTATTTCTACTAATACTATCCCTTGCCTAGCCCCCTACCCTCTGAAAGGCCTCAGTGTTTGATGTTCCCCTCCCTGTGTTCATGTGTTCTTATTGTTCAGCTCCCACTTATGAGTGAGAACATGTGGTGTTTGGTTTTCTGTTCCTGTGTTAGTTTGCTGAGAATGATGGCTTCCAGCTTCATCCATGTCCCTGCAAAGGACAAGAACTCATCCTTTTTTATGGCTGCATAGTATTCCATGGTGTATATGTGCTACATTTTCTTTATCCAGTCTATCATTGATGGGCATTTGGGTTGGTTCCAAGTCTTTGCTGTTGAAACAGTGCTTTAATAAACATACGTGTGCATGTGTCTTTATAGCAAATGATTTATAATCTTTTGAGTATATACCCAGTAATGTGATTGCTGAGTCAAATGATATTTCTGGTTCTAGATCCTTGAGGAATCACCACACTGTCTTCCAAAATGGTTGAACTAATTTATACTCCCACCAAAAGTGTAAAAGCATTCCTATTTCTCCACATCCTCTCCAGCATCTGTTGTTTCCTGACTTTTTAATGATCATCATTCTAACTGGTGTGAGATGGTATCTCATTGTGGTTTTGATTTGCATTTCTCTAATGACCAGGGATGATGAGCTTCTTTTCATATGTTTGCTGGCACATAAATGTCTTTTTTTTTTGAGAAGTGTCTATTTATATCCTTTGCCCACTTTTTGATGGGGTTGTTTGTATTTTTCTTGTAAATTTGTTCAGTTCTTTGTAGATTCTGGATATTAGCTCTTTGTCAGCTGGATAGATTGCAAAAATTTTCTCCCATTCTGTAGGTTGCCTTTTCACTCTGATGATAGTTTCTTTTTCTGTGCAGAAGCACTTTCGTTTAATTAGATCCTGTTTGTCAATTTTGGCTATTGTTGCCATTGCTTTTGGTGTTTTAGTCATGAAGACTTTGCCCATGCCTATGTCCTGAATGGTATTGCCTAGGTTTTCTTCTATGGTTTTTATGATTTTAGGTGGAACATTTAAATCTTTAATCCATCTTGAGTTAATTTTTGTATACGGTGTAAGGAAGGGGTCAAGTTTCTGTTTTCTGCATATGGCTAGCCAGTTTTCCCAACACCATTTAGTAAATAGGGAATCTTTTCCCCATTGTTTGTTCTTGTCAGGTTTGTCAAAGATCAGATGATTGTAGATGTGTGGCATTATTTCTGAGGCCTCTATTCCATTCCATTGGTCTAGATATCTGTTTTAGTGCCAGGATCAAGCTGTTTTGGTTACTGTAGCCTTGTAGTATAGTTTGAAGTCAGGTAGTGTGATGCCTCCAGCTTTGTTCCTTTTGCTTAGGATTGTCTTGGCTATAAGAGTTCTTTTTTGGTTCCATATGAAATTTAAAGTAGCTTTTTTTCTAATTCTGTGAAGAAAGTCAATGGTAGCTTGATGGGGATAGCATTGAATGTATAAATTACTTTGGGCAGTATGATCATTTTCACGATATTGATTCTTCCTATACATGAGCATGGAATGTTTTTCCATTTGTGTCCTCTCTTATTTCCTTGAGCAGTGGTTTGTAGTTCTCCTTGAAGAGGTCCTTCACATCCCTTGTAAGTTGGATTCCTAGGTATTTTATTCTCTTTGAAGCAATTGTGAATGGGATTTCACTCATGATTTCACTCTCTATTTGTCTGTTATTGGTGTATAGGAATGCTTCTGATATTTGCACATTGATTTTGAATCCTGAGAATTTGTTGAAATTGCTTATCAGCTTCAGGAGATTTAGGGCTGAGATGATGGGGTTTTCTAAATATACAATCACGTCATCGCAAACAGAAAATTTGACTTCCTCTCTTCTTATCTGAATACTCCTTCTTTCTTTCTCTTGCCTGATTGCCCTGGCCAGAACTTCCAATAATGTGTGAATAGGACTGGGGAGAGAGCGCATCCTTGTCTTGTGCTGGGTTTCAAAAGGAATGCTTCCAGCTTTTGCCCATTTTGTATGATATTGGCTTTATGTTTGTCATGTGTAGCTCTTATTATTTTGAGATACGATCCACCAGTAACTAGTTTATTGAGAGATTTTAGCATGAAGGGCTGTTGAATTTTGTCGAAGGCCTTTTCCGCATCTGTTGAGATAATCATGTGGTTTTTGTCTTTGGTTCTGTTTATGTGATGGATTATGTTTATTGATTTGCGTATGTTGAACCAGCCTTACATCCCAGGGATAAAGCTGGCTTGATCATGGTGGTTAAGCTTTTTGATGTGCTGCTGGATTTGGTTTCCAGTATTTTATTGAGGATTTTTAGATCGATGTTTGTAGGGGATATTGACCTGAAATTGTCTTTTTTGTTGCATCTCTGCTATGTTTTGGTATCAGGATGATGCTGACCTCATAAAATGTGTTAGGGAGGAGTTCCTCTTTTTCTGTCATTTGTAATAGTTTAATAAGGAATGGTACCAGCTCCTCTTTATACCTCTTGAATAATTCGACTGTGAATCCATCTGCTCCTAGGCTTTTTTTGGTTGGTAGGGTATCAATTACTGCCTCAATTTCAGAACTTGTTATTGGTCTATTCAGGGATTTGACTTCTTTCTGGTTTAGTCTTGGGAGTGTGTATGTGTCTAGGAATTGATCCATTTCTTTTAGATTTTTTAAGTTTTTTTTTACATAGAGGTGTTTATAGTATTCTCTGACGGCAGTTTGTATTTATGTGGGATCAGTGGTGATACCCCTTTATCATTTTTTATCATGTCTATTTGATTCTTCTCTCATTTCTTCTTTATTAGTCTTACTAGCTTTAACATTTAAAATTACTATTTTGTTAATTTTTCTAAAACTAGCTCCTGAATTCAAGAATTTTTTGAAGAGTTTTTCATGTGTCTATCTCCTTCAGTTCTACTCTGATCTTAGTTATTTCTTGTCTTCTGCTAGCTTTTGGATTTGTTTGCTCTTGCTTCTCTAGTCTTTTAATTGTGATGTTAGGGTGTCAATTTTAGATCTTTCCCACTTTCTCCTGTGGGAATTTAGTGCTATAAATTTCCCTCTAAACACTGCTTTAGCTGTGCCCCAGAGATTCTGGTACGTTTTGTCTTTGTTCTCATTGGTTTTAAAGAACTAATTTATTTCTACCTTCATGTTGTTATTTGCCTGGTACTCATTCAGGTGCAGGTTGTTCAGTTTCCATGTAGCTGTGCGGTTTTTAGTGACTTTCTTAATCCTAACTTCTAATTTGATTGCACTGTGGTCTGAGAGACTGTTTGCTATGATTTCCATTCTTTTGTATTCGCTAGGAGTGTTTTACTTCCAATTATGTGGTCAATTTTAGAAAAAGTGCAATGTGGTACTGCAGAGAATATATATTCTATTGATGAGGTGGAGAGTTCTGTAGATGTCTATTAGGTCTGCTTGGTCCAGAGCTGAGTTCAAGTTCTGAATATCCTTGTTAATTTTCTGTCTCGTTGATCTAATATTGACAGCAGGGTGTTAAATTCTCCCAATATTACTGTGTGGGAGTCTAAGTCTGTTTGTAGGTCTTCACAAACTTGCTTTATGATTCTGGGTGCTCCTGTATTGGGTACATATATAGTTAATATAGTTAGCTTTTCTTGTTGCATTAATCCCTTTACCATTGTGTAATGCCCTTCTTTGTCTTTTTTGATCTTTGTTGGTTTAAAGTCTGTTTTATCAGAGACTAGGATTGCAACCCTTGCTTTTTTTTTTTTTTTTTTTTTTTGTGCTTTCCATTTGCTTGGTAAATCTTCCTCCATC
Organism: Piliocolobus tephrosceles; assembly: GCF_002776525.5. Classification (NCBI taxonomy): domain Eukaryota; kingdom Metazoa; phylum Chordata; class Mammalia; order Primates; family Cercopithecidae; genus Piliocolobus; species Piliocolobus tephrosceles. The sequence continues at coordinate 32,292,825 of NC_045444.1, read as the reverse complement.
CCTTTATTTTGAGCCTGTGTGTGTCTTTGCATTTGAGATGGGTCTCCTGAATACAGCACACTGATGGGTTTTGACTCTTTATCCAATTTGCCAGTCTATGTCTTTTAATTGGGACATTTAGCCTATTTACATTTAAGGTTAATGTTGTTATGTGTGAATTTGATCCTGTCATTATGATGCTAGCTGGTTATTTTGCCCATTAGTTGATGCAGCTTCTTCATAGTGTCAATGGTCTTTACATTTTGGTATGTTTTTGCAGTGGCTGGTACCGGTTTTTCCTTCCCATATTTAGTGCTTCCTTCAGTAGCTCTTGTAAGACAGGCCTGATGGTGACAAAATCTCTCCGCATTTGCTTGTCTGTAAAGGATTTTATTTCTCCTTCACTTATAAAGCTTAGTTTGGCTGGATATGAAATTCTGGGTTGAAAATTATTTTCTTTAAGAATGCTGAATATTGGCCCCCACTGTCTTCTGCCTGTGGGGTTTCTGCTGAGAGATCTGCCGTTAGTTTGATGGGCTTCCCTTTGTGGGCAACCCTACCGTTCTTTTTGGCTGCTCTTAACACTTTTTCCTTCATTTCAACCTCGGTGAATCTGATGATTATGTGTCTTTGGGTTGCTCTTCTCGAGGAGTATCTTTGTGGTGTTTTCTGTATTTCCTGAATTTGAATGTTGGCATGTCTTGCTAAGTTGGAGAAGTCCTCCTGGATAATATCCTGAAGAGCATTTTCCACTTGGTTCCATTCTCCCCATCACTTTCAGGTACACCAGTCAAACATAGGTTTGGTCTTTTCACATAATCTCATATTTCTTGGAGGCTGTGTTCATTCCTTTTCATTCTTTCTTCTCTAATCTTGTCTTCACGCTTTATTTCATTAAGTTTATCTTCGATCTCTTATGGCCTTTATTCCACTTGATTGATTTGGCTATTGATACTTAGGTATGCTTCACAAAGTTCTCCTGCTGTGTTTTTCAGGTCTATCAGGTCATTTATGTTCTTCTCTAAAGTGCTTATTCCAGTTTGCCATTCTTCTGACCTTTTTTAAGGTTCTTAGTTTCCTTGCATTGGATTACAACATGCTCCTTTAGCTTGGAAGAGCCTGTTATTACCCACCTTCAGAAGCCTACTTCTCTCAGTTCATCAAACTCATTCTCCGTCCAGTTTTGTTCTCTTGCTGGCACAGAGTTGTGATCCTTCAGAGGAGAAGAGGTGGTCTGGTTTTTGGAATTTTCAGACTTTTTGCACTGGTTTTTCCTTATCTTCATGGATTTATCTACCTTTGGTCTTTCATGTTGGTGACCTTCAGATGGAGTTTCTGTGTGACATCCTTTTTGTTTATGTTAATGCTATTCCTTTCTGTTTGTTAGTTTTCCTTCAGTCAGGCCCCTCTGCTTCAGATCTGCTGGAGTTTGCTGGGGGTCCACGCCAGAAACTGTTTTCCTGGGTATCAGCAGCATAGGCTGTAGAACAGTGAAGATTTCTGTCTGTTCCTTTCATTGGAAGCTTTGTCCCAGAGGGGCACCTGCCATATGCCAGCTGGAGCTCTCCTGTATGAGGTGTCTGTTGGCCCCTACTGGGAAGTGTCTCCCAGCCAGAAGCCACGGGGGTCAGGGACCCACTTGAGTAGGCATTCTGTCCCTTAGCAGAGCTTGAGTGCTGTGCTGGGTGATCTGCTGCTTTCTTCAGAGCTAGCAGGCAGGAACATTTAAGTTTGCTGAAGCTGTGCCCACAGCCACCCCTTCCCCCACGTGCTCTGTCCCAGGGAGATGGGAGTTTTATCTATAAACCCCTGACTGGGGCTGCTCCTTTTCTTTCAGAGACACTGCCCACAGAGGAGGAATGTAGAGAGGAAGTCTGATTACAGCGGCTTTGCTGAGCTACGATGGGCTCCGCCCAGTTTGAACTTCCAGGCAGCTTTGTTCACACTGTGAGGGGAAAACCACCTACTCAGTAGTCAGTAATGGTGGACGCCCCTCCCCCCACCAAGCTCAAGTGTCCCAGGTCGACTTCAGACTGCTGTGCTGGCAACGATAATTTTAAGCCAATATATCTTAGCTGGGCTCTGTAGGGGTGGGATCCGCTGAGCTAGACCACTTGGTTCCCTGGCTTCAGCCCCCTTTCCAGGGTAGTAAGTGGTTTTTCTCTTGCTGGTGTTCCAGGTGCTACTAGGGTATAAAAAAGGAACTCCTGCAGCTGGCTTGGTGTCTGCTCAAATGGCCGTCCAGTTTTGTGCTTGAAACCCAGGGCCCTGGTGATGTAGGCAACTGAGGGAATCTCCTGGTCTGCAGGTTGTGAAGACCATGGGAAAAGCATAGTAACTGGGCCAGAGTATACCATTCCTCATGGCACAGTCCCTCACGGCTTCCCTTGGCTAAAGGAGGGAGGTCAATGACCCCTTGTGCTTCCCAGGTGAGGCATTGCCCCACCCTGCTTTGGCTTGCCCTCCGTGGGCTGCACCCACTGTCTAACCAGGCCCAGTGATACGAGCCTGGTACGTCAGCTGGAACTGCAGAAATCATGCGCCTTCTTCATTGGTCTTGCTGGGAGCTGCAGACTGGAGCTGTTTCTATTCTGCCACCTTGCCAGCTATCAGCTTTTGTCTTTTTTATAACAGCCATTGTAAGAGGTGTGAGGTGATACAGTGTTTTGTTTTGTTTTGTTTTCATTTCCCAAATGATTAGTGACATTGAACATTTTTTGCCTATCTTTTAATCGCATTATTTGTTGCTACTCAGTTGTTTGAATTTCTTATATATTTTAGATAGTAACCCTTTATCAGATGTATACTTTGCACAAATTTTCTCTCATCCTGTGTTGTCTCTCCACTCTGTTGATTATTTTCCTTGCTGGGCAGAAGCTTTTTCATTTTGTATAATCCCATTTGTCATGACATTTTTAAATACATGGTTTTTCCAACCCCTGCTTCAGATATGCTCAATTGAGGTCTATCTCCTGGAGATTCATATGCAACAACCAGTCCTGTACTAATCAGTATATGGAAATCCAGGTGTCCAGTAGGATAACTGGACAACTGGTTTTTAATTTGGTCAGTAAGATAATTCCATGCAAACATTTACCTGTCTGAATAAGAGACAGAAAGAAGAATGTTGTGAAGAGTTTGATTTCCATAGATAGGTCCCTGAGAATGCTGGCAACAAGAGCTGTTTCTTCTTCCAATCCTTTGCTCCTTGACCTGTGTGTTCTAGTCACTGATTGTTGGCTATTGGTTAAGCGTATATACCTTATTTTAGTGGATGGCCACTCAACCTTGAAGGTGTTGTTCTTGAGCTGGTACCTTAGCTCACCTCTCAACAAGCAATTTTCCCATTATATCAGGGCAGCTGTGTACACAGAACAATAAATTTCATGATTATTATGTTATAATATGGTTTTGTGGTTATAGGAGTCCCACAGTGATATATGTGACACCATGAGAATGGATTGGGCCCTTGAATTGTGCTGGCAGAGACATTTGAGCAGGGAAGACTGAACCTTAAACAGGCCACTCAAAGAAAAAAGAACCCCAAATGAATTAAATATAAAGAGATCTTGACCAGGCGTGGTGGCTCACTCCTGTAATCCCAGCACTTTGGGAGGCCAAGATGGGTGGATCACAAGGTCAGGAGATTGAGACCATCCTGGCTAACATGGTGAAACCCCGTCTCTACTGAAAACACGCAAAAAAATTAGCCGGGTGTGGGGGCAGGTGCCTGTAGTCCCAGCTACTCGGGAGGCTGAGGCAGGAGAATGGCGTGAACCTGGGAGGCAGAGCTTGCAGTGAGCTGAGATTGTGCCACTGCACTCCAGCCTGGGTGACAGAGAGAGACTCCCGTCTCAAAAAAAAAAAAAAAAAAAAAAAAGAGATCTTTATCAAGACACATTATAATCAAATTCTCAAAATTCAAAAGAGAATTTTGTAATAACAAAGGAAAAGCAACTTGTCACATACAAGGAAGGTTTTATAAGACTATCAGTAACTTTCTCAACAGGAACCTTGTAGGCCAGGAGAGAGTGGGATAATATATTCAAAGTACTGACAGGAAAAAAAAAAAAAACTGCCAAGCAACAAGAATATTATACCTGGCAAGACTGTCGTAGAGAAATTAAGGAAAGATAAGGGCTTCCCCAGACGCACAACAGCTGTGGGAGTTCATTGCCACTAGTCCTGCCTTACAAGAAATGCTAAAGAAATTTCTTCAATTGAAATAAAAAGATGCTAAGAACATGAAAACCTATAAATTCAGTGTACAGGTAAAAATATAGAGAAATTCAGAATATTCTAATTTTTAATTCTAACAAGACCAGTAAAAGTATATGAATAAAGTGGAGCCACATGATTTGGTAATGAACACTCAAGATTTGGTAATGGATGTAAGTTGTGGCATTAGTAATGTAAAATGTGGGGAGAAAGGAAATTGAAATGTAGTTTTTTAAAGTTTGGTTGAAGTTAAGTGGTTATCAACTAAAAAACAGATTGTTATAAATATAGTAAACTCTATGTAAGCCTCACAGTAACCACAAAGAAAAAATCTGTAATAGATACACAAAAGATAAAGAAAAAGGAATTAAAGCATATGACTACAAAAGTTATTAAAACACAAAGGAAGAAAACAAGGCAGGAAGAGTTAAAGGAAATATAAAGCAGGTAACAACAAAATAACTGTAGTAAGTCCTTATCTATCAATAATTACTTTAAATGTCAATAAATTATCTTCTCCAATCAAACAACACAGAGTGGCTGAATAGATAAAGAAACAATTTCTAACTATATGATGCCTCAAGGAACTTTCTTTAGCTTTAAGCACACACATAGGCAGAAAGTGAATTGTGATGATTGGAAAAGATGCTTGATATAATTTCAGTCTTCTTAGATTTGCTAAGACTTGTTTTGTAGCCTAACACATAATCTGTTCTGAGGAAAGTGGTTGAGAAAAAAGTATATTCTGCTGCTGTTTGATGGAATGTTCTAGATCCTTTTAGTATATAGCATTGTTCATATGACAAATATGTGGATATACACAACATGCTCTTGAAAAACCAATGTGTCAAAGAAAAAAATCAAAAAAGAAATTTTAAAAAATAGTGTCAGTTAAACAAAAATGGAAATACAGCATACCAAAATTTATGGGATGCAGCAAAGCAGTTCTAGAAAGGAAGTTTACATCAACAAATGCCTATCAAAAAAGAAGAAAGATCTTAAATAGCTTAATGTTATACCACAACGAACTAGAAAAGTAACAAACTAAGTCTATTGTTAATAGAAGAAAGACATTAATAAATATCAGAGCAGAGACAATGAAATAGAGATTAGAATACCAAGAGAAAATATCAACAAAATGAAGAGTTGTGTTTTTTTGAAAAGATAAACAAAATCAACAAACTTTAGCTAGACTAAAAAAAAAGAGAAAGACTCAAAGAAATAAAATTAGGAAAAAAAGGGGAAACATTACAACTGATACCACAGAAATATAAATAATTATATAAGACTACTATAAATAATTATTTACGAAGAAATTGGATAACGTAGAAGAAATGAATAAATTCCTAGAAACTTAAAACCTACCAAGACCAGATTATGAAGAAATAAAAACTCTGGACAGGTCAATAAGGAGTAAGGAGATTGCATCAGTTTAAAACAGTTTCTTATCAAAGAAAAGCCCAGATCTATGGCTTCACTGCTGTATTCCTACAGACATTTAAGAGGAACAAATATTAATCCTTTTCAAAGTTTTTTTTTAATATTGAAGAGGAGAGCATACTTCCAAATTCATTTAATGAGGATAACATTACCTTGATACCAAAGACAAACAAGAAAACTACAAGAAAAGAACATGACAGGCCAATATCCCTTAAAAACATAGATGTAAAAATCTTCAGCAAAATACTAGCAAATAAAATTCAACAGCACATGAAAAGGACCATTCAACATCACGAAGTGGAATTTTGTACTGGTATGCAATGATAGTTCAACGTATGCAAATTAATAAATGTGATACACCATGTTAAGGAATGAAAAACAAAAATCATGCACTTATCTCAACAGATGCCGAAAAAGCATTAGGCAAAATTAAACATCCTTTAATGATAAAAACTCTCAACAAATTAGGTATAGAGGAAATGTAGTTCAACACCATAAAGCCATATATAGCAATCCTTCAGCTGATTTGATACTCAATAAAACAAACTGAAAGCTTTTTCTCTAAGATCAGGAACAAGACAAGGATGCCCACCCACTTTCACAACTTCTATTAAATATAGTACTAAGAACAATTCGGAAAAAAAAAAAAAAAAAAAAAAAGAAAAGAAAAAAGAAAGAGAAGAAATAAAAGGCATTTAAATTGGAAAGGAAGAAGTTAAATTATGCCCATTTGCAAAGAAATAATTTTGTATGTAGAAAACCCAAAAGACTCCACCAAAAAAAAAAAAAAAAAAAAAAAAAAAAAAAAAACAAAAAACTATTAGAAACTATTAGAACTAATTCAGTAAAGGTTCAGGATACAAAACTAACATACAAAAATCAGTGGCATTATTATACACTAACCAAGACAAATCTGAAAAGGAAATTAAAAAAAAAAACTCATTTACAATTGCTATTTTAAAAGCAGTCAAAAAACTTAGGAATCAATTTAACAAAAAGGGTGAAAGATCTGCACACTGAAATTTATAAAACATTGATAAAAGAAATTGAAGGCACAAGTAAATGGAAAGATATCCTGTGTTCATGGATTAAAAAAAATCAATATTGTTAAAATGTCCATACTACCCAAGTGCTCTACAGATTCAATGTAATCCCTATCAAAATTCCAATGACATTTTTTTCTGAAATAGAAAAATAAAATCCTGCAATTTGTATGGTACCATGGAAGAATTCAAATAGTCAAAGCAATATTAGGGTGGTGGGGGGTGTGAAAACAAAGCCAGAGGCATCACACTATCTAACTTCAAAATCTACTACAAAGTGATTGTAATCAAACACCATGATAGTGACCTAAAAACAGGCACATAAACCAATGGAACAGAATGGAGAGCCTGCAATATACCCACATGTTTATGGTCAATTGATTTTTCACAAGACTGCCAAGAGCATGTAATGGGGAAAAGTGTTTCTTCAATAAATGTGTTGGAAATACTGGATGTCATATACAGAAAAATGAAATTAGATTTTTATTTCATACCAAATAAAAATATCACCTCAATATGGATTAAAGGTTTAAACATAAGACCTGAACTATAAAATACTAGAAGAAAACATATGGGAAAAGCCCCATGACATGGATTTGGGAAATTACTTTTTTGAATATGACCCCAAAAGCACAGACAAAATAGACAAAAATAGACAAATGGGATTACACCAAACTATAAAGCTTCTGCACAGCAAAGGAAATCATCAGCAGAGCAAAAAGACAGTTTATTAATTGGGGAAAAATATTTGTAAACCATGCACCTGATAAGGGGTTAATATCAAAAATATATATATTAAACACTCGATAGCAAGGAAATAATCCTACTGAAAAATGGGCAAAGGACCTGAATAGACATAAAAAATGGCCAACAGGTACATGAAAAAATGTGCATATTACTAATCATCAGGGAAATGCAAATAAAAACCACAATGAAATATCACCTTATACCTTTTAAAATGGCTATTATGAAAGAGACAAATGCTAATAAGTTTTGGTGAGGATGTGGAGAAAAGGGAATTCATGCCCTTGTTGGCAGGAATGTAAACTAGCATAGCCATTATGGAAAACAATATGTAGGTTCCTCAAAAAAATAAAGCTGTCATATGATCCAGCAATCCCACTAGTGGGTGTATATCCACAGTATATGAAATCACTGTTTCAAAGAGATAACTACACTCCCATGTTCATTGAAACATTATTCACTATGGCCCTGATATACAAGCAACCTAACTGTCCAACAATAGATGAATGAATAAAGAAAATATGGTATATATACACAATGGAATACTAGTCAGCCTTAAAATGAAGGACATCTTGTCATTTGGATGAACCTGGAGGTCATTATGTTAAGTAAAATAAACCAGGCACAGAAAGATAAATACTGCCTTATCTCATGGGTATGGGGTATCTAAAAAATCCAACTGAGAGAAGCCAAGTAGAATGGTGGTTGCCAGGACATAGGGCAGAGAAAAGTCAAGGAATTGGGGAAATGTTGGCTAAAGGGTTCAAGGTTTTAGTTAAGATGAATACATTCTGGAAATCTATTGAACTACATTGTCACTATTGTTAATAATATTGTATTATTATTGATAAAGATTAAATCTCAAACTTTCTTACCACAAAAAAGTCATGTGTGTGATGTGCCGAATATGTTAATTAGCCTGATTTAATCCTTTCACATGAATATATCAAAACATCACTTTGAGAATTATATATATACAATTTTAATTGTCAATTATACCTTAATATAGCTGAAAAAAATGTTTAAAATGTTCTAGCTTCAAACATTATATAAATGCTTTCAAAGTTACAGATAAATAAAATGTATTTATCTGATAAAAAATAAAATTAATTTTATTTCTCATTTTTATTTGAGTTTTTATTATTAATAAACTGAACACATTTTATAATGTTAAAAAGCAGGGGTCGAATTGACCATCTTTTATTCTAAATACTTCTTTGGTACATATCATGGTATAAAATTAAAGAAAACACCCACATCTAAATTTTGTAAAGAAATCAAAGAGAAATATTTGATGACATCAGGTCTTTTATATGTTAGCCTTAGACAGTATTAAAAATTTGTGTTTCTTTTAAAATTTGTTTATAGATTATATGGTCTCTTTTTTGTTCATTGCTTTAATCCTTTCAGATGAATATTTCATATCATATATATATATTATGATACATATGTATCATATATGCAAATATTTATATAATGTTTGCAAGATAGAACATTAAAGAAAACTTTTTCCAGTTTTATTAAGGTATAATTGAGCAAACATATATACAGTGCTCAAAGTGACGTTTTGACATAAATAATCATGTAAAAGGATTAAATAGCCTTGTCTTAATTCAAACTTACAAAACAAGTATACTCTTAAAGGGGGATGAGGAAAGAAAAAGAGAAACATCATAACCCAATAAAAGTTCTGAGGTGAGAATTCTGAAATGGTATGCTATTCAGAAAACTCATATTGATCCACTTGACACATTCAAGTTCATCCTAGAAGTTCAATTCTTACACAAAAAAGCCTGCTGTCTAGGAGACATCCCAATGGAATAGGAACTTTTAGTAAAGATTTAGCAAAATGCTTTCTTTTCCTATAGCAGAAATAAAGAACAATCTCCCTAGCGGAATAAGCTTGTTGTAATTTAGACCTATTTTTAAATCTTATCCAATATTCAAATAGTTTTCATCTTTCCCCCTCCCTGCCTAGGAATTCCATTACTAAGAAGGTGAGTCAATACATATATATATATATATATATACATGTATTCCTCACTTTGAATGGAAAAGGTTAAATTCCTAATTTTCAATAAATGTTTTATGTTTTGTAATCCTTTGATGAATACTTCCCCCTTCACCATATGAAGGCATATTTTGTGAAAGGTAAGTGAATTACCACATAAACTTCTATTTAAGTTAGTTTCAGAATGAAGAATCTGGGAATTCACAGCATGTTTTAAACTGGCCTACATGAGATCTTTCTACTCATACACTTAGGTAGATTAATTAGAAATTTGTATTGCTTTCTTAAATTCCAGAAACCATAAACAAACAAATTCAACAAAAGCCAAGTCTGATAGTCATGAACAAGATAAAGGAGTTATATTATTTACAGTATCACAACAGTAAGTTCTGTTAGTATGGAACATAGACTTACTATTATTTTTAATCATAGTTCACTTGTTAACACTAGAGATTAAGCAAAATAAATGCTTTGAAAAAAATAAGCTTACAGAATTTGTTTTTTTTTTGTTTTTGCAATTCAATCTCATACTTGTTTAATTCTTGGGGAAGTTGCTTTGTATAGATTTATGTTACTGCACTCAGCAGAACCTTTTACATTTGTGCGATTATAAAAAAGATGTATATTCTTTTCACTTTGGATATTCTAGAACTGGGATACAGCAGGATTTCATATATTGATTTTACTTGCAAGGTATCACATGAGATGTATTACAACAGATGAGGAGGAGATCACTGGCCAATAGGCAGTCAATAGAAGAGCCTCGGGCAGCTCGTAAAGTAGGTACAAGGGCTTTGTTGCTGAGTGGCATGCCTTTGGTCTGTTCAAATTAATCCAATTGCCTCAGTTTGTAAATTTAATTTCCACATTCTGGAAGCCGTGTTTACAGTTTTTGTTAATGGAAGATGCTTACTGTGAACTTCCAGAACCCGTAGAATAGAGTCATCTTGCTAGGCATGGTGGCTCATGCCTGTAATCCCAGCACTTCAGGAGGCTGAGGTAGGAGGATCATTTGAGGCCAGGAGTGTGAGACCAGGCTGGTCAACATTGCAAGACCTTCTCTCTATCAAAAAAAGAAATAATGATAATAATAAATTAATTAATTAATTTAATTTTTTCTTTTTAAAGAGAGTGTTAAAACCCCATCATCTCAGCCCAAAAACAGCTTAAGCTGATAAACAACTTCGACAAAGACTCAGGATACAAAATTAATGCACAAAAATCACAAGCATTCCTATACACCAATAACAGACAAGCAGAGAGCCAAATCATGAGTGAATTCTCATTGACAATTGCTACAAAGAAAATAAAATACCTAGTAATAAAACTTACAAGGGACATGAAGGACCTCTTCAATGAGAACTACAAACAACTGCTCAAGGAAATAAGAGAGAACACAAACAAATAGAAAAATATTCCATGCTCATGGATACAAAGAATCAATATTGTGAAAATGGCCATACTGCCCAAAGTAATTTAGAGATTCAATGCTATTCCCATCATGCTACCATTGCCTTCTTCACAGAACTAGAAAAAAACTACTTTAAATTTCATGTGAAACTGAAAAAGAGCCTATATAGCCAAGATAATCCTAAGCAAAAACAGCAAAGCTGGAGGCATCACGCTACCTGACTTCAAACTATACTACAAGGCTACAGTAACCAAAACAGCATGGTACTGGTACCAAAACAGATATATAGACCAATGGAACAGAACAGGGGCCTCAGAAATAACACCACACATCTACAACCATCTGATCTTCAACCAACCTGACAAAAGCAAGCAATGGGGAAAGGATTCCCTATTTAATAAATGTTGCTGGGAAGACTGGCCAGCTATATGCAGAAAACAGAAACTGGACCCCTTCCTTACACCCTATACAGAAATTAATTCAAGATGGATTTAAGACTTAAATGTAAAATCTAAAACCATAAAAACCATAGAAGAAAACCTAGGCAATACCATTCAGGACATAGGTATGAGCAAAGGCTTCATGACTAAAACACCAAAAACAATAGCAACAAAAGCCAAATTGACAACTGGGATCTAATTAAACTAAAGAGCTGCTCAGCAAAATAAACTATCACTAGATTAAACAGGCAACCTACAGAATGGGAGAAAATTTTTGCAATCTACCCATCTGACAAAGGTCTCATATCCAGAATCTACAAGGAACTTAAATTTACAAGAAAAATACAACCCCATCAAAAAGTGGACAAAGAATATGAACAGACACTTCTCAAAAGAAGACATTTATGTGGGCAACAAATGTGAGAAAAAGCTTATCATTACTGGTTATTAGAAAAAGGCAAATCAAAACCACAATGAGATACTATTTCATGCCAGTTAGAATGGTGATCATTAAAAAGTCCAGAAACAACAGATGCTGAAGAGGATGTGGAGAAATAGGAATGCTTTTACACTGTTGGTGGGGTGTAAATTAGTTCAACCATTGTGGAAGACAGTGTGGCAATTCCTCAGGGATCTAGAACTAGAAATGCCATTTGACCCAGCAATCTCATTACTGGGTGTATATCCAAAGGATTATAAATCATGCTACTATAAAACCACATGCACATGTATGTTTATTGCAGCACCGTTTACAATACTAAAGACTTGGCACCCACCCAAATGCCCATTGATGATAGACTGGATAAAGAAAATGTGGCACATATACACCATGGACTACTCTGCAGCCATAAAAAAGAATGAGTTCATGTCCTTTGCAGGGACATGGATGAAGCTGGAAACCATCATCCTCAGCATACTAACACAGGAACAGAAAGCCAAACACCACATGTTCTCACTCATAAGTGGGAGTTGAACAATGAGCACACATGGACACAGGAAGGGGAACATCACACACTGGGGCCTGTTGGGGGATCAGGAGAAAGGGGAGGAAGAGCATTAAGACAAATACCAAAAGCATGCATGGCTGAAAACCTAGATAATTGGGTTGATAGGCGCAGCAAAGCACCATGGCACATGTATACCTATGTAACAAGCCTGCATGTTCAGCACCTGTATCCCAGAACTTAAAGTAAGATAAAAAATAAATAAAACAAATAGTGATCTTAAATCAGGGTAGAGGAAAGGAGGAGGAGCAAGGGCAAAGAATATGTTTCAGCCTGTGTTCCTCTTCCCATGTAAATCAGAATCAATGGGGGTAGTGGGCTCTACCTACCTTAGAAATTCACCAAGCTGAAGATTTCCAAGGCTATCAGACCCACTGCATGAAGAAAACTAATTTACAAACATAAACTCTAAAGACAAAGGAAACGTACAATAAAATAATAGATTCAGTGGCACAGGAAGCAACCAGAGTTTCTTTTTTTAAATCCATTTTAGCTTAGTTTATTTTAATTTATCTATTTATTGATAACTCTAACTTCTAATAAGGTTGTTCTCTGCATGGCACTATGGTGCAGACAATTCAGTCCGCAGAAAAGAGCAGGGACAATTTCACACATATTGAATGCTCAAGTACAGCATATAAATAAGTGGATATTGTTATTCATTGCAATATTATTTTAGTAGCAGTAAAGGGTTCTTATGAAATAAATAAATCCATAATCATTAGACAAAAGTTGAGTATCTTAGTAAAAAATATGTACAAAATTTTACTGATTTTTTAATTCCTAATAAATTGTGCCCAACAAAACTTTTATGGATAAATGACAATAAGTAGGGCTATTGTCCACTGCATTTCAATTTCCAACATAGTATTTGGAAGTACATAGGTTTGATGGCAAAAGAAACTTTCAAGGAAGAGCTGGTCAGTAATGAAACTGTAATTTTTCATGATTCTTTTTATGACTTAAGGGGATATGTACTTGTATACTACCCCAGTTTGTGATATATTCATCAAGAACAATAAAGAAACTGACATGAGGGAATTTCAGTTCTCAATACCCTGACATATTTTAAAGCTTAATAGATGAGGTTATTCAAATGCAAAACAACTACATTCAAGTCAGTACATAAAAACATGTTGAAATTTTCCTTTTATCAAAATATGAAGCAACGCTTGCCCAAATTCAAAACAATTACTATTTTTGGGAGATAAACAGCAAAATAATTTTCTGCTTTTGTTGGTGTTAGAATTAGGTGCTATATCAGTGTAATAGCTGAGAGTGATATGGTCTAGTAGTATTTTGATGAATTACATGATTATAGTAAAAATGAGCAATTTCATCATGCTTGAATTAATAATGGTACTATGATTTGGCAAGTACTCTTGCAGCATTCTCTAACTCATTACTTCAGAAGACAGACTTATATAATCCATCCATTGCTTTAGAAAATACAGGCTGCAATCGAGTTTAAAAAACAGAAGGGCCAGGAGAAACATGTCAGCTTTAGAAAGTAATGCATGTACCGGTTCTCATAACATTATTGCTTGATTATATTACCTCTTACTGGTTATTTTAATCTCTTGCACAACTAACAGTAAATCAGAAAATAAAAAGAAATTTTGGAACATTACAATGTTTACCAAATTTAATTAAAAGTGCTACACACCCCAAGGTACTCCTGAGACATAGATATTGTACATATATATGTGTTATTTTACATTTAGATTTAAGATAATTAAGAAGGGTAATATATAATCAATACAGCATTCATTTGGGTACCAATCAAGTAAAACACACATACAGAACTGAACATTACATAATTTCAGTCATAAAGAGTACAAATTATGAATTGATTTAATAGATTCATAACTAAGTACTCTTCTTTAATGTAACTCACAGTTTGTTTCACAAAATTATTCTGTGCTTTTTCTTTAAAATCTTACATGCCTGGATACATTTCTTAAAAGATACACATTAAGGCACTCTTTTAAGGATTTATACTTAAAGCCTGCGTTGTAGATCAGAAATAGTCAAAATGAACAGTTTAACATCTTATTTACAGAGATATTTGAACATAAATCTAAATTACAGATTATTCTTCCTTCTTGAAACAACTTGTAAATATTTTAAGAAATACCACTGTAATGTAAGTACAAAAAGAGCATTGAAAACCAATCTACAGTAAATTTTATGTTTCTTGCAAATTTTAAACTGATGTCTTATCTGATATACAGGTTTTATTTCTTTTTGAACTTTTAAATAGCATAAAATTGTGTATCCATTCTTTTAATGCTACTCTTTTTTTTAGCAATCTCAAAATGTATGCTCATTTTGTAATATTTTATCTATAACTATTTGGGTGGTATCAATAAGACAAAATCTCTTATACTTACTAGAGTAGATTATTTCAAAACAAGTATATCTTATTAAAATTTGCGTTACCTTTTTATCCCTGAATGGTCTTTAAAATACGGATGTTTTGAACTTGAGTTGTAAAATAAAACTGAAAAATATTTATGTTTCATTTTTATCAAAGACATTCACAAATGAAGGCTGTATTTTTACGCTATCCTATGCAAAACTAGGCACTGGTTCTGGTCTCCATCATTATTAGGTTATTCACATGTGGTGAAAGAAGAAGTAAAGTTTGATAAGAACTTAGTTTATTTGATTACCTTAAGCAAATCATATGCTTCAAACTTTAGAATTATATACAGTGTCCTAGAATGCAGTAGTTGACGGTTGATAGAGCCTTGCCTCCCAAAATAGAATAAAACTATTTTGAAGATAGAGAAAAAACAAAACAGTGTCATGTTTTCCCGAATCATTTGTTTTAATCAAAGGAAAAATGTATTTGTGCTCTTAAAAGTTGTTTTTATCCATAAACATAAGCAAATGTTATCAACTGAGTTCTTTTCTCTGAAGTCAACCTTGAGCTAAGAGAATTCATGAGCTAAGAGAACAAGCCATAATTAAGGTCAATGAATGACTGAAAATGGTGTGTGTGTGTGTGTGTGTGTGTGTGTGTGTGTGTGTGTGTGTATGTGTGTCTTTAGAACTTGATGGTATAAACAAGGCATTCCCATTTCTAGTCATGGAGTATTACCTTGGCAGGAAGGATAGTGTTTATATTAGTGCCTCACAGACGGTGCACATTCGCAAGTCCTCAGATGCCTGCAGAGTTAGCTTTCTAAAAAAAAATCACTTGTTTGATTTTAAAAAAAAAATATTTCATCACGAAAAGCCAAATGACTTTCACCAATTAGGTCAAATTCCTGCAGACTATGTTTTGTTTATAACCCCTGGATTGTTCTTAGCTGTGTTTCTCCCAATTTGAACTACTTGTAAAGTATATGTCCTTAACATTGTGTATGGAGACTTCCTCTTCTTAAAATTGCAGCTTATAAAATAACTGAGTAACCTTCTCATTGAGAAAACTAGAAATTAGGAAGTGGGAGCAGTTACTCAAAATAGTTGCTTGAAGGCATAATAAAGCTAAAAGTTATGAAATGTTTCTAGCTAAGTTTCCAAGAGGAGATTGAAATCCACGAGGTGAGTCACCTTTGGGACCGCTGCAGATTCTCAGAGAGGTGGCTGAAAGACTGAATAGCTCTTCTGAAATTCTTTCATGGCTTGCAGTCACAATTCAGAGTAAAGGGTTCACAAGGACAGTGACCCTGGTATAATGCCCTTGTCTCTGAATTGGGACAGAAGGTGAAGTGGACACAAATCAGTCCTCATATAGACCAAACCATAGTCCAGCCTCTAGTCATTTGAATGGCCCTGGAAATATTTGTTACTCAAACTTATTTTTTTTTTTTGAGATGGAGTCTCGCTCTGTCGCCCAGGCTGGAGTGCAGTGGCCAGATCTCAGCTCACTGCAAGCTCCGCCTCCCGGGTTTATGCCATTCTCCTGCCTCAGCCTCCCGAGTAGCTGGGACTACAGGCACCCACCACCTCGCCCGGCTAGTTTTTTGTATTTTTTTTTTTTTTTTTTTTTTTTAGTAGAGACGGGGTTTCACCGTGTTAGCCAGGATGGTCTCGATCTCCTGACCTCGTGATCCGCCCATCTCGGCCTCCCAAAGTGCTGGGATTACAGGCTTGAGCCACCACGCCCGGCCCTCAAACTTCTTTAGGATATTCTGGAAAGCTACTTCTCCCAGGTGACACACCAGTGGAAAACAATATCCTAAACTTCAAACTGTATCTATAAATAAATTATCAATTATCGTGTCAAGCATCAAATTATACACAACCAAGGAGAACAAAGAAATATAAATCAGAATAATTTGGAAAAAAAGGGAAACTGAAAGACACCCACTGGGGCTCCTGATATTGGAAATACAAAATGTAGACTTTCAATATAAACAATGCTTACTACACTTCAGGTCATTTTAAAGATAAGAATAATAATCTGGAAAAATAATTTGAAATGATAAAATATTAGAAGACAAATATGACTTCTAGAACTGGAAATTCTAAGAAACAAGATAAAAAAGTTTATGAATAGTTTTAATGCAGAATAGCTGTGAATAAAAGAGAATTACACAGGTATGAGAGAGACCAGTAGAAGATACCAAGAGTGGATCATGAGAGACAGCAAGATTTTAAAAACTTATAGAAGAAAGGATAAGAAACAGAGTGTACAGATATTAGATCTAGTGAAATTTTATTTGGAGTGCGTATTTCAAGTGGTGCCTTTTCTGTAGTATACAAGAATATCCCAGGACAGGTCTGGACCCTCAGTCCTGATGAAATGTTACCTCCTTATGGAAGACTCCCTTGAACACACATTTTAAAACTTCATTTACATACCTTTATAGGACTTTATATTCTATCCTCATATTATTATAATTTACTTTACATAGATCAATTTATTTATTCAGTAAGTCCCCAAATTGTTTGTTTTGCAAGGACATTTACGTGCTCAGGAGCAAAAAAAAAAAAAAAAAAGAAACGGTGAATGCCATAGATCTTGCATAAAAGTTTGGGTCATCTTACTAAACTCTCTATTCTCTTTTATTCATATTACACAGAGCTGTTTAAATAAAGATTGCTATCTTTTTTGTGAGTAGCAAATTCATGTCTTTCTGTTTGCTTTATTTCAGATGTAATACAGGTCCTGTAGTTTCAACCATGGATCAACTGTGTGAACCATCTGTGGATACCTTATGTCAGTGTACCTAAATTAAAAGATCAAGTTATGAGACCTTAATTAATCTCTTGAAAGTAATGTTTGCAGTTTTTCATATTCAAAGTAATTGAAAACAACTTGCTCTTGTTAATGGTAGAGGCATGATGAAAAGCCAAATCTTCCATACTGATTCTTTTTAACAAACAAATAAAAACAATCTGCAAAGTATATTAACTGCTGAGTTATAAACTGCTTAGTCTCATAATCTTCAGGCATATTTCTTAAATTTATAGGTTAATTTTTCCACTATCTGAGGTAAATAATTGTGATTAGATTACCCATTGCTTTAATTCTACATGTTTAATTAATTTTTTTTCAGAATACTAATACATGTTCACAGTGGAGAGAAACAGAAAATATTCTAAAACAAATGGAGGTTAATTTAAAAGTACTGGTTATCACACCAAATCAGAGATAAATTTAATATTTTTCCTATAAATATATGTGTGACTGCATTTATGAAAATGGGATTATATTGTAATGGAGATAATACCTTATAGGGCTGCCAGTAAGATAAAATGAGAGCATGTTGCAGAGTGCCTGGTATACCACAAGTGCTCAATAATCTAGCTATTATAAGTTAGTATTTACAGTTTTAAAACCTGCTTTTATCTCTAGACTGCATACAATGAACATTTGTTGTGGGTAGATATTCATTTACAACACTGTTTCTCTCAAATTATAGAACCATACTTAGTTGTGTGGATAAATATAATTTTTTCCTATTGCTAGAAAAAATTTATTTCTAATTCTTTATAATAATGAGAAAAAGCAAGACATATCCTTGCTGATGATCTTTTTTTAAAAAAAATATTTTTAATGAGACCTCTTTGGTTAATTTTTAGTAAGATATACATCTATATGTTGAAACTACTTTATTTTTTATGTCCCAAACAAAAGAAGTATCTCACATTGATTATCTCACATTGATTTAACTGTTTACCCTCCTCTCACTCTTTGTGCTGGTATAGTCACATATTTTACAATTACACCTTTTATATTTCCTACAAGATATCATGTTAAACACCATAAGTTTATTGGTGTTATATGGTTATAACTTATAACCATAAGTTATAAGTTTATTACCTCTCAGCTGTGATCTGCCCTACATTACCTGCTCATGATACTAGAATTGCACTCCATAATCCAGGGGTGTCCAATCTTTTGGTTTCCCTGGGCCATATGGGAAGAAATGTCTTGGGCCACATATAAAAAACACTATCACTAACGATAGCTGATAAGCTGGAAAAAAAAAAAAAAAACAGAGTGTACAGATATTAGATCTAGTAAACTTTTATTTGTTGTGCATATTTCAAGTGATGCATAAATCTCATAATGTTTTAAGAAATTTCACGAATTTGTGTTGGGCTGCATTCAAAGTCATCTGAGTAGCCCATGGACCGTGGGCTGGACAAGCTTGCTGCAATCAGTTCTCCTTCGTCAGTTGGCTCAATAGTAAGCTTTGCAGTGGAGGGGGCTGTTGGGACACTGCAGGGCAAAGCAAGGGAAGAAGCTTGTCTTCTGAGTTCTCTGGCTTTTCTTTCTGCTTCCTATGACAGTGCTTCCAGCAGCACACGAAACAATGTTCAGTGGCTCTCAAGTTTCAGATTTTCACCAGAAATCAAGCAACTTCCTGCTCACCATTCCTAGTTTACTGGCTGTGGAACAGCTCTGTGCCATGGCACCCAGTGAATGTCTTCACCCTTCACCTTAAAGAGGATAAGACCACAGACTTACCCTCTTTAGCAAGGACTGAATCTCAGGCTGGTAGTAGTGTTGGGAAGCAAGGGGTCACCCAGGTTTATTTCATCTTTGGGTGCTCTTCCTTAGCCTTGGAGATAGAAGGCTATTTGCTATCCCTGTATTATTTAGCATTTTCTTACATTCTTTTGTTATATTTGTTAACCACTTTTTACTAAATAATTTTTTTTTTTTTTTTTGAGATGGAGTCTTGCTCTATAACCTAGGCTGGAGTACAATGGCATGATCTTGGCTCACTGCAACCTCTGCTTCCCAGGTTCAAATGATTCTCCTGTCTCAGCCTCCGAGTAGATGGGATTACAGGCCCCTGCCACCACGTCTGGATACTTTTTGTATTTTTCTGGAGACAGGTTTTTACCATGTTGGCCAGGCTGGTCTCAAACTCCTGACCTCAGGTGATTCACCCACCTCAGCCTCCTAAAGTGCTGGGATTATAGTTGTGAGCCACTGAGCCCAGCCTAATTAATAATTCTTTCATATTAATATTTTTCTGCTCAAATTATTACTGTGCTTTCTGTTTCCTGGTCAGAACATGATTTTTTTTAAAAATAACTTTAAGTCATTAATATTCATTTTCATTTACTTACATATTTATCATTTCTAGTCATTTCATCCCAACTTGAAGCTTTGAGTTTGCATCTGAGATCATGTTTCTTCATGGTGATGAAATCTGTTCAGTAATTTTTGAAGTGCAAGTGTGAGGAATGCAAGGAGTCAGGGTTTTTGTTTGTTTTGATCTGAAACCTTTATTTCACCTTCATCTTAAAAGCACATATTGAGTGGATATACACTTTAGTAGCTTTTTTATTCTTTTCAGTACTTTAAATATTTCAATCTATTGTTTTCTAGCTCCCCAAATTTGGTTGACATGTATGTCATCAATATACGGCTCCCATGAATGTAATATCAGATCTTGCTTTGGCTGCTTGTGGAATTTTATCTTTGTATTTGATTTTTAGCAATTTGACAATGATTGCCTATGATTAGTTTTCTATGTATTTATCCTATGGGATTTGCTGAGATTCTTTCATCTGTGGATTGATACTGTTCTTTGGATTATTACTTCAAAAAATTTTTTTGCATCATTCTCTTACCCCTTGCATTCTAGGAGTCTAGTCAAAGCTGATTTGATCTTTTGGTTGAGTACCACCTATTCTTCTCATATATTCTGACTTTTTTGTTTAGAATTCATTTTTCTGTCTATACTTCAGTTTGAATGTTTTCTATTGACATCTTTTCTGAATTCACTCATCTGGTTCTCTGCTGTGTTCAGTATGTTAAGCCCATCCAGTGGGACATCTACCACCAAACTAGTGAGGGGGTTTTTAGTATTTTTTTATTATTAAGATAGAATCTACATAGGTGTATATATGGTGTTTGTCAATGACTATCGACAAATATTTATATCTAAGTACAAAAACCATAGTCAACATATAAATCATTCATTCTTATCATCTCAGAAATTTTCTTCATATCCATTTGCAGTCAATTCACATACATCATAAGTACGTATTCTTCACATTTCTGTAACCATAGATGAACCCTTCCTATTCTTGAACTTCTTATAAATGAAAATGAAATCACACAGTGTGTACTCTTTTATATCCACATATTTTTATTTAACATCATGTTTTTGAGATTTACTGATGTAGTTGCAGGGACTGGTAAGTTATTATTACTATTACTCTTATTACAACTACTACTATACACACACACACACACACACACACACACATATATATATAGACATATATATATGTCTCTAACTCTTGACCTCAAGTGATTCACCCACCTCAGCCTCCCAGAATGCTGGGATTACAGCCATGAGCCACTGCACCTGGCCACTAACTCTGTTTACATAGTTTTTGCACATTTTTAAACATTGAGTTGTAAGTGTATCACCCCATATAAATTTTCTTCCATTTTTCATTGGTTTCCTTGATTCTTATAAATCAGCCATAACTATTATTATAAATATATATGTATTCATATTCACATATTTTTCCTTTTTTAAATTTTGGCTACAGACTACATATATACTATTTTGAGTGTTTTAGATATTTATCAGTTTTTCTTTTGAAGAATTCACAGTAAAATTGAGTCCAGCTATTGTTCCTCAGAATATAATTTAGATAATAAATAGGAAAATGATTAAATGTGGGTGAGAGTATTTATTTCAAATTTTACCTTTTTAATACAGGACATTTTGCTAGGGAAATAACTATTCCATTTGATTCTGAATGATTTTGATGTTTGTTAGTCGTTCTTTGTATCAATTGTTCATCAATGTTTCTGTTCATTTTCCCATTAAGTTTCAGCAAATTTCCTAGTTGATTTGCAAAAGTACTTGAATTGCAAGCATTAATTCTTTGCCCGCTTTTGTCTCTGAACACATTACTCACATATTAACCTTATCTGCAGTATCTACTGTTCAACATAGATATTCCTATGGCATTCAACTTTATCTATTGTTTGTAATTTTGGGGTCTTACTCAGAAGTCCTTCTTTACCTAACTTTGACATTTTAGCAATCATAATTCACCATTGTGGACTGTGTAACTGTGATATATCTTAATTGTATCCAAATAGTAAACCATTTTCTCAACATTTTCTATCTAACTTGTACATACTTCTGCTGGTTTACTGTGCCACTGCTCTCATATGCCAAGTGCCCAAGTATGTATGTGTGTTACTTACCTTTCCATTCTGTTCCGATTTAAATGTTTATTACTGAACCAATTTTACACTGTTTTTAATTCTATAAATTTGGAGTATGTGTTCATATGTGGAAGTATGAGTTTTACAGTTAGCTGTTTTTTTTTTTTAAATACTTAGCCAATTATAGCATTCTAATAAAAATGAAACCATTGTATTGCACAGCTCCAAAACATGCCCTTTACATAAACTACAAAGTGAAGGATGGTCCCTGTTATTACAATATATTCCATGTGAATGGTGCTCACTAGAGTTAGATGACACAGCAGTTCTGGAGTTTTGAATTTTCACTTTGAATTGTTTTATCTGTGTGTGTGTGTTGTGTGTGTATAAGTGTGTGTATGTGTGTTGTTTGTAGCAAGTATGAATGCAAGCTCTGGAGCTAAACTACTGGGTTCAAATCCTGGCACTTTTATTTCCTATGTGTGTGAAATTATTTGCTTCAATTTTGTATTCCATAATATAGAGATAATAATAAGACCAACTTCAGGGGATTTATATGTTTGATATTTTTATTTATCATAGTTTTTAATACTCTCTTTTCTGCTGATAGAAACCACCCAAATGTATTTATCTTTTTGTACCCAATGGTAATATCAAAGAGGGTCTTTGTGTAATGAAACTTATCAAGAAATGTGCTTGAGAATATCTTTATTGGGCTTTGCTCATTTAAATGGTAGTTTATATATATAACTATATATTTTGAATTTCTTTTTCTTTATGATGCTGAAAATATTACTGCTCTGCTACTTAGTACATTATCTATAGATGTTGAGAAGCATAATGACTATCTGTTTCTCAGTTTATTATAGAAGATCTATTTTTTTCTCCTTGGTGGCCTTTAAAATTGTCTTTATGTTTCTGCAATTCTTAGATTTCACTGCATTTCTAGGTATCAGTCTTTTTATTATTTTTCCTGCTTGCCTTGCCATAAATCCTTTGTATCTGAGTTCTCATAATTTTATTTGTTAAACTCCGCATCAGTAATTCATTAAATTCTTCCAGTCATTTCTTTTTTAATCTGTTTGAATTTTTCGGATATGTAACTTAACCCTTCCCCTTCATTCTGCATTCCTTTATTAGCATTCTCCCTTTGTAATCCTTCTCAATGAACTCCTTCACCTTATTTTCCATTTCTCTTACTAATTCTTCAGCTGTATGTATGTGAACCATATATTGAATTCTCTTTTCTGTGATGTTTTCACGCCCAGACTACTGGTTGTCATTGTTATTATATTATATTATTGTTTGTTTCTGTTTCAATAAACAAAGTGTACAATATTTTCTTTTGCTTGAAGATATTTAGCATATTCATTTTAAGGTTATCTGTAGGTTTGCAGTTTGTTGTCTTCAGCCTATAGGTTTGCTGATTCTTGTCTTTGTCTTATATTTGTCTGTTTACTTTCCCTTGCGAGTCTGTATTGTCTTTGTGAGTTAGTCACCTTTACTGGGTTGCATACTTGTGGATGGGAAGATAATTTTTGTCCTGACCTTTGTCTTTCTTTGTGACTTTAGGGAATAGGAGACATGTCATAGCATAAAGAGCTTTTATGAGATAATGGGTACATTTACTAAGACACTGTCTTTTAAAGAGATATTTCTTTTCTCCCCTTCTCCTAGGCCAACTATTCCTGCAAAGGTACACGATATAGGAAAGCAAAAGCCACATTTCCACCAAAACATATGACTACCTAAATTGACACAACCTAGACTGTTTCTACTCCAAGTTCTTCTGCCTTGCATTCCTTCCACCTTGACCTCCACCTCCCAGCACTCTCCCATTCACATACAGCCCTAACCATCTTCTTTTGCCCCCACACATCCACCAACATTTCTATGATATCTGCTGGCTGAGAAATTCATCAACATCTCTTTCTGAAATATCTTCATGTTTGGGTTAGTAGAAGGAGCCAAAATAGCATATTATTACACCAACTTCTCAGGAACTAAAACTTGGAAAAGTTCCTCAAAATATAAATATAGAGGCATATAAATTATTCACACCTTAAATTATTCTCACCACTGTAGAATCTCAGAAGCTAAATAGCATCCCGAAATTAGATACGTAAACCTACTCCCGGAGATCTTTGAGGATGGGTAATGTCATATAGCCTTTTCTTGTATTTCCCTGTATCAGAATTTTGCACTGAGTAGGGCATCTATAAAACATTACTAAGTTACCAGTGTTTAAATTTCCATGTTACATTGTTGCTAAATCTGTGAGCTATTATGACCAAACTGATTGTAATATCTAGGAAAAGCAAAATAAAACAACAGTATCTTAAGGCTTAATTCCAGAATAACTCACGTCAATGAAAAGTTGTTAATATACAATCAGCCTACATTATACATCTTTCATTGATATATTTAGCATATAAATAAGACTTTAATATGTATTGCCCCATACACACATTTGAGTGTTTCTAAAATATTGATATTTATATTAATTAATCTGATCTGATTCTTTAAGTCCTTTTAAGTTAATACTAAACCAATATGTAAGAAGGAAGAGAGGTGAGGATTTCCATAAACTTGGTCAACAGTTTCAAAAAGAAATACAATCCGATTGGGATTTTGATTTCCTCAGTTCCATAAGGTGAAAAAAAAGATGAAATGAGAGGAGATGGCATTCACCCATCCATTTAAAGCCAGTGCTGTATTTCCAAGGGCTAAAACAGTTAGAGTTGCAATGTTCATTACTTTGGAAGTGTCACATTTTCTAGTATGACAAGATGTATTATGGATGGGGGTTTTTATAGATGTGGAGAAATCTCTCTCAAAGTTGTTTATTTGATTTTCTCCCCTTCTGCCTCTTTGTACTTCAGCGGCCAACCTTGGGATAATGGGATTACTTTATGCCTTCCACATCAGGCTCTGGATGAGTGCACAGAGGCCAGTGGCAAGAGAAATAAGATGGTTGTAAAAATGCAAACGTTGGAAGTTAAAAAAAGGTGCACCCAATAACTTGCCCTTAAATTTAAAAGGAACTAAATGAGGAACTTCTGGACAATTTATCTTACTGTTTACTGATAACAAGTCACTTTGTTTTTATGTGCTCAGTCTAGTATTCCATAATTTATTTGAAAGAAGAAGAGAAATAATGTAGATAAATGATGAAGTGTCAGGGTCTGACACTCTTAAATGAAGCTATTATGGTCAAAGAGAAAACGTAAAACCTGCGGCTCATTATGAGAGTGTTCTACTTGTCAGTTAAGTGAAAAGGCCTGGAATGATTTCCAGTTTATTTGTCATTGCAGTTATTAAAGCTGTCTTTTTGGTGCCATGAAAATGAATTGAAGACTTTATTCGAAGTAAATTTGTACTAAAGCTTTCAGATGTACCTTATGTGAGCTCAGTGAGGCAGGGAAGCAGCTTAAAAGCTGAAATATTACAAGGAGACAACTACCAAACTCTTTGAAACACACAGAATAAATGAAGTGCTTTTTTGACTAGGAAACAAATTTTTGACTGTCATAATGGAATAAGATTGGTAATGGGATATAATATCTACTAATTGTTGGAAGATATTTTATCCCTATGAGGAATTAATTGCCTACATATTTTAGTAACAGTTCTACCAGCCTATCTTTCCAAATATTGATTTCCAAGAAAGGGTTAAAGAATGCATCATTTTTGATAATACATACTTAATATTTAGTAAATATTAATGGAATAAATACATCATAGAAACAAAAAAAGTATGTTTTGAGTGATAATAACTGCTAGGCTAGAACAATAATCTCTTAAAAACTTGAAAAGAAGTTCAAAACACCAGAGTAGCATATTCCATTTTCCTAACTGAAATATCAGACTGCAAAAGGCTGCATCTTACTGCAATATATAAATATATTATTGACGTTTTAATCTTACAGGGCTCGTCTTCAAATACCTTACATCCTTACTGAGGTGTGAGAATAACCTGTACTTTAGCTTACATTGGAAGAAAATCAAATCAGATGGACTACTGACATGGTTGAGATGGATTCCTTTTAAACATTGAAAAAATTAACCCATTTGTTTCTTTCTTTCATGGCTGAGAGGTC
Source organism: Piliocolobus tephrosceles (assembly GCF_002776525.5). Lineage (NCBI taxonomy): Eukaryota > Metazoa > Chordata > Mammalia > Primates > Cercopithecidae > Piliocolobus > Piliocolobus tephrosceles. The sequence continues at coordinate 32,266,822 of NC_045444.1, read as the reverse complement.
TTTGCTTTCCCTTGTGCTACTCTGGCAATCACAAATATTTTTTGCATTGTTTAGTTACGCTTTTTGAAAGGCTAGAAGTGGACATTAATGGGGATACCTAAAGAAAAATGGATAGACTATATCAATTTTTCACCTCACCACATTAAATAAGAAAAATCACTAAAATGAATATTTTATTTCAGGCCCAAGAAATCTCCCAGTCATGCCGTTGACTTTTTATTGCGGATATTACAAATGTTTTGACACATCTTCAGGGTCAGTTTACAAAGAAAACGGATTCTGCATCCTCCTCAAAGGTAATTTTTCAGTGTTTCCATCAGATTTTATAGCCATTTTCAGTGATTTTGTCAGGGTACATGGTCTACCAGGCTCTTTATTATATGCCTTATTTTCAGGCATATAATAGTCTAAGTGTAAAGTCTTTAGTGTAAAGTCTCCCTCTGAAATCAAATTTGTTTTTATATTTGGAATATTTGAAATGTTCCTATAGCTTTGATATTCTAATAGCTACAAATCCCAATGCTATAAAAGTAAATGCTTTACAAAATCATAGCTGTGATGTAACAGCAAAGAAAGCTATACAACATTGCAATTGCTAGATAAAGGTGTAGAGAGTTTAGATGTAACCTGTTTGAGAGTCAGATTGTGTTTATACTCCCAGTAAGGTTTGAAAAACAAACAAAATGGTTGAATTAGGTTAGATAAGCAATTACTTTGGAAACAAATTGACTAATTGATTCACATATTAGTATTAATGCATACACATCTACGTTTTTGTTGTTGTTTGTTTTTGAGACAGAGTCTCGCACTGTCACCCAGGCTGGAGTGCAATGGCATGATCTCGGCTCACTGAAACCTCCACCTCCTGGGTAGCTGGCTCAGCCTCCCCAGTAGCTGGGATTACAAGAATCCATCACCATGCACGGCTAATTTTTTGCATTTTTAGTAGAGATGGGATTTCACTATGCTGGCCAAGCTAGTCTTGAACTCCTGACCTCATGATCTGCCCACCTCAGCCTCCCAAAGTGCTGGGATTACAGGCGTGAGCCACCGTGCCTGGCCACATCCTCCTTTTATGTGTACATACACTGCATAATCACCTTATGTTTTTGAGCCCATCCATTTTTTTAAACCATTTAAGGAATTTTTATTAAACCAAGAATTTCATAATCCAAGTTACATTTCCTTGCTTAGTTATCAATTCTGTTATTTACAACATAACTGACATTCTGAGCTATTCCACGGTTAAGTTACAAAATTAAATAAATGCTTTAAATTTTCATACTTTGCTGAAAATTCTTTTTCCCAGGGTCTATAAAACATTAATCTGTTTTTAATTTTAATTTTTATTTTTATTTTGAGATGGAGTTTTTTGCTCATTGCCCAGGCTGAAGTGCAATGGCATGATCTTGGCTCACTGCAACCTCTGCCTCCCAGGTTCAAGCAATTCTCCTGCCTCAGTCTCTCTAGTAGCTCAGATTACATGTGCCAGCTAATTTTTTGCATTTTTAGTAGAGATGGGGTTTCACTACGTTGGCCAGGCTGGTCTCGAACTCCTGACCTCAGGTGATCCACCCCCAGCCTCCCAAAGTGCTGGAATTACATGCATGAGCCACCATGCCTGGCTTGTTTTTACATTTTCCTATATTTTTGTGTTTTGTTTGTTATTTTCAAATCAATAAGTAACCTAGGACCAGTAAGTTTGCTAGACTTGATATTTCCTCCATACATAAGGTTCACAGTTTGTTTTCCTTGTTTATGTTTTGTAATTTTTCCCATCACATTTTAGTTTTTTGATGTTTAGTTTTCTTTGTTGAAACACAAGATTTTTGGTTTTTGCTTCCCCCTCACCCCCGTGGTCCCTGATCAATTTTAAGCAGTTGGTACACCAGTAGCACTGTGAACTGCTTTCAGGAGCGTCTTTCGCACAGTAGGCTTGTAGTACAACTACAGCTTCAGAGACTCCGGAGACTCAAGCATATGAAGAAGTTTTGAATTATCAAGCTCCACTAACATGCCAGTGATTTTACCAGCAAGAGTAGTGTGCGTGGCTTGAATAAGAGGAAACAGTCGTTCACCAGATACAAACAGAAGTATCTGCTTTTGCTGCTGAAGAGGGGCAAATGCCAACATGAAAGCAGTACAAAGTTTTTGACCTTGGACATGAATAGCAAGCTGCTGCCTGGTAACCTGTGGATGTATATTAAGATGTTGTTGAGGAATGTGAATTCCTGCAGCATATTTGTACTGTGGAATGATGTGGACAGCAGGAGTGGAGCCAGTAGTAGCAGCTACAGGACATGGACCCATTGTCTGTATTGATGAGTTAGCAACACACTGTGTAGACATGACTGGTAGACCCTGTGAAGAAGCTGGTCTCAGAGTAGTGGTTAGGAGCAGCTGAGCCGATAGCACAGGTCATATTTTGGAATGGATAAGGTCTGACACTCTGAGCCGCCCAGGGAGGACTTGGTCTTAGTTGAGCAATTTGGCCAGGAGGATAGTATGCAGCACGGTTCTGGGTCTACAGTTCTGGGTCTGTGAGACCGCTGCCATGAAGTAACATGAAGAAGGGGCTGGCTGGTAGGGGTTGATTACAGGGCGGGGCACAGCTCGTACACTTGCCATCTTCTACACATATTGGTTAGTGAGGTGAGCCAGGTGCTCTTCTTTGCGGTGAGCTAAAGCTACATACAATGGCTTGCTGGCCACAATTTTACCATTCATTGCTGTAACTGCTTTAGCTACTTTTTCTGGGGAGGAGAAACATACAAAGCGAAACCCTTTGCTGCAACCACCCTCCATCGTAACATTTGCACTAGTGATTATACCAAATAGAGAAAACTCTTTCTGGAGACGTTCATCATCAATACTCTCATCAAGATCTTTCACATAAACATTAGCACCCTGGTATCTGGTGATTCTATCTTCCTTCATCTGTCCAAATTTGCACTTAAGTTCTGTCTGCCCTTCCACTTTTTTCTGAGCTTGAACAACATATATTTGATTTCCACTAACCTCCTTTCCATTCATCTCATCCATAGCCGTCTGTGGATCTTTACGCCTTTCAAAGCTTACAAATCCAAATCCTTTGGATTTTCCACCTTCATTAGTCATTACTTTCACACTTAAGGTCGGTCCAACGTTGAACTCTTTTGCCCTAGCTGCAAGTTCTGCTGCTTTTCTTTAGGAGACCTAAACCGTCCAACAAATACGTTGAGACCATTCAGGCGCATCCCATTCATTTTTTTTTTTCAATAGCTCCTTCAGCTGCTTCCTGTGTCTCAAACCTACAGATCCACAGCCCTTGGAATCACTTTTACCACAAACTACCTTACACAAAAGGGAGTTACCAAAACCAGAAGATGCATCACACAGTGCCTTCTCAATGGATTTGTCCTGATTTTTAAGGAATACGTTGCCCACTCCACTTCTGAGTAGTGATGGATCACGATGAGACCACAGGACTCATACTGGCTTGCCCTTTATAACATCAAAGTTCTTGGTGGCCAGACCACGCTCCGCGTCCGGGGGCTGCAGGAAGTTCACGTACACGTAGCCCAGGAAGCGGAGGGTGATCTGGTCTCTGAAGACCCGGATGGCGAGGGTGGACCGGTTGAGTTGAACTACTCTTGCAGCATCGCTTCAGTCACATCCGGGTGCAGGTCTCCCACGTACAGCGAGGCCATGGGGTAGCTGGGGGCGCTGGGGTTCATCGCGGCACTGCTGCCCGCAGGGCCACAGGCCGTGACCCTTTCGTGAGAGGAGGAGAGTGAGTGCGGGGCCGGGGGTCTCGGAGCCAGGGGCGGGGAGCAAGGGCATGCGCTGAGGGACAAAAATCAGCTAAATCGGAAATGACTTACCGGCCACAGAGTGAGGTCGCTTGGCCGCCGCTGTCTGCGCGCTGCCGGCGGCGGGGAGCCAGGGTGCCGGTCTCCGGTTGGGGCGGCAGGAAGGCCTCGGTCTCCTGGTTCCTCCTGCAGCTGCTGCAGGGCCGCAGGCGGGGCCGGTCTTGGCTGTTGACCGGGTTATTTTATGAAAGCGGAAGAAAAAATATTATAATTCTCTGGCGGAGTAGATGCCGATTTGGAGGGAAATTTTGAGAGGTATTTTTAAAAGATTTTTTTAGGGAGAAAGACCATATTCAAGTTTTTATGTCAAGCTGGTTAGCCCTCTGATCAAATATATTTTATCTGGGTTTATTTACTTAGTATGTAGATGTCAAAAACTAAATTAGTTGGATGATAAACATTGCAGTTTCTCTTTTTATTGAACTCATGGAATAAAGGAGGAGGCAGAATCATAAAACATACGAAATACATATTAAGTGCAATTAAAGGACGGCATAGGAGTTCAGAGGCATCTAATTTAGCTAATGTTTGTAGGCAAGGAAAACTTCCCAATGGAAAAAGATTCCTGACCTTAAACGTTGAAGAAACAGAAGAATTGACCCAGTAAGACTGTATCAGAAGGATACTACCTGCATTTAGGTTTCCATAAACCAACAATCCATCTAGCTAGTTCCTTTCCTTTCATGACACTAGGCCAAATTTCTTTGGAAGAAAAACCATTGAGCTGCTGCTTCCCCCACAAAACACTTAGACTCAATGTGGGACTCTAGCCAAATTAGTAACAGGGAGTTCAAAGCCAATTATGTTAGAAATGATTTGCTTTATTATAGATAGCCATGGATTAAAATAATACTAATTTCCCTTCTTCCCTTCTTTTTCTTTATAAGTATGTATTCACAATGCCTACATACAGAAATAACATATGTTTATTAAACGACAATGGGAAACAAGAAATTTAATCTTTTACTGTATAAGTTTACATAAACTTAGAAATAACAGAAAATCCTTTTTTAATGCTCCAGATGCTTTTCTTAAAGTTTTAATTTTCCATTTTTCCCGCAAAGCATGACAAGTAATTTTAAAATTAAACTATAAATCATTTGGTATTATAGTCTCTATTAATGATTCAATTTCCAGATTAGATTATTTATTATAATATGCCAACATAAGATATTAATCAATGAATGTGTGTTTATTGGTTATGCTTAAGTATTATTTTCAGGAAAGTAAATCTGTGGCTCTGAGGCAAATATTAAATAGATATGTGTCAAAGATTTTATTTAACCTGTTAATTAATGAATGGACCAGGAAAGTTAAAATCAGTTCAAACAACAATTGATGAGGTAGGTATAGAGGTAATTTTAAGAAAACATATTAGGGTGAGATTCTTGGGTTAGATATAAAACTAGTTAATGTCTTTCTGGGCAATAAATTGTGACTTTCACAGTTATCTCTTCATTGGAGGGAAATGATTTGCATATTTACCTGAGAAAAATCTGTACATTAGGTTGTGTTCCTAAAGCGTCGTAAATTTTGAAAAGTAAATAGAAAAGTAATAAAAGAGCATCTAGTAATCTATTGCTTGTTTCCAAACTTCAGGTAATTTTTCTAATAATTATATGTATGCACTTCTTCAAAGACATTTTTCTAAAATTCAGTCACAACACTAGTACCTAAGTGTGGTTTGATTAAATCGGTGAGTCACTTCAATAATATACCAAAGTAGACAGTGTTGGCTTTTATGCTAAATCAGCTGCTTACAATTTCTGGTTTGGTCAAGATCTTATTTGATATTTCAAATTTTTTTTAAATACACTTCCTAAAAATGGTCTAATAAATCTAGGTGCATTATTCCCATTAAAAGAGAAGCTAAAACTTAAGTCATAGTAATAACTATTTTAAAGAGATGGATGAGTAAGGAAGGAGTCTCTTTATAATAAGAAAATGCATTAGAAATGTTTATAGTTATCACGTGCTGGATCTAAACTGAATTGTGTCCTCCTAAAATTCATGTGTTGAAACCCTAACCTGCAATGTGACTGTATTGGGAGACAGAATCTTTAGAGAGGTAATTAAGGATAAATGAGGTCCTAAGAGTGGAGCCCTAATCCAATATACTTGGTGTCCATATAAAAAGAGGGAGAGACACCAGGAATATGCCCACACAGAGAGGAAAGGCCATGCCAGGACATAGCAACAAGGCGACCTTGAAAACACAAAGGAGGCTGATCTCAAGAAAAACCAACCTTGCTGGCCTCTTGATCTTGGAATTCCAGGCTCCATGACTGTGAGAAAATAAATTTCTATTGTTTAAGCCATGCAGTCTGTGGCATTTTGTTACTGTTTTCCTAGCCAACTAATACAATCTCTATTCACTAGAACATGTTTTTGGTGAGAAATAAAGCTTATAATTTACAATGTATGTAAATGTACATTAGTCATAATTATTAAATAAATTGGTTACATTACCTAAATTAGCTATTAGACACATTAGTCATAATCACTTTATTCCTAAAAGTGCATAGATTAGAAGAACCTGAAAAACTAACCAAAGAAAACTACATCATAAAATCCACCAAAATATTTCCTATAAAATGTCTTAAATTATTAGCTCATTCCTTTGCCCTTACCAGCATGTCTCTTCCAATTTTTAAAACTAATTCAACCTTTTACTTTCTCACTTCTCAAAATGCATATTCTCCATTCTCTGAACTGAAACAACGACAAATAATCTTGTTTATTTCAATTGCTTCTAAGAGAAAATGCCACTAGTTTCATAGAACCTGACTCCATTGGACAGCTGGTCATGTTTCTTAATCCCAGTCTGCATTGCTCCTGGCTAGTTCTGCTCACCAGAAGGTGTTGAATGAAAAGGGCTGTTTGAATCACAGTCCTGCCTTGCTAAGGCCTTGTTTAGCAATATCTGTTTGTATTTTTACATGGACTTAGAACTATGTAATAGACTAAATGTGACAAGCATGCGACCACTTTCCAAGGTCGAATACTCTTCAGAAAGCCAGATTTGGGGTTTCATTCAGTGATATTTAGTTTTCCTTTAAGAATCATAGACAAATGTTGAGGAAAAATAATACTATCAGAAAGTTACTAATTTCATCGTATTTGCACTCTAAGAAAAAAAATTTAATTAAAGGTCTGACTGAATTCCTGATATTTTTGACATGGTACGTAGTACTGGAAACCCTATTACTTCCTCTTGGCTTTGCTTTCTTTATATTCTTTTTTCCTTTCCAATTTTCCATAGTCTTTTTTAAAAAGTAAGATCTTTTTTTTTTTCTTCTACTCATTGATAGTTTGAGATTTCAGATTTCTTCTGGCAGCTTTACCAAATGATAAAAATATGAAGGCTGGTTGTTTAAATCTCTTACGCAAACAGTATGAACTCCTCTTTGTGGTCTAGAAAAAAAGAGCCAGTCACCACCACAGTGAGCGCTGGTTACATGAAACAAAACATGGGCACATTCTTATTCACTTGGCTTGTGACTTTGAGCCTCACTTTCAAGCATTAAGAGCAAACGCCATGTAAAATGAATTATATATTCCAAGAGAGAGGAGTAGCAATTTTTTTGGTATGTTTGTCTTTTCTTTTGAAAAGATAAAATCAGCCTTCAGTTTTAGTAGACATTCCTTTTTGAATTGAATCACTGAGTTAGTGAATAATACAGAGTTTGCATGGCCATATGTTGGATGCAAACACGGAGCCAAGGTTAATTGAAATGACTTCCTCAAGATCACTCAAGAGCCACTGGAGGAGTGTTGCTCCCAGAACAATATATTTATTTTTTTTATTTTGTCACATGGCTATAAGAAACCTATACCTGATCTCCAGGATATTTCTCTAAATAAAAGGTAATCAGTGGTCAGACATGTGGCGAATATATTAGACTTCTGCTCTTACCCTGGTGTGCTATTATTTGGGGCTTATGAATAGAAAATGTAAAGTAATCTCAGAAGGAATTTTATTCTAATGTTCTTTCAAATAATAAAACCTTTTGTTTGAAAGGAATTAGGATGACAAAAACCTAAGATTATGGGAAACCTGGTAGCAGATCTTTCCTTGGCAAGATTAGAGTGAGTTATGACCAGTCAATGGTAAACAAGTTTCATTCATTTTCCATTTCTAAGTTGAACTTCAGAGGAACAGTTGCCAGCGGCACTGTGGCCAATCATTTAGTCACAATGCATTGTTTTGAAGACATATGGTACCATTTTAACCTATCCATCTAGTATTCTACAACCAGTCCTTCTACCCAGACTGAACATTAGGTGTTCTGATTGTTAAAATTTTAACATAGCCACATGTTGATGGGGGAATATAAGGCTTTTCATTTTCGTCCCTGCACTGGATGGTAAGTTGTTTTCCAGGAAACTACGAGGTGTTAAAATGCCTCTTCTATTTATATCATCAACATTCTAAATATATTATGTAACTTATACATACATGTCAAACGTTTTCTTCCATAGAGTGATAACAGTAGTTACTGTATATGAATTTTTTTTTTTTACTTCTTAATACCAATTTCAGTAACTTGATTTAAGAAACAAAAACAAGAGTTCAAGAAATAGATTTACAAATAAATGGTGTCCACCTTTTGGGATTCCTTATGCATCAATAATTTTTCTACCAAGCAGATTCTGTGTGCCTCTCAAAAAAAAAGGAACAATCTTTGTCATGAAAGATGCTCTCTCAAAGTATCTTTGTCCCCCAAATCCCAAAATCATATGACTTCTTAATGATTGGTTTATTTTTTTCTCACTCACTAATGGAAAAATTGTCTTTGCTTTATAAGATATTATGGAGGTGTATATAATGTCTTATGGGATGTTAACTCTTCCTAATCACAAATACATTTAATGATACAGAGAATGCAATGAATAATTTAGCAACAATAAATTATTTTCAAAAGGCAGCTTTATTTTGATGTTGATTTGAGAATTCTACCTAGGAACAAAAACAAAGCAAAACAAAACGAAAAAACCTTGCATCCCTACCTCAAAGTAAATAGTTTGGCACAAGTGTAAATGGGATTCTTCAAATATATTTTAATCAGACTGAATATTTTGATATGTAATAAAATTTGCCACAAACTCATACAGATGTTTTATTAATGATGAGTTTGCTCATAGGATACATACATAGAGAGGCACATATTTTTATTCATTTATGGAAAGGGGTCTGGTAAGAAATTATTTTTTTCTCTTAACATTTGTTGTAGAGACTTTTCTTTTTTTTTTTTTTGAGACAGAGTCTCACTCTGTCACCCAGGCTGGAGTGCAGTGACATAATCTTGGCTCACTGCAACCTCTGCCTCCTGGGTTCAAGCAGTTCTCCTGCCTCAGCCTCCTGAGTAGCTGGGACTACAGGTGTGTGCCACCACACTCGGCTAATTTTTTATATTTTTAATAGAGATGAGGTTTCGCCATGTTGACCAGGCTGGTCTCAAACTCCTGACCTCGTGATCTGCCCACCTCGGCCTCCCAAAGTGCTGGGATTACAGGTGTGAGCCACCATACCTGGCATAAAGACTATATTTCTTTGAAACAACTTCATGATGCTAATTCTAGTGAATACGTATTTATTAATTATGTTTCCTAGAATTATAACTGAAAACACAACTAAAAAGAAAGGGAAAACAACTCCAGCCAGCTTCCCAAAAGGAAAAATTATGAAATTTTATTGAGCCATGGTGAGGAATCCAAGAATCAGGTAAATGACCAAGAATGAAAATCTAGGAATCTCACAGACTTTTAATCTAAAATACTATAGTTAAACGGACTTAGTTCTAAAGATTTTCAGAAACCGACTCCTCAGTTACAAATGTCCAGTTTCTGAGGGTAAAATACCTGATTTTTCTAGCTTAAGTGCCCACATTACAATGTGTACCCTGGTGGAAGTGAGGGGCAGATTTTAACGAGTGAAATTTCCAGATATTGAGGGTCAGTGTAAGGTTGGAAGACGTTCCCAAAGCGGGGTAAATTGAATGCAGACAAATCACATTTGGGAGTTGTAGTGGATACCAGGCTGTATGAGGTCACATGAGCTTGAGAACATATCCTCAAAGAGTTTACAATTCAGTTTTGCAACGTAATAATAAGACTGATTAAAAGATAAATACAAAGAAATAATTCAAATAATAGTTGAAAGAAATAAAACCTGTATACATTGTACAGAGAATAGCAGGTAGCAGGCCAGAAAGATCACTTAAAAGTAGAATGGCTAATGTAGGTTTTGTCCTTCATAAACATTTCTTTTTTAAAACAAAGTTCTTCTAATGTTTGCTCAGAAAGCATTTTAGGTGAAAGAAATTCACTGGTAGATGAGGTATAATTCCTTTTCCTTGGTTAAAACAGTAAAATTCTGGAAAGAAACTATCAGGCTGAGACTTTGTACTACACCCGCTTATGAATAGCTGCACAGATTTTATTGTGTATGATCTTCCAAATGGGATAAAGCTGTGTATGTGTGTTTGATTTATGATACTGTAACATTAAAAATTTGATTCAGGAAAATTGTTTTATTGCCTTAAGATTTGGGAAAGAAATGTCTTCTAGGTTTTATTTATGAGATATTTCTTTATGGGCAAAATAAAATGGAGATTGAATGTTGATGATAGGAATTTGACCATTTTAAAAAATGCTGGTTTTGATTTTGTTTAAATTATGTTTATTTTGTTGTATAGATTTTTTTTCTTAACTTTTGACACTTTGCCTAAGGGCATAAAGTATCTGTATGATGCCGTCTTTGTATATCTGCGTGAGGAAACGGGAGTTTCTTCAAATTTGAATGTTGTTGCCTGTTGATGCGTGGTTATATCCTGAAATACTAACTTACAAATAAGATGATAAAAGAAGCGGTTGACATTTTGCCAAGCAATGCCATCATGCTTACACAAGGGCCAATAATTCTTCCCTGGTAAAACAGCAGCTTGATCCGTGTCAGGCACTGTTCTAAGCTGGCACCCACAAAGCCATAAAGCTTTCATGTGATTCTGAAATTACATATATACATAGAAACACATTCCCAATAGAAGAAACTATTATGTGTTCTTTGATAAAATGTTTTAACTACTCTGACAAGGACCTTACGAGACTCAAATCATGAATATTAAAGGTATAAATTCATCTTCATAAACAAATGATAATAAACTCATGAAGTGTTTTAGAAACTTGTATATCATTCTCAAATTTAGAAAACAGCATCTATTTTAACAGTTTTTAGGCGTGTCCTACTAAAGGGCTTATGAAAACTATTTTTTTGTAGAACAAAGCCTATTGAATTTTCAAAGAAGTATTTGATAACATGTTTACATTTTGTGAAATTTTTGGTATGATAGGAATTCCAATTGGTTGCAAATGCTTGTGGAATGGGCATATTTCTAAGTCTAGCTAGTATACCTGGTAAATAGTAGAGACAACCCAGGAAGGGTAGGACAAATGAACACCATATGGTAGCATTCTATAATTTTTGCATTGACTTTATCAATCAAGTAGACAAACACCTTGACATATCACCTTTTCCATCCTAACAAAAAAGTTCTTATTCTGCATATTAGCTGGCCATTTAAAGAGCTTACAAAAAGGTTAATATATCTGAGTATGCTTTCATAGCTATAAATTCCTCCCTTTGGGAAAAAAATATTTGAAAATTGCTTATTGTGATAAGAGTAAGTGAGTGATAGTTCTGCTTCATCCCCTGAGAAACACTCTCTACTTTCATCAGGTTTGTATCATCAGGTTTCATCAGTCTTGCCACTAAGATATTCTCTATGAAGTCCAATCTATAGTCTCTTCATGGCAATGAGTCACCAAATACTTAAACTATTAAGTTACTGCATGATCTTTTATCCCCAGAATAAATTACTTAGGTTCTTTATCATGCCTCAAAAGCAATTCAGACTCTGAGCACAGTTCTAAGCTAGGCAAGGTTTACCCTGTCACTCAGCCTTCTGATGCTGCAAACTTCTTCACTTTGAGACTCTTCTTTCCATCTGTAATCACACCAGTGTCCACCTGGCACCCTTTATGGATACTATTATCAAGGAAGAGTCAAAATCTGTTTCCAGGGACAGTAAAGGACTGTTTGCAGTTTTAAATATTTCCTTCCTGACAATGCATATATTTCTACTAAAAGTGAGATCAAAGCCTTGAATTTAAACTTGAGTCTTAACACTTTTGAAAATATAATTTAAAAATGTAATCAGGTTGGCTGGGCCACTGGCTCATGCCTGTAATCCCAGCACTCTGAGAGGCCAAAATAGGCAGATCACCTGAGGTCAGGAGTTCGAGACCAGCCTGGCCAACATGGTGAAACCCCACTCTACTAAAAATACAAAAATTAGCTGGGCGCAGTGCCACGTGCCTGTAATCCCAGCTACTTGGGAGGCTGAGACAGGAGAATCGCTTGAACTCAGAAGGCAGAGCTTGCAGTGAGCTGAGATTCTGCCACTGCACTCCAGGCTGGGTGATAGAGCAAGACTCCGTCTCAAAAAAATAAATAAATAAATAAATAAATAAATAAATAAATAAATAAATAAATAAATAAATAAAATGTAATCAGGCATTTCTCCAGAAGAAAAAAGTACACACAAGTTTCCACAAAATCTTAGGGAAAGATAATATCTGGGAAAGCTATAGAAGGAATATATGTTTTAAAATCACTGTAAAATGAGCTGGGCATGGTGGCTCATGCCCATAATCCCTCAGCCTTTGGGAGGCCGAGGTGGGCGGATCACTTGAGGTCAGGAGTTTGAGACCAGCCTAGTCAACATAGTGAAACCCTGTCTCTACTAAAAATACAAAATTAGCCAGGCGTGATGGTGCAGGCCTATAATTCTAGCTACTCCGGAGGCTGAGGCAGGAGAACTGCTTGAACTTGGGAGGTGGAGGTTGCAGTGAACCAAGATCGAGCCATAGCGCTCCAGCCTGGGTGACAAGAGCTAGATTCCGTCTCTAGAAAAAAAATAAAAAATAAAATCACTGTAAAATGAATAAACATGTTAGGGCATAATTTTGAATATCAATGAAAAAAAATTCTTAATTCTAGAGTTTTCCCTTCATCCATCTGCATATTGGTAGCCTGGCATAAAGAATAATATTTTTCCAAGTATTTAATATTTAAAAAGAATATTAAAACTTTTTTTCATTTTCTTATAATCTCTCGCTAAATGCAGTATTTTATCGTGGTTGGGACACTCTAGAAAGTGTTAACTGATCCACAGCTGGGTGTGGTGGCTCATGCCTGTAATCCCAGCACTTTGGGAGGCTGAGGTGGGCGGATCACAAGGTCAGGAATTCAAGTCTAGCTTGGCCAATATGGTGAAACTCTGGCTCCACTAAAAATACAAAAATTAGCTGAGCGTGGTGTCGGGTGCCTATAGTCCCAGCTACTTGGGAGACTGAGGTGGGAGAATCGCTTGAACCCGAGAGGCGGAGGATACAGTGAACCAAGATCGTGCCACTTCACTCCAGCCTAGGTGACAGCGCGAGACACTGTCTCAAAAAAAAAAAAAAAAAAAAAAAGTGTTAACTGATCCAAATTAGAATGCTGTAAGACAATTCCTCTTGGCATTTTCAATGTTGTATTCTTTCTAAATACAAACTTAGGTAAATTAAATAGAAAGCTTAGATAAAGTGTTGCTTGTATCCTATAAACTTTCATGCAAATGTGGCTTTTTTATTATTTAAGCAACAAAAGTAAATTAATTATGTGGCATATATTAATTACATTAATTAGTAGTATTTGGGAAGTTACATGTAGAAACTGATGTTATATCTTGATAGACAGTTATTGAACTATAACATCTACAAATCAATGGATAAAGCTAAAAGCCCAAGCTTTGCATTTTTATTTCTTAATCACTTTGTATCAAGATTATTTCAGCATATTTACTAGTATGTCAACAGTAAGATTTTAAGATGTTTCTATGTATAGTTAATAATATAATCAGTAAAAAATATTTTACAGGCAAACTCATAGTCGTGAAGCTACATATGAATTAAAGGTAAAATCTGTGACATCTTACTACGCTTTTTACCAGTGTGATCTATCTATAATTCACATTGCCTAACCAATCTTAACTATAGATACTAGAGTTAGGGTATTTGCAAAGTACCAAGCTGACAAATAGAATGTTGGCTATTATTTCTGTTTGGAAGTCAGAGTTTTGAGCTGTTCATTTTGTAGTCTGACAGTCATCACTACAATTCCTTGAATTCCCAAAGCTTTTCATACAGCTTCCTCAAGGATGGCTATCGTGTCTTAGCTACTGCAATGACAGATGGGATATAACGTGTCATGTGATTGATAACTCTGGAGCCATAGTACTTAATCCTTCTAATACTAATAGCTGCATTATCATAGAGATTTATGAGAATGTCAGTTTCAAGTTCCCAGTTCCATTCATGGGTTTTTAAAACTTCAGCTGCAAAAAACATGCATCCATCCCATTAATTCTAATTATCATGGTTCATCTTCTCAGCAGTTTTGCACTCCGGAACCTTTCAGTGCAAATTAACGTACCAAAAAAGTGTATTAATTAATATTTGTAGCTTTTAATTTCTGCAAGAGTGTTGTCTGGAAGCAGCTGGCAGTACAGGGCCGCTGCTATTGAATCTTTGCCAAACAAGTGCAGATGTAATTTTGTTATCTCTTGCTTAGTCATTTACGCAAATTAATTTGAACAATTAGCCTTTTACTGGTCCTTCATGAATCATGCAAAAGGGATCTGCCAAAAATTGCTAGTTGACAGAAAAGAATTGGTTAATGCTGTGCATTTTGTGGGAAGGTAATGCAGAGGGAAACTCAACATTATTTTAGACTGTAGACAATTGCCTAAATATTCTATTGTAAGATCTACTTAGCAATCATAAACAAACTTGAGAATTCCCCTTAATAAAGAATAAACCTGCATTCTAGAGAAGGTGCAGTTCATAGGAGGACTCAAATCTTTCATGTAATAGCCAACTTGAGTATGTCTTAAGTCTATATGCAAAGTAGGAAAAAAAGTGTTCATTAAAAAGAGAAATCAATGAACTAATATTGGCTGCTTTTCAGGTCACACTCCTCACTTTTATTTACTCAGTCTTTGTGTATATATGTGTTTGTGTAATTATTTATCTATTATGTAAGGTAGATATACTCCACATTTGTAGCCTCATTTGATAGCTTCTAGGAACCTGAGAAATTAGTGATGCAGAGTACTTTAAAAAGTTAAATATATAGTTATTATATTTAGATGACCTGAGTAAAAAGCACGGTAAGTGAAATAAATGTAATTAAATCACCTCAGAAAGAGTAAAGATCTATTTTTTGTATGTTTATAGTTTAAGTTACCACTATCATAAAGAACACAAAAAGATAGTAGTTACAAAATTTGCAATTCTTTTTTTTGGAATCAGTACAAACTGCCTGTGATTTTTTGTTTTTACTTTAATTCCATTTTCTTGGCATTTTCAATAACTGAAGCTAAGCTTTTCTCTAATTTTATGTACAAGTGATTGTACACTATTAAAATATCAAATCAAAGCTCACAGAAAAGTCTGTCTTTACTTTGTATAAAATTAGTTTAGAAAGGCCTCAAAAACTTTTTCATGGTGTATACTAAAGTATATTGACACTTATGTATTTTCCTGTTTTAAAGACATGTGTATGTTCACATATATTATACTTATAATTGGTTAAAATGTGTCATTCCATCTTCTTCTTAAATTTGATTTTGTAGAAAATTGTTAATCTCAGACAATAGCTATCAGAAAAGAGAACTGAAAAAGAAATGGCTTATTTATTTATCTATTTATCTATTTATGCTGGGAGAGGCACCTCTCCCAGCATAAATAGATCTTAAAAGTACATGCATTTGAGATAGGGTTAATGAATCATCTACTGTGGAATATTTTTAAAATCCAAATTACTGATTATTACATAAATAATATAAATCATTTTAATCATCAAGAATATCTAAGACTGCAAAGTGATTGTTTTCAATCAATTTTTGGCTACATAATGAAACTGAAACTTTCCCAAATATACTTTCTGCAAATCTAGTATTAATCAAAAAAATTAAATCAAATGTTTGAAATATTTTACATTTTCATTTATAGAAAATCTTATTTTATCTCTCTGATGGTATTAGTCATCTTTAAAGTAATTTGTTTTGGATAACGTCAGGTGAATACAGTGTCACATCAAGTTCAATCTACATCAAGAGACTGTTTAGGTAACATGAAAAGTTTTAAAACATAATCAATTTTATGTTTTTCTGTTTGAAGAAGTGACGTTTGCTCAGTGTTGAAAGTCTGAAATCTATAAGAAAGAAGAAATATTAAAACAAAAAATAAACAATTCCAATATTTTTGCAAGATAAGTACCATTAACATTTTGGTACATTTCATTTTCATCTTTAATCTTCATATTTTTTGAGAAACATCACCATGACAAAGCAGTAAAGCACTACATAAGATAAAAAATTATCTTGCTCTTAAAACGACTTTATTAATAATATTTTAATAAATGTATAGTTTTTAAATTTAATTACCTATTTTGATATTGCTACATGTTAAGTTGTGTCAATTATTTTTAGTTGAACTCTTCCTCTATTTTAGTTAAGTTCTTTAGACCTAAGTCTCAGAAAGGGGATTTTGGTTCAATAATGTGAATATTTTGAAAATTGATACTTACTGCTTCATTTCTTTTCAAAATGACTGTACTTTTACATAGAAATAAGAGAAAACTTAGGAGACTACATCTCTAACAACAGTAAATATTATCAAAATAATACAAAGAATCTTTAATATTATAAATTAAAATGAAAAATAACAGATACTTATTTACTTCTAATCATTAGCAAAGTTGAACATTTTTATATGCTATTTGATACAGAATTTTCTCATCTGCAAATAATGATTAAAATATAAAATTCAGTGATTTTTTTTGAGATTTACTTGTAATCATTGTTTTTAAAGTGTTTTGTAAAATGCTATATAAATATGAGCTACTATGACTAACATATTAGTGAATGATTGCTATGTATAAAAACTTGATTTTGCGATTATATTACTGTTATTTCAAATTATCATAAAAACAGTAATAAGACCACATGCCTCCAGAATTAGAAGCTATACATTTAAGTTGGCTAAAACCCTCTTCAGAAAATTTATTTTTCTTCCACATTGCGTGAATATTTAATCAAAAAATTTAATTTACATTATAGCAATACATAAGGTAATGTACAATTAGCAATTTCGAATTCAATCTACATAGTTTCAATTTTTTAATTTCATATTATTTTGCTAACACTAGCAAATGCTACATATAGTCACTTATTGTTTAGAATCATCCTATATTCGACCTTACATATATAGTAAAATTCCTGGTCCTTAATTATATTCAAAAATTATCCTATATAAAACATTAAAATAGAGTAAAATATAAGTCAACAAAATTATTTTTATTTTTTACTGAATTGTCCAAAGTAATTTAGTGATTATCTTTTTATCATCCACTAAGCTGCATGCACACATAGTCTACATTTTTGTTGCAAACATCAATAATATAGCATTCCAGATATATTTTTTAAAGAATTATGTGACTTGGTATAATAGTCATTATGGTATTAAATAAATATTGAGGGGGAAAGAAAAGGACAAAATACTTCGGTTTTTCCTTGGTTATGTAGATGCCTTATGTGTGAAATGAGATGAATTTATGTCATTTATCTGATTACAAAGCAATATATTTTTGATGTTGAAAATGCAAATTTAAAAAATCAGAATTAAAGAAGTAAAAATAATCCCTAATCAGCAAAAGATAAGCATTGGTCATGTGTAGATGATTATATGTACAGTATCATTTATCACTTGCATATATTTTAAGAAAATAAAGCAGCTATTTTCCACTTAAGTACTTTCCATATTAGTAAAAAGTATTATGAACATATTTTTATATTATTCAATCTTTTGAAGGAATAATTCATAATTTATATAGTCAACTTTTTATTTTGATGTAAATATGCAATGTAAATATGTCTGTATCATATATATTTGATATAAATATAAATATTCTATATTTTTGTAAATATGTGATATTATGGACAGCACTGAAACTAATGATATATATCCATCATTATTTTCTTGAAGTACATTTATTAGTTGATTTTTATATCATAAAGCCTGTTTTAGCATGTGTCTTAATGAGTACGCTGCAGGTTTAATAATACTAATAACTAATTCCTGGTAATGAACACCAAGGCTTTCAGATTTTAATCATCTTACAAGTGATTAATAGTTTAAAAATCTTAGTTTGTTAGCAAATCCACAACTAGTGTCTTAGTAATGTGTATCTAAACCAAGTCTGTGGTTTATTTCATTGCTGGGTAACCGACTAATCAGAAAAAAAATATCTCATACATACATACTGAGAGAGATGAAGCTAGTCTCTCTATAATTGAAAGTATCAGTGGTAAACTTGGCTGGAGCTTGATTAATGGTATATTAAAATCAGAGTCTTCTTGGTAAGTGCTAGATAAGGAGTTTTGGGCAAATTACTTGGTTACCGGGAAGCCTTTAAATTTTAATCATGGAAGTACTTCAGTGTCATTAGAAACCGAAAGGACAATGGGATCTGCTGGCAAGTTCTCTGAATTGTTGTGCTTTTCAGGCTCTCCTTCTGCTGTGCTATTGAGAGCCAAGCATGGGCTGCAATCGAAAATCCTTTTGCTCCCCATGACTTTGATTGCTATTATTGTAATTTAATATAACACAGTGTCTTCGGATAAAATAGTCCATGGAAATTAGAAGAAATAATGCAGAGGGTTGGGGTGGGGGTGGGACAACTGAAACAGAACTCAAAATTAGTCCTGAGTTTTAAGATGTATATCTTTCCTCAACTCACTGTAGTTGCAGTGAGAAAAATAAGGTTATCAAAGATGTTTAACTTAAAATAAGCAACAGGCCTAAAAGAAAGAAAACTTCATTCCATTTTGAACCCATGGAAATTATAGTATTTTACTAGTTGCAAGGTACGTTTTGACATTTAACACGTAGTATTCATATATAACATGAGATACATATCGTTTATTTTAATGAAAATCCTAATGGTTATTATTAAAATTTTGTATTAAATCATACCATGAGATATTTGACTCCCAAAAGGCAAATGAATATTTTCTCCTGTGTATATTAATTCTAGTTAATGTGAGCCTTGATTACTTCAGAGTTCTGAAAAGGTGAACAAAGGATACAACCACAAAAATTAAAGTAGGAATAATCTTAAAAATCATTTAATCCAGTAACCATATTTTGCCAATTAGTAAAAGGAATGATAGAGCAGAAACATTACCTGGTCAGTATCTTACGAAAACAACCTCCTGTTAAGAAAATTTTCAGCACAATTTACAAGCTGGGAGATTCTTTTGTTATGCTTGACTTCTTTTTAAAAAACATAATAATTTATGCAGTGTTTCTTTTTCCAGAAAATGGCACAGAGAGCTTGTGAGACTTAGAAATAATTTTCTGAATAATTCTAAGAAACCAATGCCATTACTCTATTCATTGGCAGAATGCATTATGTTCTGGGTGCTATACTGAGTTGCTTCTGGTTTCTCTAGCTGGTTTTAAAATATATCTAAACTTTTCTCTTTTGTGTAAAAAAAAGGCAAACCAAGTTAGGTTACTTATAACTCAGCTATGAACAAAACATGATCTCTTCAAGAACAGATATGAGCTTTTTTAAGCATTGGGGCCATAAATATATAGGAGATTATAGGAGAGATATATAAACAGTGTTTTCCAATGCAATATGGTAAACAAGTTTGTAGAGGAACATGAGATTGAGGATGGCTAGAAAACCCATATACCATTTTCTATTCATTTCTGTACACAATTTTAATTAGTTAGTTAATTAATTTTGATTTAGAAATAAGCATAAACTTACAGAAAAGTTGCCAGTATGGTACTAGTAACATTGTTTCCTGTACCTATGGAGTATACCTCAGTGTCCTCATGTCCCTTCACTCCTGAAATGTTTTAGTTCTTATTTCCTACACAACCACTGTACAACCATCAAAATCAGGAAATTAACATTTATATAGCAGTTCCTTTGACTTTCATGGTTTTGATGCTTGTGAAGTTTAAAGGTCAGTTATTTTTCAGACGTTATGAAATTTGGATTGGTGCTCCTGATTACATTCAGATTATCCATCATTAAAAAGAGTATCAATGAATTGATGCTGTAGTTTTCTCATTATGTCCCATCAAGGGGCTCATGATTTTTTTGTTTCCCCCATTACTTATGATGCCCATGTTTATTGCTTGATCAGAGTGATCTTTGCCAGGAAAAGCCAGGCACACATGCATCATGTGGACCACTAATGGTTTTGTACAATTACTCAGAAGCTTCTTCGCAAATTTTGCAAATCCTTTGAACCATTTTTAAACCTTAGAATAAGTATTCTATATACTTTTAAACTATGTAATAGTCTCCTCATTATATTTATAAGCTTGTTTATTTATATCTACATGGACTCATGGTTTTCTATTATATTCAGCAGCTTCTAATCCATTCCTATCATTTATTTTGATGGTCATGCTATCCTGATTTGTCCAGTGGGAGCACTTCAAGCTAGTTTCTATCTCTTTTTGACTTATGCCTATCATTCTTTGAACATTTCTTTCCTTTTTTTTTTTTTTTTTCCGATAAATCAAGACTTTTTGGCTCATCCTGCTCTGGTCCTAGAATCAACTAGATCTCAAACAGGCTCTGTGTTTCATTTTGTTTTGTTTTAGTAGTGGGTGGTATTTAGAAGCCACGGTCTGATTTCTCTATATTTTCTTATTGTTACTAGGATACCATTGCTCTTAGCACCTGTCAGTATGTCAGAGTGTGTGTGTGTGGGGGGGGGGGGGACATATATACATTATACTGATATTTATCATTGATGCAAATCTAATATGTATCTATTGAATTTACATCTATGTATTTTCTGCATTTAACTCCACATATGTGCATATATGCATGTGTTCACCTGTGTATGTGCATCTTCACCACTAATTTCAGTTCCAATCTATTTCCACAGGGTTTTCTTCTAGTTTTTTTACTTTTCCATATTGGTAAATTTCCTCTGCATTCAGAAACCTGCCTACCAATATTCTCATTATACTTATTTGATTAAATCCCTATATGTATACAAACTACTGTTTCCACTGCTATTCCTTCTGTGGTGTTACAGCTTGGTCTCCAATATCCAAAGATCGGCTTTCTTTATGTAATTCTGCCCTCGCTTTCCTGCCTGATTTCTAACATCTCCCACGGGGTTGCGCCTCTGCGCAGATGCCTTCTTTACCTTGCTTAGGTTCTCATGACCTGTTCTGCTCCCTGCCACCTCACCCCAGGGGCTTCCATCCCTTAACCCGAAAGTCATTGTGCTGTACCTAACGGCTTTAGGTCTGACTATTTTAAAGGGGAAAAGGACTAAGGAAGAAAGGGAAGGGAAGAGAGCAAAATGGAAAGAAAGAGGAAGAGGAAGAGCTGTACATGTTCATCACCTTGCCTATTTATTTGTGCTATTTATGACCATTTTAGTGCACTGTTCATTAATTTTGTTCACACTAAGAGCTGTTAGGAGAAGTTGACTGAATGTCTATAAATGTGTGCCCTTACAGAAATATGGGGTATTCTGTTTTAAAAGAAAATCCTATCAAGTAGATTAAGATAAGTCACTGGAGGAAAAAAGAGCAGGTAAAGTCAGAAGTACATTAGCGATTGTCAGCTTGGGAAACAGTATATGCTAATAAAAGTGCTGAGAAAGAACATCGTTTGAATGAAGAACAGAATGTGGTCTGTATTTTTTATAGTAGCAGAGGAGGATTGTCCTCTAAATAATAGCAGCCAATGATTCCGGTCCCTTTCCAGACTTTTGATTAGTTATGATAGTAGTGCATAATGATCCCCCAGCTGTCCAATCTGACAGTTTCTTCAACCCTACATATTCTAAGTATCCATTAGCTCAATTAGTCAGGATGTTTTGGGCAGAATTTATTGACCCAAGAGATAGGATGGCTAGTTCCTGTTTGCCTAGCCAAGGGACTGTCAAAATTGTCCTGTGTTAATACACGGCTATGTACAAAAGACAGCTTGAACAGAGAACTAAGTAATCTTTAGAACACACAGAGTTACTAGTTACTTGGAGAGAACCCCTTCTGAGTTCTTGCTTCCACAAGTACAAAATTCCATTTGCATGGATGGTCAGATTTTAAGTCATCCTTGTTGAATAAGCATATTGAGACAGCATTAGCCACCTTTCACCTATATTTAAATATCCCATGTAAAGAAGAAAATAGATTTGACCATTAAATAATAAAAAAGGCAGCTATATTAAAGATGTAAATGCAGTTTATACCAGTCTTAATACACAAGCTGACAGACAGCACTATTAGATTGTGATAATAAACAGACATATTGAACAAGTCTTTGATTTAGAAAGATATCTCTAGAGAAATGCCTCATAGAGAAGGAGTCATCTCAATCCAAATTTTCTATGAATGATACTTTGCCTTAACTAGTACATTGCTGACATGTACGGTATAAGTTTGGTTAATATAGAAAGTTCTCTGTAGGACAGTAAATGTAAGAATATGAAACCTCTCAACAGGAATATGGACTCTGATTCCTACTGCTGGAGCCATTGGTCAACCATCTCACAGAATTTTCACTTTTCGTTGGCTCTGGGAATATAACTGGAGCAACCATTTAATTTTAATTTTACCCTTGTTGCTTTTTATTTTACCTTTCCTTTCTTTTGAAATGGACATATTGATATAGAAGAACTTTGAAGGATGAGTTTATATGTGCTTTCCTTTGAGGAAGTTTGGATCTTTTCCTTGCAAACATGTCCCCCTTGCACTTTACCACCCAATATTTTATTCATGTTTGTGCTGTGCTCTGAATCTTCTCTCTGTATTTGTTTCTTATTATATGGTGCTCCTCATGACTCAACAGGACCATAAGAAAAGGCGTCAAATGATGCTGTAATATAACCCAATTACTGGATATATATGTATGAGCATGCCAGTTGAGTGTGATTGTCAAATACAAACATTGATTTTAATAACACTCAAGTTTTGAGATTGAGAGAAGTAGGGAAAAAAGAGACAGTAAAGTCAGGAAAGTTAAGATAAAACTTAGGGAGTTCAGTGTATATTCAGGTGATTACAGGACATCATTTTGGAAGTGTCCCACATGTCAATACAAGATTGAAACTCTAGAAAAAAATCAGAAAACAGTCATTTTAAGATAATTCACACTTAATGATCTATAACTCTTGGAGTTTTTACATGTTGGGGAAAAATCAGCAGCATCTTATTCTGTACCCATAAGGTATCTAGATGAATTTAGAATTAGGGTCCTTTGGAAAGTTCACTTATGGATTTCACTGGGCAATATGAAAATATGAAAATGACTATCAGTTCTTTTGAAGTTGATAAAGTTATACTTGGAAGTTTTAAAGTTTCAGACTTAATTGACCGTAGACAGTTACAAACTTATTCCAATCAGTCCAGTTAAGGAATGAAGTAAGACCGTATTTAAAACAAAATCAGGAAACAGTTCTGATTAGGATGAAAGATCCATCACAGATTAATAAATAAAAGTGTAATGCTAGTACTTCACGTTAGAGCAGGCCATTAAAAAAATCATGAAGTGAAACATAAGAAGGCTAGAAAAGTTTAGAGTAGGCTAGATAAATTATTTGGAAGGCTCTGTGCTAATCTGCCATAAGTGTAAGAAGCAATTTGGCTGATAGGCAATGAATAGCTTGTGTTTGATATCTGCATTTTTCAATTAGCATTTTCTGAACATGGTTTCTCATTATGATAATAAATAAAGAATTAATTATCACCATGATAGCAGTGATAATGGTACTTTGAACTGTTCTTGTCACCATATGACACAGACTATTACTTGATTTTAAATTTTAAGAAAAATATGTGCACTTAGAAGCATTTGATTCACTTTGGTGAAAGTGATACAATTAAGTTTTTGGAGTTAAATGATGGGGAGACAACATTTAAAAACAATACTTTCACATTGGTCATCCTTTTACAGTTTTAATTGACCAGTTAAAGCAGAGAATAATTAACAGTATCAGTGCAAATGCTTATGTCAAATGGATAGTTCAATTAGAATATTGGCTAGTTTCTTCTGAAAATCTCTATTGTAGCAGATAGAATGTTGTAAGAAATAATATTGCTAATTACCTTTCCAAAACAATATCCTTCACTAGCTCAAGTGCAACAGATTAGATGTAAGGCGTTTAATGAGAATGGCACAGCATACTGGATTTTAATTTTAGATTATTGGATACATGCATGGTAGGCAATGATATAATTTACAAATGACTACGTTACTAATTGAGACTAATGGAAACAAAATATAGATTTTTTGGTATTATCATTTTTATAGGGACTAGAAACAATGTTTATTAAAATAATCGAATTAATTATGTAAATGATTATATGTTCGTTGTTTCTCTTCTGGAGTGCTGCATATTTGCCATAATAAGAAAGGCTGCTGAGTTAAAATAATAAAAGTTCTGAAATACAGAGTACGTATTCTTGCTGGCTGCCATTCTTTGATTTACACAGTGTACTCTGTGGGCAACATGATTAAAATAACCACTAGACAGTTCTAAGTAAGTACCACTTCTGAATCAACCTCTTCTTACTTAGGTACCTAAGCCCTAGAGTAAGTTGTTTTAAACCCTCTGTAGTTTCATTTCTTTATCTGTTCATATAGTTTATTTTAATGAAGTCATTTTCAAACTTTTCTGACTTAGTCCAATAGTAAGAAAGGTATTTTCTTGTATGCACCAATATATTTTCATATATACATAAAACAGAAAAAGTTTCACAAAATATGTTTCTTACTACATCCCCTGCACACTGATATTTTCTTTTAAAAATTTATCTATTTTACATATTTTTTTTAAATACTCATTGTAACTATTAGCTGATGGATTATGGCTTGCAGTTAGAAAGACTCTGGTATAGAGGTTCTTGACGTTAGCTCAACGTGATCGAGAAATCAGAAGGAAGACATGAGTCAGGGGTTAGACTAAATAATTCTACATACAGTGCATAACATAAGTACATAAGAACTAGGTAGCAGGATTTTTAGAATAATATTTTAATGAAATAGAAGTGTATTTTACTGTCAAACAATATTTTAAATTAGTAAAGAACCCAGGTGGTAAAAATGTCAGTAGTAATTGTGATATAAATATAATTTCAACATCTAACCTGAGTTTTTGGTAATTTTTTATTTATATATGTATAGTTTCTTAATAAAATTTAATAACATTAATATGCTTTATAAAAGGCCACTTTTTCTCAAATATTATTTTACAATATAATTTTTATTAGCTGAAAATCATAGCAAATCATTATTGAAAAAAGTTAAATTTTAGTACTGATTTTGATTTTTCTTAATTACATGTGAAAAAAAAAAAAAAACAACTGTGAGATACAAAGGTGTCACCAACATAATAAATTTGATTGTGTGGTTGCCCTAACAGAGACTGGCTGCTTCCTAGCTACAACAGGAATCTATGGCATTCTTTTCTAAATCATTAGTGAGTCAATCATTACGATCTAGTTTCTGGTTTTCTATGTTAAAGGTAGTAGATGGAAACACCTGGATATAAAATAAAGTGACTCGACATTGTATAAAAATAATAAAAGGCTGGAGCAAGAGGAGACATTCCTGAATGTAAAGTTAAGCCTTTGACTTTTGGGGGGAAAGGAAGATTAAATAATCTCAGATCAGGACTCCTTTTCTGCATTAGAAATGTTCAGAAACAGTTGCATTGGAAATGGCCTTGGTCTTAGGATGCATTAATATTAACTGTTTATGAAAGCTTCCAATGCAGAAAAGGAATCATGATCAGAGATCATTTAATCTTTCTTTCCCTCAAAAAGTCAAAGGCTTAACTTTGCTATAACTCAATAGCTAATCCACTAATGTGTGTCTTTAATATCATTATTTTAAGTGACATAATTAACTCATATTTTGTATATACCTAATACTAGTGTTCAGTTAACAGATAATGGCTCTATTAGTAAATCAAAGTTAAGTTAAATGCTTATTGAACACACGAAGTTTAACATGTTGCTCTCCAAACTTTCCACTATTTACGCATTTATATATCACTAATGAGTAGTGTGTAAGTCCTGGAATCGTGACAAATTTTGCCATTAAGAAACAACTCAGAGGTATAACAAGGTAAGAACTAGACTTAGCTAGTTTGGTGAACTTACATACTCATTTTAAGCCCAAGAATTTTTCTCTGCCAGGTCAAATCCCAGCTGGCTCTGTTGGTCGTCTGAGGGAGCGTCCTGGACATTATCTTTCTTTATTGGATTTTTGAGGAGAGTTTTGTCCTCCTGTATTACACATTTAGATATTTCATTTATATTCAAATTTTTACTGCCAGAAGAGTTTTCAAGTTCTAAAGGAATCCATGGACTATCTATACTATATATCATTCTTTAAAATGGTTGTTTTGTACCGGTCTGAAATTGTTCTCTTCTTATCTCCAGTATGTATAAATGTGGTTAAATCTGCAGGTACGGCATCTCAACTTGGTTTTAAACGTGAAGGAAGGGATTGCTCCTTTGTTTGCATTTGAGGGACTACAACATGCAGTGGCTAAAGGTGTCAGTTTTGGAAAAGACTTTGCCAGTGTCACAACTTTATGTGGCTTGGGCACATGAACTTCACCACTCTGTGCCTCATTTCCTGAGCTGCAAAAAAAAAGATAAATTAGTACCTGTCTTATTGGTATTTGTGAAAACTCAATGGCTAATTCATGTGACACACATTCACAGTAACATTTAGTAAATGTTACCTATCCTCAGTGTCTTATAGCATATAAAAGATGGACATAATTGAATAATTATAATTGGATGGATGAATACATATTATAGCCAAAATTGCTCCCAGATATCTTGTTTGCCCTATTACTTTATGTAATTCTCAAAGATAAAAGAGCCTATTTTACATTCCCTAAAATACCTAGCGTTTCATGCCACAAATGATATTTAATGAATGGGATGTGAGGAATAAAATTAGCAATAACTGTTATAAGACAAAGCACACTCTATCCTAGAATGAAAATTATTTATAATGATTGAATATGTGTAAGTTGCAGGAAAAGTGTATTCTGCAGCCATCAAAATCATGTCTTTTTCAGAAGTGATTTTAAATGTATATTGAATTGTATATATATATACTTATTTATTTAAATATGTATGCATATTGAATTTTACATTTATATTTTTGAGAAATAAATTAAAAATATGTGACTTCAATGGACTTCAGGGCAGTTCACATAACTGCAATGCTATTCAAATATCTTTGAGACGTTGTTCCCAGAATAAATTCATTTTGGCAATGAATTGGAATCCAGAATTAAGACCTTTATATTCAAAGTAATTAGTAGTACTTAGTAGTATTAGCAGCTTGACCCTGAATTTTGTGGTCTCTTCTCTAGACTATGTATAGATATTTGTGTCAAATAGTGTCTAACCAGTGTACAATAGATATTAAATTATAGGGAACACATAATAGAGGCCGTGGAGCAGCTTGGGAAGTGGAATGTGCATCTGGAAGTTGATGAGGGTGGGTGGAAGCTAAGAGGATACTGAACTTGACTCACATACTTATTATAATGTAGCAAGTTGTAAATTGTTTCAGGTTTTCTTAGAAATTTTATAATTGAAATAAAATATATCCCACATTGTCTTTTAAATATACATAACAGGGAGACATGCCTCAGAGTGTAGTAAAAAAATATATATATGAGAAATTGAAGTCTACATTTGTGGTTTGAACCTGGGTTGTTTTTCTCTAACTGCTGATTCATTTCAACTCAAAAAGAAAAGAACTTCATTTATGTCACAGAGCTCAGAAACAATTATTTCCATAAAAATATAGAATCTATAATTAACACATTAGACAAAAATATATTCTTAAATAAATATTTTTAAAATATAATTGGAAAAGACAGCCAGATCCCAAGATATACATGTTTTAAAACGATAGGCTCAATAGATGATAGCACAGGGAGAAAGAATCTTAGAAGGCAGAGGTATGGAGACATGACATTATCTCGTCTATTCCTATTGCAAGCATTATTTTTGAGAAAAGAAGTTATACTATTTTAAAATTACATGTGCAAATTTGACTTTTATTATTTTTTAATATTATAAGCATGTTGCTTCCCTTACATACTGCCTCCAGAAGTAATGTTATGTTAAAAATGTGTAAAACTTTACACAACCCCTTTTTTACCTCATTCCATTAGTCAAATTACTGTGGCTTTGACTAATTTGGAGCTAGAAGACAATGGGAGACTATTCATTGAAATATATTTAATTGAACTTCTGATTCAACAGCTATATTTCATTTCCATACACTTTCTTCATTTTCCTATCTTCCTCATGGCTATATTTCATCATTGTCCTTCTAGCCATAATTTATTCATTCCACCACTCCTTTCTATTCCTTCTTTTTTCTCTTTTCAGTTTCCCTTTCTCCTTCTCTTCTCTCTCTTTGACAAGTCTGAATTTCCGTGGCCTATCCTCTGCATCTGTTTTCTCTGCTCAGGAATGTATGCAAGGTCTTAGAAAAAGAGAGGTGAACAAAGATCAAATAACTATATTGTTGGTTGCTCTTTGTATAGTTCACTAATTAGCAGTAATCTGACCATTTATCTGGGTGTCTAAACCCCAATTTATTTAAATTTGCCTGGAGTTGCATGTGAGCTAAGGAAATCCCAGGAGGCTCACCCCCAGAGCTGAATGTCTCCATCCTCTTTTAGACCTCCCTGCCCTAGAGAAGTATGCTGGTTATCACTTTGAATTTGAATTTTCACGAATCTGCAATTTTTATGAGACCTCAAAATACATATATTAAATATTGCTGTAAACATTTTAAAGATAATGTTGCTAGAATAATTTTATCTGCACTGTTAGCAAAATGGTTTTTAATAGAGAGCCAGTATTACTTAGTCTTAAATAGATTTCTTCTCTCTTCAAAAAAAATATTCTGGCTTTAAAAGAAAAGATCAAGGCAGGTCGTGGTGGCTCACTCCTGTAATCCCAGCACTTTGGGAGGCTGAAGCTGGAGGACTGCCTGAGCTCAGGAGTTCAAGACTAGCCTGGGCAACACGGTGAAACACCGTCTCTACTAAAATACAAAAAATTAGCCAGGCATGGCGGCATGTGCCTGTAATCCCATCTACTGGGGAGGCTGAGACAGGAGAATCGCTTGAACCTGGGAGACGGAGATTGCAGTGAGCCAAGATCATGCCACTGCACTTCAGCCTAGATGACAGAGGAAGACTCCATCTCAAAAAAAAAAAAAAAAAAAAAAAAAAAATTCAAAACAATGGATCAAAGAATGATTCTTTGAGAATGATTCTTTGAACATGTTAAATGCAATATAGTAAAATTTTTTTGGTAAAGATTTCTAAGTGGAAAAATTATAAACCAGAGGGCACGTCAATTGAAAAACAGCCATATCTTTCAAAAACCATCCTTCCTATATGTAAAACAAAGTGTCTTCTGTTTGCCTTTGGATCACTCATAACAAAGCATTCTGTATTGGTGAGACCCTTTGATGATTGACAGTTTTTTGTTATGTTTTTAAAGGCATTGTCCTTCACACAACATTTTGCAAAACTCATTAATATATTCATAAAGTTTTAAAAAATTATTATAAACAACTCTGGAATTTGTAAATAAGGTAAAAGAATTAAATGCTCACTAGGAAGCATATTGAAAAAAAAATTTTTTTTTTAATTTAGTTTGAATAACAATCTTATTCCTATAGTGGCTGGAATCTTTCCTTGAACTTTTTATTTTCTCACTGTTTCTTCTCTCTCTCTTATAATTCTGCATTTTATAAGTCCCTGAATTTTATGTTTCTTCTTTCTACTATTTAGATTTTTAATCAAAATAATTTAAATGTTCATGTAAGGGACTTTACGGCCGAGGGTGAGGCTGACGTCTGTAATCCCAGCGCTTTGGGAGGCCAAGGCAGGTGATCACCTGAGGTCAGGAGTTCGAAACCAGCCTGGCCAACATGGTGAAACCCCGTGTCTACTAAAAATACAAATATTAGCCCAGCGTGCTGGCATGCGCCTGTAATCCCAGCTCCTCAGGAGGCTGAGGCAGCAGAATCGCTTGAACCCGGGAGGCGGAGGTTACAGTGAGCTGAGATCATACTACTGCACTCCAGCCTGGGAGACAGAGCAAGACTCCATCTCAAAAAAAAAAAAAAAAAAAGGAGAGACTTCACTTATATTGCTACAGGACCCTTATAAAGAGTCTAATAATAAGGTTTTCTACATCGAGATGAATGTATTTTATTTGAAAGCCACTCTCACCCACTTCTAGTTCGATGATTTTGCATAGGGTTGATAAAAAATGTGACAGAGCAGAGGCATCCCATCTGAAGTCTCCATTCTCATTTGTCACTTTACAGAAGTGGAAGCTGGCTGCAAAGTGTTCACCAAGCCACAGCTATTGTCTTACTTAATTGATTCTTCCTCATTAACATAAGTAATTGAGGAACTATCAGGGAACTATTGCAACCTATGTTTCTTGGATAAATTCTTTTCCCTTTTTGTACTCTAGACACATTGGTCTTCAGTTACTTCATGTCCTTTCCAAGCTCAGGGCCTTTGCTTAGGGTGTTCTTTCTAGGTAGAATAATTCCTGCTTAATTTTTATTGCGTCAATTGCTGCTAATTTCATAAATCTCAGTTTAAATATGAGCTTCTTTTGAATGCCTCTTCTAACTACCTAGAATTGGTAGGTTTTCCAAATAAACCTTACCAGAAAGAATGCATTTTTTTTTTCTTAGCACTTACTATAATTCCAAGAATTCCAATTGCAGAATTCTTTCTGTAAATCTTTCTATCATGTCTGCTTTTGCTGCTAACCTGAGAAATCCATCATGGCAAAGACTGTGTCTGACATGGTCATTGCTATAACCCTGGTACCTAAAGGAATGCTTGGAACATTGGAGTTGTACCATGATTATTTATTGAGAGAAAGAAGACTTAGGGGAAAGGATGGGAGGGAGGTGAGAGATAAAAGACTACAAACTGGGTTCCGTGTATACTGCTCAGGTGATGGGTGCACTAAAATCTCACAAATCACCACTAAAGAACTTACTCATGTAACCGAAAACCACCTGTTCCCCCAAAACCTATGGAAATAAAAAATTAAAAAAGATAAAGTTATGAACAAACTAATTATTTTTCAATTAACTTTTTAAAAAGCTGGTACATCAAAATTATTTTGAAAATATCCAAGAACTAATCTTTTTTCATAAAGTCATAATTAGATAGTCTCTGAAGGAGTTGATGGAGCAATGAGATTATGGAAAAGATGGGAGCCTCATATATACCACATTGGTATATTACAATGAAGAAGTAACTAACTCTCCTGGAACCAAGGTTTCAGACAAATGAAACATCACAGAGCAATGATCAACATATATATTTGAAGTAAATTTTGAGTTTGGTAGGCGTTTTGTTCATCCAACAGGTAATGAAATCACTGGGGAAAATCCTGCAGATATAGAGAACGGAAGAAAATGTATCTCAACTGTCTTCAATCTAAGGAACAAAACAGAACAAGGAAGGAATGAAATGGCAGAATGGGGCCGGGCGCGGTGGCTCAAGCCTGTAATCCCAGCACTTTGGGAGGCTGAGACGGGCGGATCACGAGGTCAGGAGATCAAGACCATCCTGGCTAACATGGGGAAACCTCGTCTCTACTAAAAAAAAAAAAAAAAAAAACTAGCTGGCGACGTGGCGGGCGCCTGTAGTCCCAGCTACCCAGAGGCTGAGGCAGGAGAATGGCGTCAACCCGGGAGGCGAAGCTTGCAGTGAGCTGAGATCCGGCCACTGCACTCCAGCCTGGGCGACAGAGCGAGACTCCGTTTCAAAAAAAAAGAAATGGCAGAATGAACTATTAAATAAATACAACACTGGAGATACAGTCAGAGTTCATGAGATTCCAGGTGGAATATGAAAGAAGAGAAGAAGTAAATTTGTGGAGGTATGAAATATACATGTACACACAGGTAATGGAAAGAAGGTCAGCTGAAGAATATTCTGAGATTGTGAATGTGTGCTAAGGAATTTTGAAATACATAACCTATGTTTGTTTTATTTTTGTTTATGTTCGTTTTACTGTAGGTAACTTTGATGTCAGTGAGGCAAATGGATGAAAGAAAGGAGGGAATGAGGCAATGGTAACAGTCAAGAGCCTACTGAAACAATTCAGGCAAGAGATGACCAAACTATGCCTTGTGGTACTAGTAGATAAACAGAACAGGAAATATCCCCTAGATAATTGAAATGAACACTTTCAAATAGTTATTGTAGAATGATATGGAAAGTTTAAGCAGTGTTTGAGATCTATAAAAATTAAAGTTAACACCAATAAAGTGAAGGAAACTGAAACCTTCAAGTTTCACTATGTGTCTAATATAAAATGAAAATATCCTTCCACTTTGATTTTATCAGCAAAACAGAGATGTACAGAGGAATGGTTATAGCACAAACATATTTCTCTATTGTGTTTTTCCTCCCAAGGACAGAAAAGACACTGCTGTGCCCACATCCTTTTGTGTGATTACATATCCTCAATTTGTACTTAAGACTTTAAACACCAGTGTGCTCATGGGGTGAAAAAGAACAAGTAGTGAAGCTATCACTCTGAATTCCCAGAAATTTTACTCTGAAATATCAGTTAGCAATCACTTGGCGTGAATTCTCATTCTAAAACACCAGTCAGTAATCACTTGGCTTGAATTCAATATATATATTCTATTGTGTGTTGTGAAAAGCTACAGATATGACTGATGACTTTTGGTACTAGAGTCATAGAACAGTACTCAGTAATTTATATTATAAACCCCCTTATTAATGGAAGGTTAGGAGAATGTTGTTTTGACAGTACATAAAAGGTATTTTAGTGTGCATTTATGTTGCTCGCTTGGCCAATATTTGCTCATTTGGACTTCTAAAATAAGGATAAGGAACATTTTAAAAGTTAATGATGTTCATATTTACTAGAAAGATTGGGAAAAATAGCAACTATAAAGAATAAAATATCATTTATAATCCTTCCATGCAAATATATCCTCAATTAATATTTATATTTTAGCATATTTACTTTTAGTCATACATACATGAGTATTTAATGTGCTTGCAATCATACTGTCTATAATATTGTCTCTATTTTGCTTTTATCATATTGTGAGAAATTTCAAAATTATAACAATATATTTGATCCTCATTTAATAGCCAAATAACATTCAAAATTATGACATATGAGATTTGGATATATTAATTTGTAGCTAAGCCTGGAGATGTTTCCAAATACTTTTGGTAATGTAAAATAGTTCTTTGAGGTTCATTTTTCTATGTACAATTCGCTTCTCAAATCTCTATGTCTTTAAAATTGAAATTCTGACATAAAATTAAGTGAACACTTAAAAATTTATTGCTATTTACTTCCAACAGGCATTCTAGAAAGTCTATAACAACATATAGTCTAACCAAGAGCTTAGTTAATTGAAATTATTATCTTTTCCTTTTTATAATTATTTGACTCTTAATACATTAATCATTTTTGTATTTATTATCTGTAATTTATTCTATGAATTGTTAGTTAATATCTCCCTAAGTAATATTATGTAAATGTGCTAATGCTTTAATGATAGGTTGAACTCCATTTTTACATTAAAAATATTATCACCTTTTTATAGATAAAATTTCGTATTGTTTTAACTTCTAAAAAAGATAGAAGTAGCTGGGCGCAGTGGCTCACGCCTGTAATCCCAGCACTTTGGGAGGCTGAGGTGGGCAGATCACAAGGTCAGGAGATCAAGAACATCCTGGCCAACATGGTGAAACCCTGTCTCTACTAAAAATACAAAAAAAAAAAAAAAAAAATAGCTGGGCATGGTGGCGTGTGCCTGTAGTCCCAACTACTTGGAAGGCTGAGGCAGGAGAATTGCTTGAACCCGGGAGGTGGAGGTTGCAGTGAGACAAGATTGCACTACTGCACTGCAGTGAGCTGAGATCGTGCCACTGCACTCCAGCCTGGGAGACAGAGGAAGACTGGTCTCAAAAGAAAAAAAAAAAAAAAAAAAAAAAGACAGAAGTGGTTTTCTCCCTAAAACTTTTGTTCCAAATGATAATACAGTGTATTTATTTCATAGAGAAGTTTGTGATATCTGCTTTGTATTTAAGTGTTAGCAAATATATAAAAATCTGTTTCTCTGTGTCTGGCTCTGAGTGTAAATGATGGAAAGAAATTAAATCTAGGTTAAAATCACACTCTATGTAAAAATCCACTATAGTTGAATTGCTAGAAATCATGAGAAGCCATTGATTACTTATAAAGGCTTTCAAATTGATAAATGATCTTTTTATAAAAAGGGTTCATAGTGTCCCACTTTATTTTGCTTTCTGTGTGATAATTGGCAAAGCACTTTTTCCTCTATCTAAAGCTGAGTTTTGGGTTCCAGAATACAATCACAATATGCAACTGAATTTCAATTACCTACAAGTCTCGGCTCGGGTGAATGGTTTGAAATGGTCAGAAATTTGGGTTCAGAGAATCAAATGTCTCCACATTTGACATTGACACTCGGGAAGAATACCTGGACATCGGAAGCATTGTTGGGCTTAAAGGAAATGAGTTCAATGAGTAATGCCTTCTACTGGTGACCCTTGAGGAAGGAGTCTCCATGCAGTAAGTAATTTATTTCTCTCTTTTGTTTAAGACCCTCCCCTACTCCCTACTTTGATGCCTCTCCAATTTCTGTATTTCCAACTAAATAACCCAATAGCAATATAATTGTTTACTCCTGAGTAGAAACTGTTTCTTTTAGAAGAGGCATGCATGAGCTATTTTATTTGCCAGGTTGTGACAGATATTCTGTATTTGCTTCCCTACATTCACTTTCCATCCTTCTCTACCTGGGAAGTGTATCTGCATGAATGACATCAACAAAGCTTCCATTCTTTTGGTTTCCATTTGCTTTCAGCCAGTGGAGAAGTACAAAGCAATGAAGAGAGGTTAGGATATTTATTTTCCTGGATGAATTCCATGTGAAATCACCAGCCTTAACTGAAGATTGCCTCATCTTAAGTGGTGGCTTGTTCGACGTGATTCTTGCTCCTTCCTGTTTTCAGTAAACTTTTCCTCCCCTAATCTCTTCAGTCCTCCATGTGCTAGTACTGCTACTGCTGCTAGTCCGAGGTTCACTGCATACTCCTTACCAATTAGTCATTATGTAATAATTATTGTTTTCTATTAATACTTAGTTTTTTTTTTTCTTTTTTGTAGATGAACCATATTAGTTATCTATTACTATGTAACAAATTACCTTAAAACTTCTGAGTTCAAAACAGATGAACAATCATCTCACAATTTTCTGTGGGTCAGGAATTTAGGAGTGGCTTAACTGTGTAAGGTTGAGAGAGGACTCTCCATGAATCCCTCACATTTCTGCATGTATTGAGAACCAATTAGACACTGATGACCTTTATCCAAGGCTATCTTTTCAAAGATATTTGTATAGTGTTCTGCCTTGGAAGATAGCTATAAGATCTCTTACCTGAACCAAGGATAGCCATCTTTACTGTCCAGTATAAAATATTTAGGTTTCCTAGGCTCAAGATTCCTCTCTTATAATGCAATTCATTGTATGTGCAAGTGTCACCTGGTCCTCTGTGGTGCCTATGGAAAGTGGGATTTGAACGTGTGTGAGAACATGCTAACTCTCTGGCTATTGTTATGGCTGTGAATGCAAACTTCTTTGTGACCCAGGAATCTTGTGTCATCTGCTATAATCCATAAATATATGGCAGGCTAACATGCTAGCTGGCAATTAGGGTAAAATCATAGACTCCCCAGAATTCTTGACAGGTAGTCCTGGCTCAGGGTCTCTCATGAGGTTGCAGTCATGATGTTGGCAGCAACTGTGGTCATCTGAAGACTTGACTAGAGCTGGAGGATCTGCTTCCAGGATGGCTCACTCACACAGCCGGCAGGTTCATGTTGCCTGTTGTTGGGAGACCTTAGTCCTTGCCACATGGAACTCTCCATAAGCTAGTCTGAGTATTCTCACAACATGGCAGTTGGTTTCCCCAAAGTGAGTGATCTAAGAGAGTGCAAGATAGAAGACATGATGTCATTTATGATCTAGCCTCAAAAGTTACACTGTCATATCCACAGTATCCTGTTGGCTTCACGGGACAACCCTGGTCAATATAGGAGGTGACTATACAAGGATATGAATACCACCAGGTAAAGATCATCAAGGGCCACCTCGAAGGATGGCTACCACATGAACTCTTTCTCAAAATATTCCAATTTGTGTCTAACATCTCTTTCCTTACTGCTACTATGACTCAAACTTCTTTACATGTACTGGTCACTGATTAGCCCCTATAGGTACGATTGTATTTGAATTTGCTCCCTGTGCTCACTTACATTACCTATAAGGTAAGACACTCCTGGGGTCAGTAATTCCATTTACAGAGGAAATGTGAAATTTAAAAGTTTAAATAATTTGGCCAAAATCTTGCCCCCAGTATGAGACTAAGGAGACCCCAAATCTAGAACTCTTTTGAATATTCAAAACAGCTATTTGGGTAACAAAAATAAAAATGTATTAAGAATGACAATCTTGGAATCTTCGGTAAACTGGATTAATATGTAGACAATGTATAGGAATACGCCTACCAAATAATTTTTTCTACTTCCTTACCAGAAGTTTTCTAAAATTTCCATCGTAAAAGTTATGTTGGAGGACCATTCAAGAAATTCTACATTTTGTCTTAATTAAGACATTTTATCAGAAAGACAATGTATTACCCAAGTCTTATGATAATAGTTTTAGAAATTGTTATTTAATAATAAATTTATTTATAATTGAGTGTAATCCCTAAACAAATATAGAGTCACTCAGAAGAAAGCTTGCACACACACACAAATGCACCTAAGTTTCATTTTATTGAAGGAGTTTGAGAAAGTCTAGAGATCTCAACGATTTTCTGCAGTGAGGTTCTTGGATGATCTGGTACTATATTTGGAGGTGTCTAAAACAATGACAGTAACCATAAGAAATTCTATCTTCACAAATTCAACTTGAATTGACCCTAATAGCGGAATGCACTGGTCATTCACTTTTTAATGAAAAAAAGATGAACAGTTTTATCATTATTGCATAAACAAACTTGGAAAGCTTTGAATTATTTCTTTTCTCTTACTGAAAGAAAAGTATTAGTCTACTCTAACAGTGTTATATTGTGGTTAGGAGTATTCTGAGACTAGAAATCTTATTAAAAAATTCCTCCCTTACAGTCTTTCAGTGAAAGTATATTTAGTCTTTCCCAGTGTTTCGAGCTGAAAAAGTTCATTTACATTTATCTTTTTTTCACTCTTTTCTTTTAACTAATTCCTGTAACAATTCTCTTTTCTGTAGCTTCCCTGACAGAAAAAGCTAAGAAGTTTTCAAATTCAATAAGTAAGATGGGAAGGAAGACCTCTCTTAACTAAACCTCTATCAGAGAACTTCAGGTTTTTAGTGTATGGGAGGTCCTTAGAGCCATCAATCTGCTAAAGCAACTGACAACTTGGAGTGTTTTGATTGTATGTGTGATGTCCTGGATATGGGCTAGTTTCTTAGTGTAAAACAATTCTACTTTCTGAAGATTCCTCAGCCTTTTCTGGAAGGATCAAAATATCAGTACACTCTTTCAAGGTTTCCAAGAAGAGAGAGAGAAATAAACACACTGATATATCGCATACTTGCATCCCTTGGGTGTGACGTTAAAACACATTCTTTTGAACGACATTCAACATACTTTCCCAAAAGCCCCCTACCTAAGACAATCAAACAAACAAAACATGTTAATCCAGACTCTGCTGCCAGAGCTGCTGTTCAGGTTCAGTGTTCAGCCTCTGAATACTTATTTTGGCAGTTGAGTGTGGATTATGCTATCAGATCACCAGATGAGGGGTTGTGGGACAAACTTTGGTAGAGTTGAAATTATGGATGCACTCACAGAATGTTCCTTTCCTCTGCTCTGCTAGCTGACTTTTGGT
This sequence comes from Piliocolobus tephrosceles, assembly GCF_002776525.5. Lineage (NCBI taxonomy): Eukaryota > Metazoa > Chordata > Mammalia > Primates > Cercopithecidae > Piliocolobus > Piliocolobus tephrosceles. The sequence continues at coordinate 32,228,759 of NC_045444.1, read as the reverse complement.
ATTCTCTTGCCAATTGTTAATGGTTCTGTGATCGGGCCAATGAGGACCTATTTTCCAGGATTATAGACTGGCTCTATCCCTCTTTCCTGGCTCTCTGTCTCTCCTCAGTTTCCTTCCTCCACCTCCCCCCTGCTCCCCTCTCCTTTCCAACCCTCTCCTCTCTTGGTAGAGCTGAACAAGACAAGCCACAGTTCTCTTTGTCAGCCATCTTTAGAACACCAGAAGAAACAGCCATAGGTTGATGGACCAGAGAGATGAGAGAATTAAGCCCCTTGATGTCATCATCAAGCCATTCTTCCTTTCCTGCTTTGATTTGCTCTAACTCTAAGGTGGGAACAATCAGTTTGCTCATTACTGAAGCCACTCTGAATAGGATTTCGTTTCATTGCAGCTGAAAGCATCTATACCGACACAGAGAGCACATGGGAACTGGAGAGGTAAGCAGAAGCACTAGTGGCCTGGCTGGGTGTCCTCTGCAATGGGTGTGGAGGTGAGAAAGCTGGGATAATACATAATCCATTGCAAGAATACATGTATTCAAGACTATGTTTTAGAAAGATCAGTTTGTCAGCAGTGACTGAAAGAAAAGAATATGTTGGGAGAATAATTTTAGGGGGAAAAATGTGTCTGTCCCATGTTTTGGTGAATCTGCAACAGTAGATTTAATATTGTACTCTAGAAAGGCACAGCAGGGCCAGCCATTTGGCCCAGCTCTACTCAGGGGCATCTTCTCTTATAAGCTTAATATATTTATATTCTGTTTCTGAATAAGACTTTTCTTCAGAAAAATTTTCTCAAGGAAAATCTTGAGGTTTACATTCAAGTATATGCTTGAAAAGTACTGTTTAGCAATAAGCATTTGTTCTGTCACTATTTTACAGTGAGCTCAATGAGTGACCAAGAAATCACATATCTTATGTCACTCATTTCTGTCTATACCTGAGTTCTGGCAAAACCATCATTGCTGCTTGTCCCCATCTAGCCTATCATCACCACCCTTTCTGTGGGCAGATTGATTTGTTTTTCTAAGACCAGCCAAGCGAGTGCAAAAGAACCAGCAGGTAGGCAAGTGTAGGAGCAAAACTGCAAGTTTATTTTTGGTAACCTAAGGTGTGGGGGAGAGGTGAATAGGCCTGCGGCAAAGAAGGCTGGCAGAGTCCCCCAGTGGGGCTCTCGGATGGAGTTCCTGCAGTCCCGACATCTGGACAGGAGTGGGGCTGGGAAGTCCGCGTGGGACCCTGACCAAGAGCGGCTTTTCTAGGAGTGGGAGGGCAATAGGCAGGACATGGGCATGTCGGGGGGCGTTCCACAGGTGCGACCAGGTAAATCTTGGTCTCTTCGGATTGACATCACCTGGCGCATGCCCGGTTGATCTGCACCTTCCCGGGTGCCGGCTGCATTTTCGCGCGCGCGGGAAGAGTTGGTGGTGAAGAAGAACCCAGAAGTGCACCATCTTGCCTCCGTTCGTCCAAACAGTCCAACCTTTTATTGATAATAGTGATAAAGGGGCGCCGTGGTCTGTCTGGCTACTTCCTGCTGTTAAGGGGCATCATTAAGGTCGGGGCCTATGGTTGGTATTTGGACATAAGGATGAAGAATAAAATAAGGCACAGTATTAGTATAGGAATGAGGAATGGAAGCATTTGTTGGAATATGGGCAAAACCCAGAAGGATGGTCCTGGCAAGGTTGGGGAGTATGAGATAGTTAAGAAAATTTAGTAAGTTTGAGGTGAGTGGGGGAAAGCCAAACTGATTTCCACTGATTGCTTTCGGTAGGGGCCCTTTTTAGCTGGGAATGAGGAACGAGTGCGCAAAGTAGTTGTTGGCCAGGCAGCAATTAAGGAGTGGAGTTTTTCGTGGAGTGGATGGCTTTCCCCTTACTCCTACTACAGAGATATTGGATGGAAGGCTAGGTCCAGAGAAGGACGGCAAAACAGAATAGGTAGCCTCGCTGTCGATTAAAAAATTAATTGTCTTACCCGCTACCAGGAGAGTTACCCGTGGCTCGGCGAGGGTGATGGGGGTCCCCGAGTCTTGGCACTTTCAGTTGTCGTCGTCCAGATGTAGGAGCTGGAAGGAGCTCCCAGGATTCTGGGAAAGGGGGTCACGTGGAGGCGCGGCACCTGTTCTCAGGGTGGGGCAATCAGACTTCCAGTGTCCTCCCTGCTGGCAAGCAGGGCAGGGGGTTGCTGGTGGACGAGGGTTAGGACATTCACTGGCCTAATGTCCTGATGCCTTGTACTTATAGCAAGGCTGCGTTGGGGCTCGGGGACCTTGCGGACACCTGTTGGCATAGTTTCCTGCCTTGCCGCACTTATAGCAGGCTCCTTTTGTAGCTTTGGAGTCTGTGGGGTGTGTGCTGTCTGGTCTGGGGTTACGACTGGGCTGTAAAGCCGCTGCTAGGAGCTGTAACTTCTGTTTGAGGTGAGCCTGCCATCTCCTCTCTGGAGTTATAGACCTTAAAGGCTAATTTAACTAGGTCTTGTATTGGTGTCTGAGGACCATCCTCTACCTTTTGAAGTTTTTTACGAATGTCAGGAGCTGATTGAGAAATGAAATAAGACGCCAAAATGGTGGCCCCTGTGGGGGAGGCTGGATCTAACCGGGTATATTGGGTTAGAATGTCAGTCAGTTTAGGGTAGAGGTTAGGATAACCTGGAGGTCATGCCAAGTTAAGTCATAGGCCTGACAAAGGTATCTAAATTCCTTTATATATATGGTAGGATTAGCTGAGAAATCACCTGAATGCTTCTCAATTTTAGAAAGATCGGCCAATGAAAAAGGGACATGTACTCTGACTACCCCCTCCACCCCAGCCACCTCAAAAAGGTGCTAACACTGTAGGAGGGTGTGGGGCAGGAGTGGAGGCATCAGCAGGGCACTTAGAGTGGGTGTGGGCAGAGACAGGAGACTCAAGACAGCCAGTTGGGGGCCCCGAAGGAGGCACGGGACCGAGTGGATTACTAGTAGATGAGGAGGAGGAAGAAGGAGTCTGGATGGGGGGAGGAGGAGGAGTCTGGGCAGGAAGGGAGGGGGGTGGAGAGAAGGAGGAGTATAGGGACGAGAGCTTAAGGCCCAAAAGCCTTGTATGTAATTAATTTCGGACCACTTGCCTAGCCACTGGCAGAAATTGCTGAGGTCGATCACGCCACAGTGGAAAGGAAAATTAACTGCTTCCTCCTAAGGTCTTGTTCGAGCTGTAAGGTTTTTAAATTGGCTAGGAGGCACCCTAAGGGGGTGCTCTTTGGAAATTTGGACTGGGGGGGTTTCCCGTTTGTTTCCTCTTTACTTACACAATGGACAAAATGGAAATGGAAGTGGATCTCTGCCTGGCTTCAAAGCGTCCTTTGGAACCAGCAGAGACAGACTGGAGGCTCATGGAGCCAAAGTGGAGATTACCTTCAGGCGGATGTCTCAGTCCTGAATGGGTCTCCCGAGCCACTTGGTGGCTCAAAATGGACCTCGGACCTGCGCAGGATTTTTGGCCGAGGGAGGTAAAGAGGAGACAAGGGCACTTACCCCAGAGAGGCCGGTGCTCTTTGGAAATTTGGACTGGGGGTTTCCCGTTTGTTTCCTCTTTACTTACACAATTGTCACAATGGAAATGGAAGTGGATCTCTGCCTGGCTTCAAAGCATCCTTTGGAACCAGCAGAGACAGACTGGAGGCTCATGGAGCCAAAGTGGAGATTACCTTCAGGCAACGTCTCCGTCCTGAACGGGTCTCCCGAGCCACATGGTGGCTCAAAAGTGGGCCTCGGACCTGCGCAGGATTTTTGGCTGAGGGAGGCAAAGAGGAGACAAGGGCACTTACCCCAGAGAGGCTGTGAGAGTGAGGGAAGCGGGTCTCAGGTCCTGGTCCATCTGCGGCGTGGGAGCAGGAGGAGGTTCCTCAACCCCTAGAGGCCTGAGGAGGGGTCTCCTTCCAGGTCTTCGGCACCAACTGATTTGTTTTTCTATGACCAGCCGAGTGGGCACAAAAGAACCAGCGAGTAGGCAAGTGTAGGAGCAAAACTGCAAGTTTATTTTTGGTAACCTAAGGTGTGGGGGAGAGGTCCATCGACCTCCAGCAAAGAAGGCCGGCAGAGTCCCCCGGTGGGGCTCTCGGATGGAGTTCCTGCAGTCCCGACATCCGGACAGGAGTGGGGCTGGGAAGTCCGCGTGGGACCCTGGCCAAGAGCGGCTTTTCTGGAGTGGGAGGGCAATAGGCGGGACACGGGCATGTCGGGGGGCGTTCCACAGGTGCGACCAGGTAAATCTTGGTCTCTTCGGATTGACATCACCTGGCGCATGCCCGGTTGATCTGCACCTTCCCGGGTGCCGGCTGCATTTTCACGCGGGCGGGAAGAGTTGGTGGTGAAGAAGAACCCGGAAGTGCACCATCTTGCCTCCATTCGTCCAAACACAGATGAGGAAAGAGATATTGCCATTCTTCCATCTCTTTGTCTTCATTCTTCTCTCCAATGCCACTGAGAAAATGGGATACAACTTTGTCAACACCCAACACAGCTTTTCAACCTACATGTGTAGTCAAGCTATGTTTGTTTGTTTTTTTTTTTCCCAGGGATAAATTTGACTTTAAGATTTCAAATAGCTATTATCAGCTATTTGTCTTTCTTTTATTTCTCATTTTGAGTCCAAGAAGTTTATTTATTTGTTTACATTTTTTTATTATTTTTGTGAGAATAGGTGAATAGCAGCTGTTCACTGTATCCAATCAAAATAGACTATTTTCTCTGTTTCAATTAGCAAACAATTTGCCTAAATATAAAATAGTAATTGTATCGGAAGCACCGATAGCAGCCTTGAGAATAAAACTAACAAAATATCTGCCCTTAACCCAGGATTGTTATATATATATAACTCATTTGCTTTGGTAAAATATCTACTGGCAAAGCTGAACCTAAATAGCGTTTCAGATGCATCCTAAACAGCTTGCCTGAAGACTATAGCACACTATGCTTATATACTTTCTGAAATCTATATTTTATTTTGTCTTGAAAAAGATTCAAGAATAGAATTATATTAGAACTGGTGGAGGCATGATCCATGCCCCCTTGATTATATTGAAACATTAAAATGTCATCAGCATGTTAATTTTGTCATCCCAACTGCACGAGATTTATTCAGCACTTCTATCTATTACATTACTCTGGGAACACAATTTATTCTGATTGTGGAAATGTCATAGGCAGCGACTAAAAACATCTGGAATTCTTAGTTTAGAAAGAATGTCTGGTTTCAAAAATGCTATTTCTAAATTAATTTTATCTATAAAGAAGGCAAGACTCAAAGATTTTTAAATTACTCAAATTGCAATATTCATTTGGTCTACCAATTTTAACATAGGAGGTCAAAAACCAAAAAAAGAAAAACAAAATTAGTGCATAAGTAATTATTTTAATAATTAGGAAAATAAAATAGTCTCCAATGAAGGTTTAATTTCTGGAAAATAGAGTGACCTGGCTTTTTGTTTGTTTGTTTTTTCTCTTCATTAAAGCAAGAAAAGCTTGACTAAGCCTGTGACACATGTAGGAAGCTGAAACAAGGGTGGGAGATGGGTAATTAATCCCAAGAAGACAGAAGGCACAGAATTGTCAAAATGGGACAAAGAAATGTGATTTTAGCTTTTATGTTTTGCTTTTTTCTTTCTTAAACTTGTAAACAGAGTTCATTTGTCTGCTACTTCTGAGGTGAAAACAATTCCCCTGCTGAGGACTTGTCTGTAGGGCAGTGGGGGAGAAAGGAAAGCAAACTTCAGTTGCAGACAATTCAAAGATATTTTCAGTATGCATATTCACATTCCATTATCTGGGATTTCTAAGTCCTGAAGACGCTTAAGACTGAAATGAATGCCCTATTGGGGCTCAGAAAACATACCCCAAAATGAAGGGCTCAGCAACAGCCTCAGAGTAAAATATTTTTCTCTGACCTTCTCCTCACCTCCTGTCTCTCAGGCCCATTTTCTCTCACGTCTAGCCATAGAAACTAGAAACTCTCTTCCCAAAAGTGTGTCATAAAAACAAGAACCTCTTTTCCCCAAAGCCAACCAAAAATCCTAAAAGTATTACTCTAACCTTCCCTCTTCCCTATCTGTGTAAAAACTGGCCTTAAAGAAACTATCTGACCTATTATCTTTGACTGTAGGTTATAAGACTCCCATTCCAGAGAAGATCTTGTTCCATATATATAAGGAAGAAATATATGCTCAGAGAGGCCAATAAGAATCTAGGCAGACAGGCTTGCAGGTTTCCTCACTCAATCTTTAAATGTTAGATCATACCTTTTTCCTCCAATCATGTTTCTACATGACTGTCCATACGTTGTAGAATTTAAGCATAAAAATGGAGAATTTTCCGTGTATCTTTTATCTTCATTCTGAAGGTTCCCATGTATACATGTTAAATACATTTCTATGCCTTTACTCCTGTTAATCTGCCTCATGTCAGTAATTTTTCAGTGAACCTTCAGTGGGCCCTTAGCCCCTACAGTCCATTGGGTGGCAAAACTGGATCTGACCAAATGTGAGACTATTTGTTTTCTCCAGTTCATTTCTTGAAATATTCTTGATTTCACTGCAGACTTAACATAATGTGATTATTACAAGGTGCTGTCCCAAACCTCATTTAGTATGTTTTGTGAGGGGTTTTTTCCCCCTAAGATTTGAAAAATTCTGAGTTCCAAAACAAATCTGGTCCCAAAAGTTTCAGATAAAGGATTGTGGATTCAGATAAAGGATTAGTAAATTTTAGAGGTCCCCAAAGAAGGATGTTGTGATGGTTAATACTAAGTGTCAACTCAACTGGATTGAAGGATACAAAGTATTGATCCTGCACTTGTCTGTTAGGGTGTTGCCAAAAGAGAGTAACATTTGAGTCAGTGGGTTGGGGAAGGCAGATCCACCCTTAATCTGGTGGGCACAATCTTATTAGGCAATATAAAGAAGGCAGAAAAACGTGAAAAGTCCTGAATGGCCTACTCTCCCAGCCTATATCTTTCTCCCATGCTGGATACTTCCTGCCCTCGAATATTGGACTACAAGTTTTTCAGTTTTGGGACACGAACTGGCTCTCCTTGCTCCTCAGCTTGCAGACAGCCTATTGTGGGACCTCATGACCATGTAAGTTAATACTTATATTATAATACTTAACTAATATATAGGAGTTAAAAAACTCCTATATATATCCTGTTAGTTCTGTCCCTCTAGAGAACCCTGACTGATACAGATTTTCATACCAGGAGTGGTTCTAGAGGAATAGAACATTAAGGATGGAATTATTTTGTTGCTATTGGGGTTTCTGAAGTTGGCTGCTTAATATGATTAGACCCCCCAAATGCTAAGGACTCTACTTCTAATAATATGAAAAATACTGATAGTCCTTGGCATGAACTATTTAGAGAGTTATACAAAATAAATACATTTGATATTCCTGACTCACTGCTCATGAGAGACAAGGAGTTTAGTGACCCTATACATAATACTTTTGACCATATCTGGAGAACATAATGAACCTGGTTGGTTGCTCCTAAGTTCAGTGGACAAAGTGATGAAAGAAAATGATGAACTCAGGGATTCTGTCTCCTGGCTTCAGAAGCAGATAGTGAGCCTCAAATCTGCTAGGATTGCCTGAAGTGAGAGTCTTGTTTCCTGTAGAGAAAGAGCTGAAATTGTGGAAAAACAGACACAAGCTCTTGTCATGAGAATGACTGATCTGCAATGAAAGATGCATGCACAGCCTCAACAAGTGTCTACTGGTAAAGTGAGGGCATTGATGGAAAAGAATGGGACCCTGAAACTTGGAATGGGGACGTGTGGGAGGATACTGATGAAGCTGGGGACACTGAGTTTGTAAACTCTGATGAAACTTTTTTTGCCAGAAGGATCCGATTTCCCATCTCTAGTGGAAACAACATCCTCTCCCTATCCCATGCTACCATCAGCCTTTCCACCTTGGTCTGAGGAGATAAACCTTGTGCTGCCTGAGGCAGCAGTGATGGCCTCCCCTGAGGCAGTTGCCAGGCAAAATAATGTTGATTCTTCTCAGGAGAAACCCCCAACACCCCTGTTTGCTTCTATACCTATAACTAGACTGAAGTCCCAGCTGGCCCCTGGAGATGAGATTGGGACTGTGACCCATGAGGAGATATGCTACACTCAAAAAATAACTGTTTAAGTTCTCTAATTTATACAAACAGAAATCTAGAGAACAGGCATAGGAATGAATATTAAGGGTATGGGATAGTGGTGGAAGGAACACAGAGTTGGATCAGGGTGAATTTATTGATTTGGACCCACTAAGTAGGGACTCTGCTTTTAATACTGCAGCTCAAGGAGTTAAAAAAGATTCTAATAGTTTATTTGCTGGTTAGCTGAAATGTGGATTAAAAGGTCACCCACTGTGAGTGAGCTGGAAATGCCTGATCTCCCTTGGTTTAATGTAGAGGAAGGGATCCAAAGGCTTAGGGAGACTGGAATGGTGGAGTGGATTAGTCACTTTAGACCTACTCGTCCCAGCTGGGAGTGTCCAGAAGATATACCCTTGACCAATGCCTTGCAAAATAGATTTATGAGGGCAACACCTGCATCTTTGAAGAGTCCTGTAATTGCTCTTCTCTGTATGTCATATCTAACAGTGGGAACTGCAGTCATTCAACTACAAAATTTAAATACAATGGGAATAATTGGATCCCAAGGTGGCAGGGGCCAAGTGGTGGCACTCAACTGTCAAAGGTAAGGTGGGCATAGCTAACATAATGGACAGCAGAGGTAAAGCGGCAATCAGAACAGTCTGACTCATGTAGAGCTCTGGCATTGGCAAATTAATCACAGACTTCTTAGAAGTGAAATTGATAGGAAGCCTACCGCATTCCTACTTAATTTATACAAGCAGAAAACCTCTAGGTCAAATGTACAAAAGACTAATTTAAATTATAAAAACTGAGGATCATGGCCACTCAATCAATTTCCAGACTTGAGCCAGTTTACAGACCCAGAACCCCTTGAATAAAGGGGAGCCTAGGTCCCCTTGAGAAAGAACCTCACTACATTACTGACAATTTATACAGTGAATCTTTCTCCCATCCTTTTACAAGGAGACTTCCAGCCTTTTACCAGGGTAACTGTGCACTGGGGAAATGAGACATTTCCAGTACTGCATGACACTGGCTCTGAGCTGACGTTGATTCCAGGGGACCCAAAACGTCATTGTTGTCCTCTAGTTAAAGTAGGGGCTTATGAAAGTCAAATAATTAATAGAGTTTTAGCTCAGGTCCAACTTACAGTGGGTCCAGTGGGTCCCTGAACTCATCTTGTGGTCATTTCCCCAGTGCCAGAATGCATGATTGGCATAGACATACTTGGCAGCTGGTGGAACCCCCACATTGGCTTTCCTGACTGGTACAGTGAGGGCTTTTATGGTGGGAAAGGCCAAATGGAAGCCATTACAGCTGCCTCTACCTAGAAAAATGGTAAATCAAACACAATATTGCATCCCTGGAGTGATTGCGGAGATTAGTGCAACCATCAAGGACTTGAAAGACATATGGGTGGTGATTCCCACCACATCCCCGTTCAACTCTCCCATTTGTCCTGTGCAGAAGACAGATGATCTTGGAGGATGACAGTGGATTACTGTAAGGTTAACCAAGTGGTGACTCCAACTGCAGCTGCTGTATCAGATGTGGTTTCATTGCTCGAGCAAATTAACACATCTCCTGGCACCTGGTATGCAGCCATTGAATTGAAAAATGTCTTTTTCTCCATTCCTGTCCACAAGGCCCACCAGAAACAATTTGCCTTCAGCTAGCAAGGCCAGGAATATACATTTACGGTCCTACTTCAGGGTATATCAACTCTCTGGCTTTGTGTCATCATCTTATTTGGAGAGAACTTGACCGCTTTTTGCTTCCACAAGATATCACACTGGTCCATTACATTGATGACATTATGCTGATTGGATCCAGTGAGCAAGAAGAAGCAAACACATTGTACTTACTGGTGAGACATTTGTGTGCCAGAGGATGGGAAATAAATTCAACTAAAATTCAGGGACCTTCTACCTCATTAAAATTTCTAGGGGTTCAATGGTGTGGGGACATTTGGACTGTTGTGATATTCCTTCTAAGGTGAAGGATAAGTTGCTGCATTTGGCCCCTCCTACAACCAAGAAAGAGGCACAATGCCTAATGGGCCTATTTCAATTTTGGAGGCAACACATTTCTCATTTGGGTTTGTTACTTAGGCCCATTTGTTGAATGACCCAAAAGACTGCCAGTTTAGAGTGAGGTCCAGAACAGGAGCCTCGGCAACAGGTCCAGGCTTCTGTGCTTTTCCAATGGTGTTTGATATGTCAGTGGCAGATAGCGATGCTGTTTGGAGCCTTGACAGGTCGTCATAGCTGAATCACAACAGAAGCCTCTAGGATTTTGAAGCAAGTTCCTGCCATCTTCTGCAGATACCTACTCTCCTTTTGAGATACAACTCTTAACTTGTTACTGGGGTTTGGTGGAAACTGAACGTTTGACTATCAGTCATCAAGTCACCATGGCACCTGAATTGCCTATCATAAACTGGGTGCTTTCTGACCTATCTAGCCATAAAGTGGGTCATGTACAGCAGCATTCCATCATCAAATGGAAGTGGTATGTATGTGATCAGGCTTGAGCAGGTCCTGAAGGCACAAGTAAGCTACATGAGGAAGTGGCTCAAATGCCCCTGGTCTCCACTGATGCCATCCTGCCTTCTCTCCCCAAGCCTGCACCGATGGCCTCATGGGGAGTTCCCTATGATCAGTCAACAGAGGAAGAGAAGATTAGAGCCTGGTTCACAGATGGCTCTTCACGATATGCAGTCACCACCGAAAAGTGGACAGCTGCAGCATTACAGCTCCTTTCTAGGACATCCCTAAAGGACAGCGTTGAAGGGAAATCTTCCCAGTGGGCAGAACTTTGAGCAGTGCACCTGGTTGTACACTTTGCATGGAAGGAGAAATGGCCAGATATGTGATTATATACTGATTCACATGCTGTAGCCAATGCCTTGGCTGGATGGTCAGGGACTTGGAAGAAGGATAATTGGAAAACTGGTGACAAAGGTATCTGGGGAAAAGGTATGTGGATGGAGCTCCCTGAGTGGTCAAAAACTCTGAAGATATTTGTGTCCCATGTGGATGCTCACCAACGGGTGACCTCAGCAGAGGAGGATTTTAATCAAGTGGATAGGATGACCGGTTCTATGAACACCACTCAGCCTGTTTCCCCAGCCACCCTGTCATCATCCAATGGGATCATGAACAAAGTGGCCATGGTGGTAGGAAAGGAGGTTACACATGGGCTCAGCAACATGGACTTCCACTCACTAAGGCTGACCTGGCCATGGCTGCTGCTAAGTGCCCAATTTGCCAGCAGCAGAGACCAACACTGAGCCCTCAATATGGCACCATTCCTCGGGGTGATCAGCCAGCTACCTAGTGGCAGGTTGATTATATTGCACCTCTTTCATCATGGAACGGGCAGAGGTTTGTCCTCACTGGAATAGACAATTACTCCGCATATGGGTTAGCCTATCCTTCACACCATGCCTCTGTCAAGACTACCATCAATTGGCTCATGGTATGCCTTATCCCCGGTCATGGTATTCCACACAGCGTTGCCTCTGACCAAGACATTCACTTTACAGCTAAAGAAGTGCGGCAACAGGCTCATGCTCATGGAATTCACTGCTCTTACCATGTTCCCCATCATCCTGAAGCAGCTGGATTGATAGAATGGTGGAATGGCTTTTTGAAGCCACAATTACAACACTGACTAGGTGACACTACTTTGCAGGGTGAGGCAGAGTTCTCCAGAAGGTCAAGTATGTTCCAAATCAGCATCCAATATATGGTACTATTTCTCCCATAGCCAGGATTCACAGGTTCAGAAATCAAGGGGTGGAAGTGGAAGTAGCACCACTCACCACTCACCATCACCCCCAGTGATCCACTAGCAAAATGTTTGCTTCCTGTTCCCACAACATTACATTCTGCTGGCCTAGAGGCCTTAGTTCCAGAGGGAGGGAAGCTGCCACCAGGAGACACAATGATTCCATTAAACTGAAGTTATGATTGCCACCTGGACACTTTGGGCTTCTCCTACCTTTAAATCAACAGGCTAAGAAGGGAGTTACAGTGTTGGCTGGGGTGATTGACCCAGACTATCAAGATGAAATCAGTCTACTACTCCACAACAGAAGTAAGGAAGAGTATGCATGGAGTACAGGAGATCCACTAGGGCATCTCTTAGTATTACCATGCCCTGTGATTGATGTCAATGGGAAACTACAATAGCCCAATCCAGGCAGGACTACAAATGGGCCAGATTTGTAGTCCTCAGGAATGAGGGTTTCTGTCACTCCACCAGGAAAAAATCCATGACCTCCTGAGGTGCTTGCTGAAGGCAAAGGGAATACAGAACGGGTAGTAGAAGAAGGCAGTCATCAATACCAGCTATGACCGCGTGACCGGCTGCAGAAATGAGGACTGTAATTGTCATAAGTATTTCCTCCTTCTTTTGCTAAAAACATGTTTGTGCATGTATACACTCGTACTAAGAAAATATCTTTATTTCTTCTATTATGTGACATGAGATTTATTGAAATCATACCAACATTGAAGTATTGTTAACTTTATGTAATAGTATTTGAGTTGGGGATTGCTACATTTCCAGTTGTACAAAGGATAGTTGTATTTTGTTAGGTGTAATTATGATCTTATTATTGTCTTTGTTTGAAGATTATCCAGCACAGGAAAATCCTTGTGGGTCTCAACATTTTTACCCTAAAACAGTTCTGTTGAATTTCACCTTGGGTAATGTAAGTAGATAGCTTATCTTCACAGATGGTTGGGGGCGGGGTTGGGGGCAGGGAAGGACAGAAGTCATTCCTCTGCTCACCTGAGACAAATGCATATCTGATTACTTCCTCTGTCCTATTGTTTATGTAAAAATGCAGATTCACAGAGTCAGACTAAGGCATAAGTGACTATTTCTCTACCCCCCTCTCACATGTAAATTGTATATTTAGTGAGAGGCTGATCAAAGACTCAAAAGAATGCAACTGCTTATTCCTTATCCACCTGTGACTTGGAAGCCTTTCCAGACACAACCAGTGTACATCTCCCACATACTGGTTGATGTCTCATGTCTTCTTAAAATGTCTAAAACCAAGCTGTGCCCCAACCACCTTGGTCACATGTCATCAGGGCCTCCTGAGGCTGTGTCACAAGCCCATCCTTAGCCTTGCTGAAATCAACTTTCTGGATTGAGACCTGTATCAAATACTTTTGCGTTCGAACCCCAATTCCCTAATACGCTCACCTTACTTCCCCTACCATTTCCCTGCTAATTTTACAAAGCTGATATCACATATAGTAGGGTACTCAAATATCTCTTGACTGATCAAGTTGCTCCCATTTAATATTTTCCTTATTAGGCTCCAAGCATTACTTAAACTGTTTTTTTTGTTTGTTTGTTTGTTTGTTTGTTTGTTTGTTTTGAGACAGAGTCTCCCTCTGTTGCCTGGGCTGGAATGCAGGGACACCATCTCAGCTCACTGCAAACTCCGCCTCCGGGGTTCAAGTGATTCTCCTTCCTCAGCCTCCCAAGTAGCTGGGGCTACAGGCACCCACCACCACGCCAGCCTAATTTTTGTATTTTTAGTAGAGATGGAGTTTCACCGTGTTAGCCAGGATGGTCTTGATCTACTGACCTTACGATCCGCCCGCCTCGGCCTCCCAAAGTGCTGGGATTACAGGCGTGAGCCACTGCACCCGGCCAACTATTATCTTTAATTCTTTAATTTCTTTTCTTTTCTTTCTTTCTTTCTTTTTTTTTTTTTGTTTTAGACTGAGTCTCACTCTGTCACCTAGGCTGGAGTGCAGTGGCATGATCTTGCCTCATTGCAACCTGCGCCCCTCCAGGTTTAAGCAATTCTCTGCCTCAGCCTGCAGAGTAGCTGGGATGACAGGCGCGTGCCACCACGCCCAGAAAATTTTTTTGTATTTTTAGTAGAGACAGGGTTTCACCATCTTGACCTGACTCATCTTGAACTCCTGACCTTGTGATCCACCTTCCTCGGCCTCCCAAAGCGCTGGGATTACAGGCGGGAGTCACCGCGCCAGGCCAATTATCTTTAATTTTCATAACAAGTCTGTGAAGTTGATACTCCCCCACCCGCCCCCCCCCCCCCCCCCAGTTTAGTTAGGAAAAACCGATATTCCAGGAAGGGAAATAGCTTATCTGAGGCAAACAGCTCTTAAACAATAGAGCAAAGTGTCTAACTCAGGTCTGAGTGGCTCCAAAACATGTTATTTTCAAAGCACCCCAGGGCTTCAGTACTTGCTTTGTTAAACAGTGCCTGGTCATCAGAATTTCCCACCCTCCCTTAAAGCTCACAAATGGTCTGTCTTATTGTTACCGCCTTGCCAAGCTCTACCATCCCTCAGCTTCCTCAGGGCTGATCTCTCAGAAGAATGTGGGGGAGGCTGGGAGGAGAGTGTTGTAGAGTTTGGCAAGTTAAGAAGAAGCAGAGGTAAAAACTTATTTTTGCCACTTCTGGAATTAAGAAAAAAGGCCTTTCACTGCTTCTTCCTCTGTTTATGCAAAAGCTCTCATTAGCATTTACATGCATTCTTTGTCTTCTAAGTGAAAAGAGAAAGGATAGGGCTTTAGAGGTGGCTTTGAAACAATGTTCTCTTCTTTTATCTGGAGGAAGGAGCTGTAAAATACTCTTAGAAAACCACTTAGGAGGCTAAAAGGAAGAATGGTGGTGAGACTATTGCATTTTTTTCTCCCCCAAACACAGTGGCTTTGTTTGTGTCACTCAAAGACATGGTGAAAGCAGGAGGAGGAGAAACTACTCAGAAGGTGTTAGAAGTGGAACTGAGGTACATAAGTCGCTCCTCAGGGTTTCTACCTCTCTGAACTCCCCCTTCTACACTCCAAACTCAGCTCCCACCCTGTTTTATAGAGATACCGAGAGAGCAAGGAATGTGTTCAGAAGATATGTTTGGGCTTTTTGAGTTAAAAATCTGTAAGTAATTGCCTATATTTTTAATCATTATACTTGGTTAAACAGCTCATAGTCATTACTACAGTTATTCTCTTTGGAACCCCAAAAAGATTTCACATGAAATTATACAGCAATTCCCTGATTAGCTGGGTGGCATTATGAAAGCACACATGGCATTATGAGGGTGCACATGCAATAAGCTTACTTAGCATTTATATTATAGAAATTGAAAAGTATTCTTATAACATTTGCAGAAAATAATCCACTTGAAATATTTAAAATATTTTATATTTCTCCCTCTATTATTAAAGCAATAGTAAAAGCAGGTGATTTTGATTTGCAAGTGGCTGTGCTTCTCCTTCCATCATGTGGCTCTGCATCTTCAACACATGGTTTCCAAGGTCACCAGAGAAGGTCAAAGAAGTGGGGATCACATTCAGGAGGTTACTATAGCCCATTCTTGAACGTGGTTTATTTTAATTCTTATGCTTCATAAGCCAGATGGGAATTATTTGGGCTCTGAATATGATGCCTGAAAGCATGACACTTTGACATGCTGATGATTTTGAGCTGAATAAGATTGGGAAGGCCTCAGAAACAAGACAGTTTCATCAACCTACTCTGGCCTTCCCTCCTCCAGTCCCATTTTCTACCCCCAAGTGGGTAATAGAAACTAGAATTCCTCTCCACCGAAGCAAGCATAAAAGCTAGGAAGGTCATGCTCTGATCTTTTCCCTTCTCCCATGAAGATCCTCATGTGACAAGTGTCTTGCCCCATACCTGGGGAGGAATATCAGCCTGAGACACAGAGAAGACGAAGCAAACAGGCCTTCCTATGTTTCCCCTAGTTTATTACCATTAGGTCATATTCCTTTTTGTTGAGACATGTTTCTTCTCCACAACTATCCTCTTATTTCATCAGACTTAACATAAAGATACAGTTTCCCCTGTGTCTTTGTGCCTTCATTTATGAGTGCTCCCACTCCATGTAAAACTTTGATTAAATAAAATTGTTATGCATTTTTCTTGTTAATCTGTCTTTTATTTATAGGGTCCTTGGCCACGGACCTTGTGATGGGGGAGGAGAAAACTACTTTTTCTTCCCTACATAGTGGTGATTTATCCAGACATCCAGAGGGAAAGGGAAACTGGTGTGGTAAAGAGCTCCTCCAGTCTCTGCCATACTTCACAAGTTAAAATACATTCCCAATAATATTTAAAACTTCTTGTCTCTTAATTCCATTAAACAGAATCTATCATTTTTTTCTTCATCCTCTAACCAAATTTTCCCCTTTGTCCTCTTTCAACTTTTCACACCTTTGCCCCATTCACAAGATTTATTGCTTTCTTCACTTCAGTTTTCTTCTTTATCACAGCCAGGGCATAGGATTAGCCAGGCAGCCTTTTCCACCACTCACAGAAACCTTACCTCCTGCTTCTGCCATAGCTGCCCTGCCAGTCAGCTAGATCTGGTCAATCCAGTCATCTGCTTCCTCCACTTTTGTTGCACATGGAAAACACCATCACTATCACCACTAAAAGACACTCATTAGTCATTATAAACCTCTTTCCAACCTGGCTCTAATAATCCTGTTGGGCCACCATTGATTTGTGCTTAGTTCATTTTTTCATTCCCCAAAGCAAATATTTCAAACCTTTATAATTTACTTTAAGCCACCTATTTATCCTTACCTCCCTTGACAACAGAAGATTGGCTTGACACAGGAAAAAGAAACAATAAATCACATGCTAATTTCCTCGCATTCTATCTCTGACCATGCATATGTTTTCTCTCCTGCTTTGTTCCAAAGGGCTCTTTTACTCAGGCTGCTCCTTGCCCTTGTTTTGTTCTTGATCTCTTTTTCACTCTCCATCTACCCCTTCTCCCCATTCACTGATTTCTGTTCCCATGTGTTTTGTCTTTGTAAGAAAGCTTTGATTCATCTTTGAAAATGTACCTGAAATATCATTGTATGTGTCTGCTCTGGCTGCTGTAACAAAATAACAGACTATATGGTTTGAACAAGAGAAATGAATTTTT
The DNA here is from genome assembly GCF_002776525.5 of Piliocolobus tephrosceles. Classification (NCBI taxonomy): domain Eukaryota; kingdom Metazoa; phylum Chordata; class Mammalia; order Primates; family Cercopithecidae; genus Piliocolobus; species Piliocolobus tephrosceles. The sequence goes on along the minus strand of NC_045444.1, from coordinate 32,211,674 downwards.
TGACAATTCTGGAGGCTTAAATCAAGGTACCAGCTGGGTAGGTTTTATTCTGAGGCTCTACTCTTGCTAGCAGGCAGCCACCATCTCCCTATGTGGTCACATAACCTCTTCTTTGTGTGCATACATAGAGGGAGAGAGAGCGGGTGAGCTCAGTGATGTCTCTTTTTTTCTTTCTTTCTTTCTTTCCTTCTTGCTTGCTTGCTTGCTTCCTTGCTTGCCTGATTTTTTGCTTGCTTGCTTGACGGGAGTCTCGCTCTGTCACCCAGGCCGGAGTGCAGTGGTGTGATCTTGGCTCACTGCAAGCTCCGCCTCCTGAGTTCACGCCATTCTCCTGCCTCAGCCTCCCGAATAGCTAGGACTACAAGCACGTGCCACCATACCCGGCTATTTTTTTGTATTTTTAGTAGAGACAGGATTTCACCATGTGAACCAGGATGGTCTGGATCTCCTGACCTCATTATCCGCCTTCCTCAGCCTCCCAAAGTGTTGGGATTACAGGCGTGAACCACCGCGCCTGGCCTGTCTCTTCTCATAGTGATGCTGATCTTGTTGGATCAAGGCTCTACCCTTATGGCCTTATTTTACCTTAATTACTTCTATAGAGTTCCCATTTCTAAATATAGCCAAACTGATAGTTAAGGCTTTAGCACATATATTTTTGGGGGACAAAAACATACAATCTTCACCATCCCCTTCACAGTGAAGCCTTTGAAATAACCCAGGAAGAGTCTGTGCCCCTATCTATTGGAATAGTGTGCTCTACCATCATGATATTTTTAAAAGTGAATTTCTTAAATATCCTCCCTGGACTAAGAGCTAGACAGAGATAAAAGCCACAGTCATTTTTCTATCAGATCCAATACTTGGCACGGAGTGTATGACAAAATAGGTACTCAATAGCTGTTTTTGATTAAACCATGAGATCCTGAAAGGTCAACTAAATGAACAGAGAGATAATAAACTATGGTACATGTAGTTTAATAGCAAGAGTGTTGTATTTAATTTAAATTATCTTGAAGTTTATTCCCTGTATATGACATGCATTCATTCTTCAAGAGACTATTTAATTCAACCCAATTCTATCAACACCTAGACAAAATTCCATTGGTATATGTCATTGATATGGTTTGGATGTTTGTCCCTTCCAAATCTCATGTTGAAATGTGATTTCCAATGTTGGAGATGGGACCTGGTGGGAGGTGATTGGATCTTGGGGATGGATTCCTCTTGAATGGTTTAGCACCATCCCCATGGTGATGAGCTCTCACTCAGCTAGTTCACATGAGATCTGGTTGTTAAAGAGTTAGGGACCTCCTCCTTCTCTCTCTCTTGCTCCCACTGTCTCCATGAGACATGCTGGTTCCTGTCGTCTTCTGCCATGATTGTGAGCTTCCTGAGGCTTCACCAGAAGCAGATGCCAGCACCCTGCTTCCTGTACAGCCTGCAGAACTGTAAGTCAATAAAAAATCTTCTCTTTAGAAATTACCCAGTCTCAGATATTCCTTTATGGCAACACAAGAAGAGACTAACATAGACATCTGAAGTAATGTATACATTCCTTACGAGTGGAAAGGAATGGAAAGATTCAAAGATTTTTATTCCATTAAGCACAGTATCTAGTTATGACTATTTCTTTGAAGAGATCTGGGTAGTTCACACATATGTGTGTTAAGACCTTAATGCTGTATTCCTACTTTGTCATCATTTTAGTCATGGCCTGATGTAAACTTTTTTTCTTTACCAATTACAACCAGGAATTATAGATTACTTTTTTTAAGCCTGCTGTTTGTGATTATGTTTACTAGTTCATCAACTCCATAGTTGTCATAAAGGCATTTTTGCGTGAAATTTAATTTCTGCAATGATGGTTAAAAAATTATCTTACCTCATCAACGAGGAACACTACCACATTCCCCCCACTCTCTGTTTTCTGTCAGAGCAAAATAATCTCTTGAATTATCTGTATAAAATATTTCACATTGTTCTGGCAATGATCTGGCTCTATCCCTTGATAGGAAATTGGGCATGTGTGGCTAGGCATCCATAGGAATATGTTTACCAATGAATTATCTTCCAAGGTTTTGACACCACCATCAGTTATGCCAGATGCAAATCATTTACTCTCTGTCAGTTCAAATACGCAGTCTTGTTTGGATGGCTTAAATCTATGCTGGCACCAAAATACAGCAAGCAATATTGCTCAACTTTTGAGTTGAAAGCATAGACAAATGTATATAGCGCCAAAACATGGAAATAACACAATGTAGGCTGAATTTTGCTGAATGTTACTTGATATTAGCATAGCATTAGACTTTCAAAGGAATGGTAACATTTCCTAAAGAGAAAAATGAATGTGCTCCCACAATAGTAGACCTGTCTTCAACATGGGGTTTAAAGATGACTATCTTATTCTGTGTGTCCTACAAGCCTTCCAGAACTCAGAAAGTCAGAAATTAAGCCCCTGGTGAATACTTCATGGAAATGCTAATTCAAATTCTAGAATTTGGGGGATTAAATACTGACGACTTTAGTGCTGCAATATTTTATATGGTTTAGAATCATGTCTATACACCATGAACTGATAAATTAGTGGTCTCAAGAGGAAAAAAAAGATTTGATTGATTTTTTAAAAATATTTTTTTTCTACTTATGAGTTAAGGGAGATCATTGTATGAAAATTAAGGTCATAAAGTCATTTATTTCTCAGCTTTTGTCTTGTAGACAGCTGAGGCAAACAGAACTGAGTAACATTTTCATCTACTGAATAGATATAATTTATACTTTGTAACAAATAATGCAGAACTTAATAAAATAATCCTAGCTGAGAACAGTGAGTTAAGATCACAAATCATTGAGTTAGAAAACCTAAATTTGACTGTTAGTTCTGTCACCTAATGGTAGTATTGACATTTCTAAGCCTCAGTTTTCTATAGAATAGGAATAACTCTCCCTAACTTATGAGAATGATGTATTAATTTAAAAGATGTAAAACATAGGTAAATATGTATGTATGGTTATGACAACTGGAAGCTGTTGTCTTAGACATCCACGAGGTCATGAGAACCTTAACTAATTGAGCTGAGTAATCATGATAATCAACTGGATATTAAAAAACAGCAAATCCTGCCTTTTCATGAATAGAAAAATATCTTACCTTATCTATTAATTCCCCAGCTTCTTTGACTTTGACCTTTTCTTTCCAGTTAGATTAAAATTAGGTTAAGAATTATTCCTGGTCAATTTTTTTCTCAGAGGCAGGACTTAGGAAGTATCTTCAGATCCAGCAATAGAAAAAAGACACATGAATGCCAAGAAGCATTTGTGTTATTTAAATTTTTTCACATGCTTTGGTATAAAGTAGATACATAAAATAAATAAATAACCATGGAATTATTTCAAAATTTACATATTTATGACTTTAGAGCATTCTACCTTTTCTTGGTCAAACAATGTTTTCACTAGTTGCTTATGCTCTCAGACATTGGTTCTCAACAAAGGGTGATTTTGCCCTTCAGGGGACATTTGGCAACATCTAGAGACATTTTTTGTTTTCATGTCTGGAAATGAGGGTGAGTTCTACCAGGACCTAATAGGTGCAGACCAAGGATGCCACTAAACATCCTGGAATACACAAGATAACCTCACCACAAAGAATGATCCAACCCAAAATGTCAATAGTGCTGCTCTTTAGAAACACACCTCCATTTGGTTTATGTCATAGAGAAGTGAATTTTCTCATTCCAGATCTGGTAGAAGACTGATCTGAAGATGGTAGAACATGTTTTAACACATTTTCAGCATCATGTACAGGTGACACATTTTAGGGGAAAATCCCACACAGATTATCACTTTCTACAGACAATGAACACACAACATGAGAAGTTAACAAATTCAAATTTGGGCCCTTGGGTGTATAATATTTTGTAACATAATTATTCCTAGTAGAAGAGAAACTTTTTATACCTATTGATAGGTTATTTTTTTTTTTTTGAGATAGAGTCTCGCTCTGTCACCCAGGCTGGAGTGCTGTGGCCGGATCTCAGCTCACTGCAAGCTGCGCCTCCCGGGTTCACGCCATTCTCCTGCCTCAGCCTCCCGGGTAGCTGGGACTACAGGTGCTGCCACCTCGCCCGGCTAGTTTTTGTATTTTTTAGTAGAGACGGGGTTTCACTGTGTTAGCCAGGATGGTCTTGATCTCCTGACCTCGTGATCCGCCCGTCTTGGCCTCCCAAAGTGCTGGGATTACAGGCTTGAGCCACCGCGCCCGGCTGATAGGTTATTTTTTGCAACCAATTAAAACAATTTTCTTTCATTATCCCAAAGTAGGTTTTACTTTTTCATGCACATTTTTGTTAACTGATAGAGCAAATATTTTTTAAATTGAGCTTTGAATCACATTGTTAGAGTAAGCTAAAACTAGAAAGGGTCAAGAAATCCACCTATGGCTTCATTTTACAAATGAGAACACTGGTAGACAAAAAAGCTGAGCAACGTTCCCAGGGTTCTATGGTTTGTTGTATGCAGAGTTCAGTAAATAATCATCAAATTTTAATTCTAATGCTGTCATTTATTTGAAGTATCATTTATTCAAGTTTATTGCATATTTGTTTTTCAAAGAACTGTTTTCTCCCATTCACAACTCAAATGTACATCTTTTTTTTTTCTTTCTTTCTTTTTTTTTTTTTTTTTTTTGCACATTTTTTTCCTTCTAATATCTTTCAGGTCAGTGGAGCCAACAGTATGAAACCTTTAATTTGATACCTTGCCCAAAAGCCTTTCCATGGGCTTTTATGCCAAATCAGTCTCCCACAGATTTAGGAGGTGTGGAAAAGCTAGATTAAGCTGTCTTGGACTGGCTAGTCTTCCGTTTAGTCAGAGTGTGAAGTGGTCTGTGCTCAGAGTTCCTCCATCACTAGAGGAAAAGCTCTTCTCAATTATGCTGGTTTAACTTACAGGGATTTTGGTGATCCACAAAACAAGTGAAATTTAAGATACGCATCTTAAGCTCAGTTTGTTAGGCCTGCGCTTTCAATAACAAAACTCACAGTGACAGTGATGTATGGCTTTCTTTATGAGACCTGAAAACTGATGGATATGTGATCTTATAAATGCTTAGACAAACTAATGCACATAATTATATTTTCCATTTGAAGTCTATTGCTAGGCATTCTAATACAATATCATTAGTTGAAATGGCCACGATGATACAGCTTGGGCAGTTTGTCACGGTAATTACAGGGTGATTATTTTTGACTGGAATAAAGATTTCAGTTTTAGTATGGTGGAAAGCATTATCACAAATTACAAATGGTCTTGGAAAATAATAATAAAAACTTTAAGATTCTAATGCATTTTACAGCATTATTCGAAAATAATTTCTCATTAAGGAAAAGGTCCATAAAATGGCTAAATAAATTATTTTTAAAGTGATTAAAATATGGCTTTGCCAAAAGGAACCCACTTATCTCATTAATGATTCCTACGTATAAATATGTCAACATTAGATAAAATTTGCGTGTGGTAAATAAGGCTTATGTCATAATTAACAACCTTTAAAGAAAGGATTCTTTCTTCCTAGCAGACACAAAAGTATGGCATTTATCTTCACTATTTTCAGAATGGTTGATTAAAGTAGACAGTGTCCTAACATCTGTATTGAAAACTATATTAATCAATTGATTAATCATGCAACATTAATCAAAAGCCTCCCTAAGTGTTTTAGTATCTGAGCAGCTCTTAGTATTTTCTATCAGATCCCTTTTAAGGTGTCCATTAAAAAGATTAAATTTGAGTGGTAAATATTGAGGGGTTGTAGAACTTGTGGCTTCTCACTGGAAGGTCATAGCTGCTGCTCATTAGTGCTACTTTTAATGGGATAAGAAGCAAAAGTTTTGAATATGTGACTAAATCAATCAGTCCTGCAGTTGACTCATTCCAGTAAGCAGTTTAATATTTTCTGAATCGGCACCATGGCCATCTGGCTGAATTGTCCTCAGTGATTTGACTTAACCAAATAATACTTTTTTCTTGAGAGTTTAAATTGAAGGCTAATAAACTGATACAGCAACTGCTATTCAATATGTTAGTTTTCTAGAAACTGTTCAAAGTAACCTTTGTTATTAAGAATGTATTTAAATGATCTAAGTTACTCTGAACAATGAGTGTAAAACTTCCTGTTACTGGAGCGAATAGTTCAAAATCAAATGAATTATTTTAGTGTTTAGTGAGACTAAATTTGGACTTCATAGTACATTTTTAGGCTTACTAATCAACTGTAAATTTCAAGATTGCTGACTAATAATTGGTTAGTTCTTAGATTTCTAAACTCCTTTGTATGTAAGATTCTGTACAGGAAAATTTGTGCAGAAAATGTGGAGAATGTTAGTATCCAAAAACAAGCAGAAAATTACTCTATTACTATAGTTTAGAGAATGGCATTACAATAAACAACTATTGGGCAATGAATACAATTATTTGTCACTTTCAGAAGGCATTGCTGTATTATCTTTTATGTTCTCTATCTTTCTAGTTCTAAAAGCAACACTATTCAATGTATTCATTTATTTTGATCATTTACAATGTGAAGAGTGGTATGCTCTGCAAACTGCTTTGATCTGACAATTCTTTTACACTGATGGATGGAGATCAGTTAAGATTTCCTTTCTGCTATTGCACAAATAATCATAATGACATTCAATGAAATTAAATTTTATCAATTTTTTTCCTGGATATAATTTTGCCAGCTTTTCTAACAGAATCTAAACCTATAGGCATTTTAAAACATGGTATGGCCCATCTGTTTATCCCTGCTGTTGCTTAAGGAAAGATTCTGTAGACAAGACAGTTTCCAGAGTTTGTGCAAAGCACTTTATGATTTGTGCAATGTCTAGCTATTGCTGTTTTTCAGCAAAATGATTAGGTGGTAGTTTTAAAATTTGCAAATATGTCCTGAAGCTTCAGCAATAGAAACACACATCTAAATAACTAAATTTAAGTATATGCTAAAAATCTTCACTTCTGAAGGATGCTTCTTTTTCCTTTTGCCAGTTGCTCAGAGTGCAAAAAGATATTTTATTATATATGATTCAGCGGCGCTCATCTATAAAAGGATGATGATACACCATCTCTGCATTCTTCATTTGAATAAAGTTGTCTGCAGAAGAAAGGCATCCTAGGTTTACACACACAGCTACAAAAACCAGTTACCTTTATCGTGAATTGTTCAACAACACAAATTCTATGGAAATAATTTTAAAGTCTATTTTTATTTAGCATTTAGTACTACAGAAAGAGAAAACCTTATATAATTCATTCTAATTCCCAAAGTCAATCAGCCAATTGCACAAGTTTCTTACTCTCCAATTCTTTGCTATCAGCAGAACAGTGAATGCTTTAAGAAAAGTTACAGAATAAATCTAATTATGATAATGTATTGTAAAAGATTGGTTTCTGTTAGCATGCACATCTACATTATAATTCTGAATGAGTGTTTTGGTATGAGGTATCTGAATAATATTCCTAGTTGGTTAACACAGAGCTATTCAGATACCCACCAAATGCTTTAACCTTTATTGTAGCTCTTTGTTGCCAAATAATTACATGAAAAGGAAACCTGTCTAAAAATAATGAGAAACATATTTGGTTATGTCTCTGTGTATATATTGTTTTGTATTTGAGTTATACTTTCATTTTGCTATGAGGTGAAGCTCGGTTGCCTTCAGCAGGGAAGGAAATGTAATCTGCGTAATTCCCATTAGTTCTTCATTGGGCAAATGCCTTTTGATATTTTATAGTAGGTTAGTTTGTGGCTAATCATTTTTGTACTTAGCAGCGGGTGTTGCTGCTATATTGAAAAAAATTACACATTTTAGGAATTATGGTTATAATTTAGCCATAAAACACCTAAGTTTCAATATCCATCAGTTCATTAGTTCAGCTCATTGAAAACACAGGAAATACAATTAGTTGGCAATAATATCATTGTTTCATTACCTGGGTTAACCTTTAATACTATCCAGAAACCATTTTAGAAGAGTATTTATTTTTGCTGTTGCTCTTGTGGCATTATAGAACTACATGGCATCACAGACTCAGAAGGAACTTTATTTTCTACATCTTGGTTTGGAGAAACTTTAAAGAAAGGGCACTATTATGAACAGATGAAAGCATAAGATGTTGGAAACATTTTGTCTTATGGGTTTGGCTAAGATTTAAAAAAATTAAACTAAAAAAAACTTTATGTAAAAGATTCATTTAAAAGTGGATTACTCTGGATTTCAAAGTAATAATCCCTTAATAAAATTTAAAATTGGATGAATTTATAATTGCAAGCATGAAGTATTAGTGTTTATGAGTAAAAGTGCCTATTTTTTTTTTATCCTGTTCCTCAGACCTTCAGGGGTGTGATCTAGGAAAGTCACAGAACAACTTCTGTTTTCTCATTTCCAAGAAAGGAGAAAATGATAGACCTATCTGCCTAAAAGATTTGTGAGGTTTGAATGAGATAAAGGAATTAATATTGCTTTGAAAAAGTGTGTCAATTTGCCAGATAAATATAAATTTCTATTGTTATTGTGTTATTAATCGAGACCTCTTTGTCATATTTGGGACAATAGTCATGCAGCTAAAGGCTCAGTTTCCGGAGTTCAATTGCCTAGTTCCTTCACATCCTTGTTCTCCTTATGGACAGAGTAGACTTTACCAAGTGACTTTACTTTTCTGTACCTCATTAGATAATGATACCTGAATCATAAGGTTATTGGGAGAACCAAGTGAAGTAATATATATATTTTTAAAGTCCTGAGAATATAAGACTAAAAAGCTGTTTTATTGTTTTTGTTGTTACTGTTGTCATTATTAGCCCATGATCCAGCCATGATAATAATAGTTAACCATATTCTTTTTTATTTCACTCAAATTCTTGTGATGTAAGCTTCAGCCAGTGACAAAAGAAAAATGGTTAAAATTGGCTCTCCAAATAGGTTTTAAAAACATAATTCTTATTTGCCTGCATAGTACTGAACTCTTTTTCAACAATAGATGCCTCAACAGAAAAATGGAAATTTGAAGTAAAATTCATTATGGTTGTTCCACACACATTTCTTCCTCCAAATGTTTAGTGAATTTGTTTCCTGGGAAGTAACTTTATAATTAGGGCAATTCTAACCTTGTGGCCTATATCTGTAAATGAATGTGAAGTTAATTTGTTCTTCGCAAGGTTCTAATGTTAGTCAAAACTGTACCATCTAGAAAAGGTAGGTGAATCAAGAAAACTGAAATGTGGTTAAGAAGTAATTCTGATGAAATGTAGTCACCTCATTAGCTATTGTCCTCTAGTCAATTGATAGATAGATCAGGATTATCGGACTTTCTGCTGAGACAGGAAATCTACCAATGTAGTTTACTGTGAATGCCCTTGAAATTTATTTATCCACAACTTTACTTTGCTAATGTCTTCTGGTCAAATGTATGGCCTTCTTTTTCCCTTGTGGTTTTTGATATTCCTTTCATTTTTAATATTAAATGTTATAGTGACCAGAAAGTTCTTACGGGTAAAAATCAAGGATAATGGAATAATCTCTTATGTTAAATATGTATTTTTTCCCAAACCAACTTTCTTTTCCTAGAAATTTGTACCTCCTCCATATACTTGAGAGTAGAAAGGGCTGACATCTTGGGAATTATTTTAATTTTTCCAGAGTATAGAAAATCACATTTCAACTTTCCACTGGAAAAAAATCTAACTTGTTTTTTCAGTTCTAAATAAAGGAAGTTTTTTTTTTTTTTTAAGATGTACATTTAATTTCACTGTTGATAGCCCTGCAAATCTATCCAGTTGTAAAAGAGGGAGCATTTAGAATAGTGGACAAGGGTAATTGATCAGCAAAGTTATGGTCACAGGTAAATAAGATGAGAAAGTAACAACCTCATTGAAAATTATAGAGACTGACTCTAATTTCCAACAAGTAAGAAGAAAAACCTTATCTTTCTGGTGACTTAAAAGTGTTTCTTTCATTGCATCAAAGGAGGGGAGGAAAGATGAAATTCTTAAATATTAATCATGTAATTGAGTTGTAATATTTAATTACTAGGCTTTATCTGTTAAGACTTAGAAATAAAAATAAAAGACAATTATAATAGCATAGGTTTATTTAAATATTTCTAAAATGCTCTTAAGTTTGTAAACTCACAGAAAATTTTAGATACTTACACAGGTATACCTCAGAGATATCAAGGGTTTGGTTCTATACTGAATATCATAACAAAAATAAGTTATAGATTTTTTTTTTGTTTTCACAGTGCATATAAAAGTTATGTATATACTATACTGTAGTCTATTACATGTGCAATAAGATTATGTCCAAAAACTAGACACACCATACTTTAAAAAGTACTTTAGTGCTAAAAAATGCTAATAATCTTCTGAGCCTTCAGTGAGTGATAATCTTTTTGCTTGCGGAGGGTCTTGCCTCAGTGTTGATGGCTGGCTGCTGACTGATCAGGGTGGTAGTAGCTTGAAGGTTGCAGTGACTATGGCAATTTCTTAAAATGCCATAACAACAAAGTTTGCTGGATTGATGGACTCTTCATTTCATGAAAAGACTTCTCTCTGGTATGTGATGCTGTTTCATAGCATTCTACCCATTGTAGAAATTCTTTCAAAATTAGAGCCATTGCTTTATTAACTACATTTATGGAATATCCTAAATCCTTTGTGGAAATAATGACCTAAACAGTGTTCACAGCATCTTTGTCAGGAGTAGATTGCATTCCATGAAACCACATTCTTTGCTCATTCATAAAAAGCAAATTCTCATCCATTAAGTTTTATCATGAGAATGCAGCAATTCAGTCACATCTTTAGGCTTCACTTCTAATTCTAGCTCTCTGCCTAATTCCTCCATATCTGCAGTTACTTTCTCCACTGAAATCTTGAACCCCTCAAAGTCATTCATGAGGGTTGAAATCAGCTTCTTTCAAACTCATGTTAATTTTGATGATATTTTGACCTGTTCTCATGAATCAGGAATGTACTAATGACATCTAGAATGGTGAATCCTTGCTAGAAGGTTTTTAATTTACTTTGCCCAGATCCATCAGAGGAGTCATTATCTATGGCAGCTAGAGCCTTATAAAAAATATTACTTAAATAATTAGGCTTAAAGTTGACAATATTCCTTGATCTATGGGTTATGAAATGGATGTTGTGTTAGCAGGCATACAAACGACATCAATCTCCTAGTGCATCTCCATCAGAGCTCTTGAATGACCAGGTACATTGTCCATGAGCAGTGACACTCTGAAGGAAATATATTCTGAGTAGTAGTTCTCAACTGTGGGCTTAAAATATTCAGTAAACCCTGCCGTAAACAGATATTTTGTAATCCAAGCTTTGTTGTTCTATTTATAGGGCGCAGGCAGAGTAGATTTAGCACAATTCTTAAGGGTCCTAGGATTTCTGCAATAGTAAATGAGCCTTGGTTTCAACTTAAAGTCAACACCTGCATTAGCCCCTAACAAGACAGTCAACCTGTGTTTTGAAGCTTTGAAGCTAGGTACTGACTTCTCCTCCCTAGTTGCAAAAGCCCTAGATGGCATCTTCTTCCAAAGTAGGTGTAAAGTTGTTTCATCTACATTGAAAATCAGTTGTTAGCATAGCCACTTTCATCAATGATCTTAACTAGGTCTTCTGAGTAACTTGCTGCAGCTTCTCCATCAGCACTTCTTTCTTTACCTTACACTTTTATGTTACGGAGATGGTGTTTTTCCTTAAACTTCATTAACCAACTTTTGCTAGCTTCTAACTTTTCTTCTGCGGCTTCTTCACCTCTGTCAGCCTTCATAGAATTGAAGAGAGTTAGAATCTTTTTTTCTGGATTAAGCTTTGGCTTTTAAGGGAATATTCAGACTGGTTTGATCTATTCAAACCACTGAAACTTTTCTCCACATCATCAATAAGGCTCTTTTGCTTTTTTATTATTAATGTGTTCACTGGGGTAGCACTTTTAATTTCCTTCAAGAACTTTTCCTTTGCATTTACAACTTGACTAACTGACACATAAGTCTTAGTTTTTGGTCTATGTCAGCTTTTGTCATGCCTTCCTCACTAAACTTAATCATGTCTACCTTTGATTTAGAGTGAGAGACATGCATCTCTTTCACTTGAATACTTGGAGGCCACTGTAGCATTTTTAATTGGCCTAATTTTAATATTGCTGTGTCTTAGGGAATGGGGTGTCTAAGGAAAGGGAGAGCGATAGAGGAATGGGCAGTGAGTGGAGTGCTCAGAACGCACACAATATTTATCTATTCAGTTTTCTGTCTTATGTGGGTATGGTTTGTGGTGCCCCAAAGTAATTATAATAGTAACATCCAAGATCACTGATCACAGATTATCATAACAGCTATAATAACGATGAAAACATTTGAAATACTGTGAGAATTATCAAAATGTGGCACAGAGACACAAAGGGAGCACATGTTGTTTGAAAAAATGGCACCCAAAGAATTGCTAGTCACAAGGTTACTATAATTCCTCCGATTTGTTAAAAAAGTAATATCTGTGAAGTAAAATTTAAACAAAAATGAAGCACAATAAAATGAGATATGCTTGTGTACACTTTTCAGAATATTGTCTGTGGCATCTCTGCATTCAGTGTAGAGCAAAGACAGCTTATAATATTTATTAAATTTTTTAGCACAAAAATGTAATCTATTCCTTTTTTGAGATAAATTATTTCAATAATCCATCTACCACAGTGTTTCAAAAGTCAAGCAGATATGTCAGGAATAGGACAGGTGAAAAGTAGTCACTGAAGGAACTTCAATGGCTGGGGAAAGAAGGAGAGCTGTCTCTACGAGCATTGCAGGTAAGTTGTCTCATTAACATTTATCACAATAAAATTATCCCATTGTATTAGTACAGAGCATTTTCCAAAGCTTCTCTCTGTATGTGGCTTACTTATTTATTTTTATTAGAACAACTCTGGAAGGCAATTACCCATAATGCTGCACAAAAAGAAAGGCACTTGTCTAACCTTGCCAAATGGAAATTGCAAGCAGAAGGAATTAGAAGGAGTAGGAACAAATACAGGGTCCAAGACTCTTGCCTTCCACAGAGAATTTATGTCCAGTCATTCAAATTGAATCAGGGTCATTATGACACAAATAAACAGAAGTAGGTGGGGTGCGGTGGCTCACCCCTATAATCCTAGCACTTTGGGAGGCTGAGGCAGGTGGATCACCTGAGGTCAGGAGTTTGAGACCAGTTGGCCAACATTGTGAAACCCCATCTGTACTAAAACTACAAAAAATTAGCTGGGCGTGGTGGCCGGTGCCTATATTCCCAGTTACTTGGGAGGCTGAGGCAGGAAAATCACTTGAACTCGGGAGGCAAGGGTTGCAGTGAGCCGAGATTGCGCCATTGAACTCCAGCCTGAGCAACAAGAGCAAGACTCCATCTCAGTAATAATAATAATAATAATAATAATAATAATCAGAAGTAAAAATCTCACCTATTATTCTAGAAAAGATTTCCTCTTTTTATTTGGGGCAAAAATGTTTGTTGAAATAAAAATAAGTTAATTTTTAAAAGTACTAATTCTCAGCACTAAGGAATAATATTTATGTTACCAATGATCACAAGTACAATTCAATTATATGTTTTTATTCTGTGAGCATTTAAAAATTACTAACACACCAGAAAAAAGTTATTAACTGTCATTTTCAGCTGTGTGTTTCGCATACATGTTTTCTTTAATTTTCATAAGAGCCTTATTAATTGGAAGCAATATCTATATTTTACAGACTACCCATAGTTCTGTTAATCAAATACATGTCACTTGATTCCTAAATTCGTGCTTTCATCCCTCTTAGCCTTCAGACTATATTTAAAAATAAAAGAGGAATGAATATACAAACTGTTGTAGAAAGTTGTGTTCCTAGAAAATCCACTAGTTTTGTTACAAATTTTCATTGAATGAGATTCTATTTTTGACTACTCTCCTCTTCCTCCAAACCATGTTGTCTTTTCTTTAAACGCACTCAGTACAAAACAATTTTCTTAATAAAAGTAATTATGTTACCTTTACTTAGAAATAAAAGTCTTCAATTATATGCTTCAGTCTAAGAGAAATCCCCAGGAAACATACATTAATAAGTCATTTTATTGAGTTAGACGTTTTTGTTATAATTTTTTTTAAATGTTCTGCCTACTCTGTTTTCATCTACAATTGAAAATTAAATTTTATAAATTTTATTCCTCATACCTTGATAGAAGCATAATGTGTCTTTCTTCTTAGATTTTAAATTTGTTTGTTCAAAGAAAAATCGATATAAACCATACGTTAAGTGAGATTGTTATAGCTCACTTAAGTTGTGGAGTAGGAACAAAGATATTCCATTGCCTGGTTACTTAGGCACTCACAGCCATAAAGGGACACGTTTTAGATCAGCTTATAGGTGAGCATGTCCGTATTACAAATAATGCATACAGGAACTTCTCCTTTTTTTTTTTTTTTTTTTTTGCGCAGACACTTTGAAAGAAAAAGATATGATTTAGATATTAAAATGAAGTTTAGTTCACATTCCATTCTACTTTGAAAATAAAATATATGTGGAGTGTACAAAGATATTCAATGGCAAGCCTTAATTTCTTTTATCAACATTCTTTTACACTCTATTGGTTTATTTGTGTTTAGTTGAAACATATGAAATACAATTTGCAAAGAAATACTGTTATAACTGCAGCCACAAGCCTACCTGTGACAGCATCGTCATGCATGACTCTTGCTGGGCTCTGATCTCAAACTCAACCTATAAAACCCTTGAACGTTTACTTAATTATTGCCAAGTAAAAGTTTAATCTGCTTCAAAATTACATGGTGAATACAGTTATTATAATTAAGTTTATATTAGAAATTGGCACTAGAGGGAGCTAAGTAATTGTATCATTTATGTGTTTAGGGGAAAATTGAACATTCATTTAAAAACTTGTATTTTTTTTCAGAACCTGCTGATTTCACAAATATGGCAGCTATGCCTCAGCAAATTATAAGCAATAATGAATTAGTTAATTTTCTTTAGTGAAAACTGCTATGGTAAGATTATTAAATTACTATATTTCTACTTAGTGAAAGTAGCTACCAGTCAGTAAATTAGGATATCTAAGACTCTTTTGGGGAAAGAGATTATTACTGTTATCCATGTTTATCATTATTTTGGCCCTAACAGAATTAAAATGTTTATTGTACCTGTTAGAATACGATATTTTGTTCTCAAATATATAGTTTGATAAGAAAATGGCCTTATTGAATAGGATCTCAGTGAAGATTAGAAAACAATTTTACTCTTATGGAATATTCTAGGAATTTAGTTGGTTTGATTACTTTGAAGGACTGATTCAACTAAACAACAGTATTATTTTCCAACAAGCAGAACCTACTATAAGTTGAATGAAATTGCGTTATTTTCCACTTTTACAGTTGTATCTAAAATGAACAAAAGCTAAACGCTGCAGGACATTTTTATTTACAAAAACTAAAGAATTAAAGAGCAAATATACAATCTCATGCATTGTGCATGTTTAGTCCCAGGAAAGGTTCACAGTTAAAAAGAGCTTGCATGAAGTCAATGCTGGTGCCTGTGACGGTTGTGGGAATGGGAACTTTTACTCTCCCCATTGCCTCGTTACTTAGGCACTCACAGCCAAAAAGGGACATGTTTTAGATCAGCTTATAGGTGAGCATGTCCCTATTACAAGTAATGCATACAGGAACTTTTTTTTTTTTTTTTTCCACAGACACTTTGAAAGAAAAAGATATGATTTAGATATTAAAATGAAGTTTAGTTCACATTCCATTCTACTTTGAAAATAAAATGATGTTGGAAATATTTAAATAATACCCATTTTCTTCTGTGGTAAAATCCTTTTAGTTGATTTTCAGTTATTTGAATTTATGCATCAATGTCCAAAAGAAAGATTCTTGCTTTTCTTCTTCTTCTTTTTTTTTTTTTTTTTTTTTTTTTTTTTTGAGACAGAGTCTCGCTCTGTCGCCCAAGCTGGAGTGCAGTGGCCGGATCTCAGCTCACTGCAAGCTCTGCCTCCCGGGTTTACTCCATTCTCCTGCCTCGGCCTCCCGAGTAGCTGGGACTACGGGCGCCCGCCACCTCACCCGGCTAGTTTTTTGTATTTTTTAGTAGAAGAGACAGGGTTTCACCGGGTTAGCCAGGATGGTCTCGATCTGCTGACCTTGTGATCCGCCCGTCTCGGCCTCCCAAAGTGCTGGGATTACAGGCTTGAGCCACTGCGCCCGACTGCTTTTCTTCTAATGCTTTGAGTGAGGAACCCATCTGCCGTTAACTACATGTGATTAGGTTTAGATTTAATATAGAAGTCAATTTCAGGGAAAATAAAGTACAAAGTAGAAAAAAAAATTACAGTCAGGCAATATATTATTTGTTAAACCACAAAACTGATTTCTACCTGTTTGCCTCATTTATTTTTCCATAAAATTGAAACATTCCTTAACTTTTATATTAATATTTTATTTTTACTGTTTGAATAATTAGCACATTGTCTCTCAAAGGAGTGCTAATCCAGGTTAGCCTTGCAAATGACGTTAGCAAGTGATATTTCAAAGACAGGACTTGGGGAAAAAGAGAGGGTTTTTAATACTGACTATAACTAGAATATCTTTCAGGTCTCCAAATTAGTGTTTTACAAACTTTAATGTACTTGCTAATCACCTGAGGTTTGTTAAAATACAGATTCTAACTCAGAAGATGCAGGATTATTCTGCATTTCTAACAAGCTCCCAGGTGATGCTGTTGTTGCTGTCTGTGGTCCACACTTTGAAAAGCAAGACTCATCATTTTCTTTAACGCTGCTAAGCTTCTCTGGCTTGAAATTAGAATTGAAAGCAAAAGAAAAGTAAGAGTTTAGGGCAAAGTAATGGTTTCAATCTTGGAAACCTGAGATGCCGACTATGTTTGTTCTTGCCCATCCTGAGCTGTGTCAGATGCTCAACATTGTCCCTGTGCAGAAACAGTGTAATTCATTCGGCAAGCAGGGCCAGAATGTAATGTCCTGAGCCTCAGTTTCATTATCTGTAAAATGGAAATATAATACCTATCTCCTAGGTTTGTAGTTTGCTTAATTGTTATCATTTCTCATTTGCTTGGCATTGATCACTGAGCTCCTAGAATTTTGATATACCTTATTTAGCATCAGGATGTGTGCATATAGCATACTCCAGTGAGTACTAGCTGTCATTACTACAATTATTACCAGCAAATTGGGATATTGGGCCATCAGTAGTTGAGTATAGACGGAATAAGTTGTTTGTGAGATGATAAGATGAGCAAGAAAGCTAGAAAGAGACAGGGAATATTTCTAGCAACACTATTCACAACAGTGAAGACATGGAATCGACCTAAATACCAATTAATGATAGAATGGATAAAGAAAATGTGGTACATATACACAATGGAATACTATACAGCTGTTGAAAAGATTAGCCTCAGTGTGTGTTGTTCCCACAATCCATGTGATCTCATTATTAGCTCCCACTTATAAGTGAGAACATGCGGTATTTGGTTTTCTGTTCCCATATTAGTTTGCTAAGGATATTGGCCTCTAGTTCCATCCATGTCCCCTCAAAGGAAACAATCTTCTTTTTAAGAAGAAGGTTGGGAGGAGGGAGAGGATCAGGAAAAATAACTAATGAGTAATAGGCTTAATACAAGGATGATGAAATAATCTGTACAACAAACCCCCATGACACATGGTCACCTCTAACCAACCTGTACATTCACCCCTGAACTAAAAAAGTTTTAAAAAGGAGGAGGCCAGATGCTGTGGCTTATGCCTATAATCTCCAGACTTTGAGAGGCTAAGGTTACAGATCTCTTGTGCCCAGGAGCAGGAGTTTGAGATAAGCCTGACAGCAAGGCAAAATCTCATGTCTACCAAAAATACAAAAAATTAGTCCAGTGTGGTGGTGTGTGCCTGTAGTCCCAGCTACTCAGGAGACTGAGGTGGGGGGATCTCTTAAGCCTGGGAGGTGGAGGTTGCAGCAGTGAGCCGAGATAGCACCACTGTACTCCAGCCTGGGTGACAGAGAGACACTCTGTAAAAAAAAAAAAAAAACAAAAAAAAAAAAAAAGATAAGATAAGAAAAGGGTTTAAATCTATGCTAGGAATTTGAAATTTATTATTTAAAAAATGATGAACTATTAGAAGACTGAAAATTGAGGAGTAGTAGAAACAAAATAGTATGTCTTTTTTGAATTGTAAAATGGTTTAGATGGGACTCAACAATTTCTTCTGTGGTCCTGGTTAAGAGAGCATGACAGCTTGGGCCAAAATAGGGGAAGCAGAAAGGGATAAATTGAACAATTATTTGCAAATCAAATTTGCAAGGATAAGTGACCATTTGAACATGGGTATACGAGTTAGGATATCTTCAGTCAACTTGGCAGACTTTAGGAAATTTATTATATTTCACATAACAAGAAGTGCAACAGAGAGTGATGCTAGGTTTTCTGTGATTCTTTTGGTTTAGTTTGCAGATAGCTGTACATCCAGACATAACCATCCCCAGAGACAGCATAAAAGATGATCTCTTCCTGTGTCTCCTTTCCAAAGTAAGCTTCCTAGAAGCTCCCCAGCCAAATCTTTAGGTCTTGCCTAGAATTATATCCTAAGCTTAGTCATAAACCAATCACTGGCAAAGAGACCACTACAGATGACTCTGTCTCTAAGAGCCCTCCTCCTGATATACCAAATAGAGACAGGCTTTCCCACAGTATATTACTTGGAAAAGAGTGGATTGCTCTTTAGAGTTCTTTAAGAAGGTCTGGGGCTATGTTTGAAGGAGTGGTGAAAGAGGGGTGTGTGTGTGTGTGTGTTTGTGTGTGTGTGTGTAAAAGAGAGAGAGAGAATGTTGAAAAGGTAACCAAGAGTGGAGGAAAGTTATATGCTAATAATTATCTAATTATTGATAAGTCAGTATATATTTAATGTCTCTTTCTAGAATAGACTATAACATATGAGAACTAGGAACATATAAAACCCTGTATATTTTAAAATTGATTATTTTATCATCTAGAACAGTTTCAAACTGATGGTTTTCCAGAAAATTGTATCTGACAAACTACTCTTGAAGCTCATATGGCTTCTGTATACATAATAAATTGGCTTCTCTTAGCAATATTTCTTTCTCCATGCTCAAGTATTTCTAGAACAAAAAAAAAAGTCCTTCTAATGCCTAGTTCCTTCTTGTTTTTAGTTTTAATTTTATATGTTCCCTCTATTATTAAACAGAATAACAGATAACAGGATAACAATTCTGTTATCTAAATTATTTTTATTTTAGTAACTTTCATAGCCCCTGGTATAGTTCTAATAAGTAGTAAATAGCAATAGTATGTATGGATGTAGCAAAATATAGATATCTGTGTGCTCTTCATGAGGACAGTTTATGTCTCTATTTTCTTTACCCGTGTACCTGCGGGTCTCAGTAGAGTGCATTGCACATACCTGTGGTCTATCAATATTTGCTCAGGGAAAAATGTGGTTGGAGATCTTTATTTCTAGATTAGTGACTTAGAGAATGTTCTTAACTTGTTTAGAAATTTTAGAAAAGGTGGCATTTTAAATGGAAGCTAATGAAACACTAAATTCAGATACCAGTGAGAATAAAGCAGAACTCATTCTAGAATTTTAAAAATTTGGGTCTGTAGCCAAGAAAGAGAAAATGATAACAGAATGGAGATCTGGCTGACAGAATCTATGCCTTCGTAGAACTAAATTATTTGAGCAAAACCTAAGTTGGTATGGTCTTGCAATCAAGAGTATTTTGTGAGCCTTATGCTGTATTTGTATAGTGTTCATTTATTTGAGTATCTGAGTTTCTGAAAATTTTGTCTATGAACTTCATGAGGAGTTCACATTTTTTTAGGTGATGTTGAAAATAAGCAGGAACCACAGATTTTGACTTTGGTGTCATCGTAATAAGGATATACAGGTGTTGGGCCAGGCGCGGTGGCTCAAGCCTGTAATCCCAGCATTTTGGGAGGCCGAGACGGGCGGATCACGAGGTCAGGAGATCGAGACCATCCTGGCTAACACGGTGAAACCCTGTCTCTACTAAAAATACAAAAAACTAGCCGGGTGAGGTGGCGGGCGCCTGTAGTCCCAGCTACTCCAGAGGCTGAGGCAGGAGAATGGCCTAAACCCGGGAGGTGGAGCTTGCAGTGAGCTGAGATCCGGCCACTGCACTCCAGCCCAGGTGACAGAGCAAGACTCCGCCTCAAAAAAAAAAAAAAAAAAAAAGATATACAGGTGTTAAGGAATGGTTTTCAAAAGGTTAAAAGGCTTGACTGTTCTGCAAATATAAAATGAACACATGGCAAGGATTTTATCCAACTTATTAATTAATGAGATGAAGTAGTAAGCTGTTGAAACAGTTCAAAACGTTTTTAGAAACTAGATAAAAAGCAATACTATGATACATTTGTAGATTACATATAAAACTGTCTAATGTCTTCCAGGGTATTCTAACTTTGAGGTTTTCTATTCCACCAGATAGGGATTATTTGCATCTCTACTGGACAACAATCTGCAAGTTGACTGCTGCTCCTAAAGTGTATAAAATTGATGATCAATAGCAAGGTAAGCCTAGCATGGCACTGAAAGAGTGAGGGGGGGTGTGTGTGTGCGCGCGCGCGCGTGTGTGTGTGTGTGTTCCCAGTGTTTGAATAATTTTCCTGACAGAGTAAGGAGAATAATAGATTTCATTAAAGAAAATAACCCTCTGTGCATGTGTGTGTCTGTGAGAGAGAAGTTAATAATGACTTTTGCTGCTAACATACACAATTCACAATTGCAAAAATATGGAACCAGCCCAAATGCCCATCAATCAATGAGTGTAAAAAGAAATGTGGTATGTATATACCATGGGATACTACTCAGTCAGAAAAGGGAATGAAATAATGATATTTGCAGCAACTTGGATAGAATTGGAGACCATTATTCTAAGTGAATATTCCCAGTATTCTCAGGAATGGAAAAACATCATATGTTCTCACTCATAAGTGGGAGCTAAGCTATGAGGTTGCAAAGGCATAAGAATAATACATTGGACTTTGGGGACTTGGGGGAAAGGGCAGGGGGTAGGTGAGGTACAAAAGACTACACATTGGGTACAGTGTACACTGCTCAGGTGATGGGTGCACCAAAATCTCAGAAATTAAAAAAAAACTCTCAGACATTGAATCTTAAAATTCCAAAAAATAATTTTGCTGCTAATGAATAACTCTCCCAATCATATGTCCTACAATGTAGATCTTTGGAATTCGCTACAACATTTTTATAATTTTAAGAAAATAAGAAAACCAGACTTAACTGGCCAAAGTATTTTTAAAAAGGTTTTGGTGGCAAATAAAATGTTTGTAGATTTAAATAATAGGCATTATCTACATATCATAGATTCTTTTCCAAGATAAATCTAAGATTGAGTGTTTATGAAGAAATGTAGTTGAATCTATGTAGATGCTCCAACATACCCTTATTTAATTTTCAGGGGAATGAAAGAATTTCAAAACTGGAGCTACCTACATTAAAACAGTGTTAATGACCCAGTGTCCTTTTTGTTATTGTTTCATTCACTGCCCTTTAGGCTGTTGGACTGGATTGTTTCTTTGATGAGAAATTGGTGAAGCTCTACCAGGGTAATGTGGCATCGATAGGTAACATAGTCTTTCTAGAATAATAGATGATATGTGGTGAGTTCTTATTGACACAGTGACACAGTTCAGATGTAATATATGTCATTTAGCCCATGCAATAAGAACTTTGAGGTAGATACTATTTTATAGATAAGAAATCAAGGTTTAGGGGGATTAAATAATTTGCAGAAGGTCTCATAACCATTAGATAGTGGGATCTGTATCTATCCCAATCTAATTGAAGCTGCAGTCCAGTCTTTAATTGTGATTTTCTTTTATCCTTAAAATAATTGCTTTATTATGAATACTTTTCTTCAGGGATCCCTAAGACCCAGAAGATTATTCCTTCCCTAGCTATGTTATTTTTATAGGAATTTAGTTATAGTAGTAACATTAATATAGCTAATACTTATGAAGCATCTACTTCTCTCTAATATTTTTATCTTATATAATTTATAACGGTAATGTCCTACGGTAAGTTTTGTTATTCTAAATTTTTATTTTGGCAAATTGAAGTTAAACAAATGTGCGAAATTGCCCATTAAGTGGCCAGGTCTTTCCAACTTTCCTGCTTATCTCCGTCTCTACTGTGATCATGTTCCTGACCCTGGGGAAAGAACTCAGAGATTGTTAGTGACTTCCTTACAGTACTCCTGCTTTCTTCATTGAAGTCCCCTTCATGGCCTCTCAGGGTGAGCTAACCATGTTTCTAGACATGGATACTACTCTTTGTATAGGAGGGGAACTTATACTCTCCAGCATTTCTCCATTAGCCTTCTTGTGCTGTTGTATATAGAACTCCTATATTTATAGCTCCAATTTAAACTATCCATATGCCTGTATCCCCTTCTATGAAAAACAACATCTTCTAAGGTTGGATCAGAAAATGTGAGGGATGCACCCAAGTGTGCTATTCAAAATTCTACCTCTAGAAAAGAAGGATTAATAGAGGGATATATATGTGGTAAAACAAATGTCACAAAATGTTAAGTAAAGAATCTAGATGTTAGATTATGTTAGGCATATGGGCATATGGCATATGGGCCAAATGGAAAAAAATATTTCACTTTTCTACATTTGAACACTCCCATAATGAAAGGCCATGTCTACCTTCTGTGAACTTGAAGATTATTTATTGTGTGTTGGCTTGCACTCTGATAAAAATAGAAGTTCTAAGACCTGAAGTCTTCATCTCTTCTGTTCGGAGATGTGCCCCAAATGCCTATAAACAGTGCCTGGCACATGATGGGCCCCTAATCAATATTTGCTTAATTAAAGAGTTTACTGAGAAAAAAAAAAATGCAATGAAGACTTAAAAATTATTGCTTGTAGTAAGATGCTCACACACTGGGATTAAAGGTTCCAAAGAAGAAGGTAGGGCAGGGGATAAATGGACAAACCCATTCCCTAAATTTTGAGCTGAGAATTCATCATCAAATAACAAAGAAACAAACCAACCAAAAACCTTCTGAATTTTAAAGTAGTGTTCTGGGACACTACGTGATATCCTGGGAAAATAAAAAACAAAAACAGAGCAAGGGGAATCCAAAATGTCACGATCCTTCAAATAGATCTCCCGTATGTGTGGATCAAGCAGGAATCTGAGGCTCCGTCTTACACTTCATTTCATTTTCCCTTTCCTGTAGGGGAAAGGTACAGAGCAGAACCCAGTGTGGACCCACTTATTCACAGATGCTTTGGAGTTCAGAAAACTTCGGTACTCCTCTGCAGTGCAGAAGACATCTTCCATATCAGGAAGAAGCACATATTTGGGTCTCCAGTGAGAATGCAAATCCTAGAGAGATAGCTGGTAGGGGCAGCGACTGGTTTGTTTTATTCTTCCAATACGTTATTACAATTCTGAGAAGAAATAGCATTCCAGCCACAGGAAGATGCAGCCTGAAAGTTACGAATTGCTGAGAAGGGAACAAACACTGTTCCTACTTCTGCAGAATGTGCTGGGGAACAGCTCTTCTGGCCCTCCAGGCCACCCTTCTGACAACCACCAGGGAGACAGAGACAAGGTCACGTGGGTCACTTCCTTCTGGAAGTTGCAGGTAAGTGGGGAGTGAAGTCTTGTATGAACACGTGAGGGGGTGGTGGTGTATGTCTGTCTTTACTCAATGTTGCTTTCTTGAGGCATGTTGACAGATTTTCCAGATGCATCTACAGTCTAGGTTCCCCCTAGTACCTTCATTACTATGACATTGTTGGTGTCTATACTGCCTCTTGACTAGACTGCAAACTGGACTAATTTTTAAACATGTTATTCTGGAAATTTTGAGACAAACACAGAAACAGAGGGATGGGTATAAAAAAAAATCTCATGGAATAAAATTATTATCCAATGTACAAGCCACTAAATTAAATCTGTAATGTTCACTTTATTAAGTAAAACCATTCACCTGTTCCTAGCACCTTTTTCTCCTCTTAAACTGACCTACTGCTATTTTTGCAGTCATTAAATTCTATTTCTTCAATCTACATGTTTACGACCCTGTGCTAACTTAAACTTTACATTACATACTGGAATCTGACCTTATAATCTGGCCAATTTCATTGTCCTCAGATACTATCGTCTACTGTTGAATCTGAACCACTGGAATGTAAATTAGTTCAGCCACTGTGGAAAGTAGTTTGGAGATTTCTGAAAAAGCTTAAAACAGAACTACCATTTGACCCATCAAACCTATTACTGGGTATATAAGCAAAGGAAAATAAACTGTCTTGCCAAAAAGATACATGCACTCCTGTGTTAATCACAGCACCATTCACAATATCAACCTAGATTCCATCAACAGCGAATTGGATAAATAAAACGTGGTACCTATGCACCACGGAATACTACTCAGCCATAAACAAGAACAAAATCATGTCCTTTGCAGGAACATGGAAGGAGATGGAGGCCATTATCCTAAGCAAACTAAGACAGGAACAGAAAACGAAATACCAAATGCTCTCACTTATAAGTGGGAGCTAAATGTTGAGTACACATGGACATGAAGATAGTAACAGTAGACACTGGGAACTACTAGAGAGGGGAGGATAAGAGAGGGATGAGGGTGGAAAAACTAACTATTGAGTACTGTGCTCACTACTTGGGTGATGGGACCATTCACACACCAAACCTCAGCAACATGCAATTTACCCATAGAACAAACCTGCATATGTACCCCCTGAGCCTAAAATAAAAGTGGAAAAAAATCTAAATAACTATATTTGAATTCTAAGGTTCCATCACCTATCGAATAAGATTTTTTTTTCTTCAACATATGAATAACCATTTCTGCTCAGAAACTTTTAGCCATGCTATTGCTCCAACACAAAAACTTCTCCCATTCCCACCTCTACGTCCACATCTGAACTTCTCTACAAAATCCCGTACCACTTCCATCTACTCCAAGCAGGCATTCCTGATCACACCTGACCTCAGTCTAAGTTCCTAAGCACTTGACTATATATACCAAATGTGATTATATAATTAGATATCATAGCTTATATTTGTCCTAATGTTTTGATATGTGTTCATTTTGCATTTTCTTTAGTAGAATGATGTCAACGAGGTCAGGAAATATGTCTTGTATTTCTTTGGAAGCTCCTATGACTGTATAAGTCTCAATTCTAGCTGCGTATCAGACTTACATGGGATCTTTATGCAAAACAGGACAAAACAAAAATTTTAGATATGCCATGTAAGATTTACTCAAGATGGAGTTTGAGAAATTATGTATTTCCTGATTTTTCAGGTGATTTCATTTGTATCTATTCCAGCGTTAATTCATGGACACACATTTGGGATCCTCAGTTAATGAAAATATTATCAGAACTGTGCTTATAAAACACACCTAATTCAAACATATTTGTTCACTAACTTAACGGGCTTTGCAGTCTAACATTAGTCATTTTTATGATATTAGTTTAACGTGCATATAAGAACTATAAAATGAAACTGATTTTTTCAATGACTGCAAAACAAATATTGTCATCTATACTGAATTATCTCATATTAGTAATCTTTCTTTGATGATGCCCCCAAATAAGCCAGTTATGCTACAGTTATTTAACATCCATCTTTCTAGTGTACTTTGCTTACTAGAAATCTGTAGAACATATTGTTATTTATTCACCACATACTTTTTGAGCGTCATCTATAATATAGGTCTAAAATTAAATTTGTAAATTATAGCTCTCTGTTTGGCATGTAAATGCTTATTTTCACTTTGAATAAATTTGTAATATTTATAAATTATAGACATTTTACATAAAATATTTAGATTTATAGATTCTACTAGAAATGAGAAGATCTGGAAATACCCAACACATATTCTTACATGACTGTGATTGACCAACACTGAGTAATGTGTGTCCTCTTTGAATATTGCAGAAAATGGCCAATGTACTCCAGACACTATTATTCTCTGTTTTTTTTTTTAATACACTTAAGACTTGCCTGGTCATTTCAACATTCACCTCTCTGTTCTATCTATGATAAAGTACACAAGTAATTTATGACAATAAAAGTTGAATTAATAATAGCTTCATTCAATTTTCAAAATTGCCTAGAATGTGAGGAGGAAATCACAATGTATTATTCTTTATAATCTTATTATCTACCAGAATACAAGTTAATGCATATTTGTAAAGAAATATGTCTCTTTAAAGCAGTAAGGAAGAGAAAGAGAATTCTATCCCTTTGCCCATGCCAATCTCAAGAGGAGAGAGAGTCAATATGATTGGTGACATTGCAAATTATTCATTAGGCTACAGTAATGAGTGGGTGGGATTCATATATTTCAATGGACTATACCTTTACATTCTGCCCTCTTCTGTTTTTCTTACTTTCTTCATGCAACTGGTTATATAAATTGAGTGAGGGACACTTGTTTGGATTGTAGGGCAGTAGGTAAGTCACAGCCATTAGGCTTTGGCCAGGCTAAAAAATCTCTGCCATTTTGCCATCATTTTTTAAAGTATATATCCCTGGAAGCAACCTCTGTGATGAAGGATTAATTGACAGAACAAGATATGAACCTTCTTTTGTCATCTATCCAAAGGTTATCCTAACCTCATGTCCTCATGATAGTCTCCTACACATGAGAGGATTCAGTAAGAGGCACTTACCTATCTTAGTCACCCATTCTTGGCATCAGAATCTTGACATAATAATCAAAAGGCTCTTTAGAGAAGAACGTGTCTGTAACATGAAACTATCAGGTTGTCAAATCAGGTATTGAGAAAAAATGAACCCTTAACTCTTCAATGAGATGTATATTTTTTTCTGTTATAAATTTATACTTACTCATCACTAAAGATCTGATGATAGTTCATCTAAGAAAGAAAGAAAGAGTATGTCAAGGTGCAATCTACATTATTTTTTGTCTTATGCCTTTCTGTGCAAAGCTGGCTTCTTACTTTAAGGACCTCATTACTAATTGCAGAACATGTCTGAGGCTTTACTTATTATTCACTTGCTCAAAGAATGATCTTTCATTACTAGGTTTTGAATAGATTGATTTCTATGCTACGTTTGCTTTCTTTTAATATTCTCTGCAAAATTGTGTCTTCCTCTTTTCCTAATGAAAGAAAACTGAGAAGAGCTGTTTTGGCTCTCTCTCTCTCTCTTTTTTTCTCCCAGGACATGCCACTGTTTTATTTGCTACTATATTCTTTTTGCCATTTATCAGAATTCTTTTCTTAGCTGTGGCATAGGGAGGGTCATTTAAAAACTATTATTTGGGAAGAATGAACCGCTGCTTGGGTACTGTCAGGACACTCTCTGTAAAACATTACAAATCTCCTCATGGGCAATCATTTAGGAGGGCTCATGGATATTATCATACCCAATGTTGTGAAGGGTAACAGTGCTCAGTAAAGGCTTATTAAATGAATCAATGAATACAAGAATCTGGTTCCTTGAAATGACATTCAGAATTTTGTTTGCATATCTAAAATAAGATGTGAGCAGTAAGAAAACATTGATGCTGAAAATTGCTATATATTTAAAACAATGCCTTAATTAAAAAAAAATCCACATGCAGACTTATTTAGCAGTTCTAGAAGATTTCTTAGGATGACTAGAATTTTAGTGTTTGTTTTATTCCTTACTAGAAATTTGATCCCAGGGTAATGAAGAAAAAAGTCTATACAAAGTTGTTTGCTACTACTGTTGTTGCATATTAACTTTTAAAAAATAGAATAATAAAATAATTTATAAGAAATATGGCTTAAATTAGAAAAATGTGAATTGTATTCTATTTGGCTTATAATGTAAACTATATTGTTAATGACACTGCTCTAATCAGTCCCCAAACTTGAGACTAATTTTAGTAGTCAAGGCTGAATTATTTTTTAATTGATATTTAAAGCTCAGGGGAAATAAAAACTATTGTATAACTTTACCTATTGATAATCTCTGAAAACATTTGGTGTATATTCTTCTAGAAATTTACTTTTTCCAATTGAAGTTATACTTTAATATTTCTGCCTCTTGTTTCACATAGGTGCATTGTGTGAATATGCAATTTAATAAGGGGTCAAGTCTCTGCTACTTGTTGATGCCTTAGCCTTCCTCAGTTTTGTATGGTTGCAGTCTTATAACTTTTGAACTCTATTCAATGACAGATTTGGGGAATATATTCCACTAAGAATCATACAATGTAAGAGTAAGAGGAGACTTTAGAAGCCACTTCCACCAACATTGCATTTTACATAAAATGTAAATGAGGATCAGAGAAGTTAAATGACTTATGCAACGTGACGTGACTAGTTGGTTGCAGAGTTGAGAATAGACTACATTGAAAGTGATTTTGATCTTATGGTTATCTTGATACATAGAGTTGGATTATAAATAATTATTCTAAAATGACTTGTGTTTAATTTTTATGTGGTAAAAATTTGTTGTTTATTGCAATATCAATAAAAATTCTGTGAATATACAGAGCCAAAAGATGAATAAATCTAATAAATTTTTTTCTTATGATGTACGATTGAATGTTACACTAAAGAAAGATTACTGTTGTTAGCTAATTTTGCAACTATATAGGCCAAAGAAATCTATAATGACAGAACTTTGAAGCATGAGTGATGTGGAAGAGTTATGGATATTAATTCAGTCTTTCATGTGGTGTTCAGTGAAATATTAAGCTTTACAGTCTGTGTAGGAGTGTATCTAAATATACTTGTTGTTTTGCATTTTTATTCTGCAGTTTCTCAGACACGTTCGTGGCAGGGAAGAAAAAAAAAATATCCACTGCAAAGACGTGATTCTCAATAGGATGCTGTGAAGTCATATCTTCACAGCCAAACCACGGCTTAGCCAGAAGCAAAAACTATGCTTGGTTCTCTTCTGATTTGGTCTTCCCAATTCTCCTCTCTTCCTTGACATGATCTGGGTGGCTCCAAATGTATATTTTTCCAGAGATGACAGCTGCCATGAAAAATTCTTGCATAGACTGTAATTGATTGATTTGACTTAAAATTATGATTGATCCATTCTCTGACTGTCCTGTCAATAATCTGGGGTGCTGGTGGGGTGATGGAGGTTAATGTTTAAAAGCTCTTGATTGAAAATTGGAAACTTTTGAGCCAAGAATTCAGATTTGACCCAAGAATATATTTGGTTTGGCAGACACACTATTTTAACGCTTTAGATTTTTAAATGTTTTAGGCAGATCTATGTATTCTTTATCATTCCCCCTTGTTTTTCACAACATAGTTTTACACATTGATTTTATTTGCCTGATACTGAATCTTGGTTTTGCAACCCCTGCTTACATGGCCATGCCATCCCAAGTTGTACATAACTGAATCATAGAATTATAGGAAGAACTTGAGGTCATCCAAACTAAGCCCTTGGTTTTTCAGATAAAGAAATGGGTCCAGATAGGTGAAGCAATTTATACAAGATGAGACACAAGTAAGAGAAAAAACAGCAAGTAACATTTGTAATAAACCTGAAATATATCAGGTAGGGAGCTAGGCACTTTACTTCCATTCTCACAATTAATTCTAACATTTATAGATGAAAAAATGATGCTTATGAAGTCACATTGTTAAAGGGAATGAAAATCAGACTTGGGAGTCAGATACTGGTCAGCTTAACTCAGAAGCACAGTGTTCTACACATAAACAATATTTTGGTTCTTTTCTCAGTGAACTTTCAATTATATCATGTTGCCAGTCAGTTAGACAAGTTATTTTGAATGCTTAATTATGCTTACAGTTTAAAAATGCACCCATGTGGTAAACTTGCTACATGTTTGCCTAACTACATTTTTGCTTAACATTCAGGAACATTTCAGAAGGAATCCCAAAATGAAATCCATTTGACCTCCTGGTACTTATCCTCTCTTCCAATATGTCATCTAAAAGTTAGTGAAACATAAAAATAAAAAGACAGATATATCATTTTCATGTGGATTAGATTTATTTCTGCCATTTATTAGCTTCTGGATTCAGTAGAATATTATAGGGTTCCACTGCTTGAAGGCCACATAAGACAATTCTTACTTTCCAGTCTTCCTGATCATCTTGGAACATCTGTTTTTCTGGTGTACATATGGTACTATGGACCTAAGATTAGCTTGAGGAACACCAAGTCACTTCTTAACTCTCACCAGCAAGTTATGCTTTTGCAAGCATTATCAGCATTCATATAGAACCATGGCAATTCCTGAGAATTTTTTCCTAGGCCTCACATCGTTTGATCATACACAGCTGAACACTTAGGACTTCTTTTATTTTAATGTGTGTGTCAGAAGATTGTCAGGCAGTATGCAGAGCTGATGATTTGTTAAACTTAAGACAAAAATGAAAGTCTGCAAGCCACTCTTGCTAGTCACCTTCTGAGTCGATGTTAGACTTGAAATTTCTCCTAGAAGATATGTCTAGAGGGTTCATCTGAATCACTTATGAACCACATTTATTATTTAATACGATAATAGAAAGACTTATTATCTGTTGAGTCTTGGAATATAACTGGCCAAAAGTGATGCTAGTTGGACTAGACTTATGAAATGAACTATTAATGAGAGATGAATTGGTCAGTAGACACACACATATGAGGTGCATTATGAGGGCCTCAGGAGACAAATCAACCTGGATCACAGTACTCAAATATGTAGAGGATTTTTTTAAAATAAAAAGTATTGGAAAGCCTGTTGGCTTAAATAAAAAGTGAAAACTCTTGCCTCCAACTACTGAACATGCACAAATTCATTTTTGAAAGATACCCTCACATTGTTCTTTTCAGCTACACAGACACACAGAGATGAAGGATAGTTTCACACATGTACCCAATTATTATGACATGTCATTGGTCTTTACCTTCATGTAAGACATATATATTATATACTGAAGGTTGCTATTGATGCCTCTCATCAAAAGTCTTAGTTTACAAGCAGGTTAAACCAGTTAAGGGTGTGTGTGTTGGGGGTGTGTGTGTGTGTATATATATATACATATACATAGAGAGAGACAGATTAGATAAATTTAACTTATCTACCTATCTACATATTTTAAAAGTATGCATAAGCTAAATTGTGATTTTAATGAAAGAGTTCTAGAGTACTTATATTTGTAATATAAATGTTCCTGTGTGCATACAAACACACAAGCATGCACACACATACACACAACACACCCCTAACAGATCTAACCTGCATGGTAAATGAAGACTTTTAATGATAGGCATTGGCATCAGCCTCATGAGTAGGTAAATATGGTTGTCTATGTATTATTACTCTGACCCACACTTTTGTCTTATCCTGGGATTTATCTGATATCTCCTTCTCGTAAGCATTAAGTTACGGTTAACACTGGTATTTTCCCCTTGGAATCTGTGTCAGGTTTGGTGGAAGGCTGCTACTTGCCTGTATTCTGGAAAGTAAGGAGAAAATCTAAGAGGTGGGCTTGAGGAAAAGTCAAATTAATATCTAGGTAGACTGTCTAGGTGATTTCTCCTTTTGATAGAATTGGCAGAAAAAGATAATTTTGGTGAAATCCGATGAGTTAGAACTGGGTAAATAGGATGACTAGAAGTGAAAGGTGAAAGAGAGAGTCTAGAGAAATTTTTGAATTCATAAAGGAAGAGCTATGCAGCTTTTTGAGAAATATATCCATCTTCAGAGTAGCATGGAGAAAGCTGTTAAAGCCACTGGCCTAGTAAGATAATTTATTCACAGCAGGGCAGGTCATTAGAAAGGGGAAGCATGCCACTAGATCAAGGATGGCAAACAGCTTTCATCTTGGCTGCCAAGTCTAGCTGATTTGTAGTGGCTGCTTGGAAAGATGTGAACAAAAGGACTCTAAGATCTTGTCTAAACCCAACAGTTTCGTGTCTTGTGATTGATTAGTGATGTCTGCATAGGTACACAAATGTGAGTTATTGACACAGATCATGTAATTTTTTTCCATTCCTGAATTAAATATCCTTGTATAATTAGATAATTATAAGAGTCTATATCTGACTAATGGAAATTTAGCTCATCTGTTAAGTAACTTTGTCAGTGCTTAACCAAACTGAAGAATCTTTACAACCCTAGCAACTAGTTGCTCCAAATGGTTGAAGTTTATTGTACGGGGTTTCCTGACAGGTTCTTGCACAGGATTTGGGAATACAGGTTTGTGGTACTCAAGAGCACTAGGCAGGCTGATGGTTAACATTTTTCTTTCGTCTGTTCACAAAAACCAAGTTTGAAAACATGGCACCTAGAATTCATTATCAAAATTGAGAACAAAACAAGAAATACTAGCATGAGGCAGGGTTTTATTCTTTGAAAAGAGTTTATCAGTTATGAGAAAATGAATGTCTTATGGGTACTGGTCCTATGAACTGGCGTTTGGCACTTGGGCACAGATAATTTTCTTTATCAGAGTTTCAAAAAGGCACGTGAGTATGGTGTGTCGATTTAAGGCATTACAAGCACAGCAAAAGTCTGCAGTAGGGCATCACAACAAGGGCCAACCGAACAGGGAGGAGAACAAAACAATAAGACTTCTTATATTGGAGATTAAGTATGGACTTTGAAGCCACTTCTTTAATTAGTTGTACTCAATGTAGTACTCAAATAGTATTTACCCTCTGTTATTAACAAGAGTACATCATTAGATGTACATTGGCCCAATAATTGGTGATATATAGGTGAACCATCAAATAAAGAAATCAGAAGGCCTAGCTGTGGGAATACTTGGTAAAGTCACGAGAGGGAAATAAAGAGAATGCTTGGCCTGCTGGATTTTCTAATGCATGAAATTATATAATTGGAGTTTTGGTGTTTATCCATAAATCAGACTTTCCCTCTTCAAATTCAAATGTTAAGTTTTAAAATTCTGGCAACAATGTTAATTATTAGCAGACATTTAGACTTTACCATGAATGAGTCTATGAGATGCTTTCCTAAATACACACTTTTTTGTAAATGTCAAGAAGCTAGGAGGGAGGATAGAAGTGGTGTAAGCCAGGCAAAATGAAGAACGGGGCTCTGAAAAAAGGGAGATAGATTTCACACCAATGATTTCTTGAACGAGGAACTTATTGCTGGAAATGGAAAAGAGAAAAGCCCTCAATAATATTTAATAGAAGTAGCGGTTGATCAAAATTATTCATGACATAATTCTTAATGAGCCTTATTGACCATCCCAGAACTGCCCTTGGGAAGTGTATAAAATTACCAGATAGTCTCAAGTTGTCTATGACTTTCCTGATTTTAGTAGTGAAGTTCCCTGTTACAGGATTGCCCCCACTCCCAGGCAAAATAGAATGGTTAGTTACTCTCAAATAGAAAGGTGAAATGTAGCCATTTTCTAGGGAGGGGTAGGCAGGGCTTTCAGAAAATGTTTCATTACCTGAAGCTGATCCTTGGTAGAAAGGGACTTTAGCAAGCTACAGGGTCTTTTTTTCCTGAATCTGTGAAAGAATCTGAGAATGAACTTGTGACCCATTCTCTTCCATCTATTAGAAGGGATGCCTGGGTGTATGGGGGGTGTGTGTGCGCATGCGTGTGCCTGTGTTTGTGTGTAGAAGTTGTTTCCATTTTTAAGGCTTCTTTCTCTAGGGAAGCAAATAGGACTACCTCTTCTTTGTTAGGAACAACTAAAGTTAAATTTTGCAAAACTACTTCACCTCTCTTATTCAAGGAGTTTCATGATTAAATTTGATTAATATTCTAACATATGTGTTAGGGCTATTGTTTTTCACTTGAGGAGTAAGGACTCATCTTTATTATAATCATTGTGTAAATCTTGAACTGGATTTTTGGGTTTTATTATAATTGCATTTTGCCATTTTGTACCATTAAAATTGTTTCTCAATGTAAAACAAGAATCACACTGGCCACCTTATATTGACTTCTTTATTTTTTCTTTATTTTTAATTGACAAATAAAAATTATATATCATTATAGTGTATAACATGATGGTTTGATATATGAATACGTTGTGGAATCACTAAATCAAGCTTTTTAACATTTGCATTACTCACATACTGATCAAAATTCTACGTATTTTTGAAGGTTGAAATAAAACATCATTCCTCTGAAATTTCTCTGATCACATCACATCTGAAAATTTCCTTCTTCGACTATCCTGCAGCATTTATTAGGTCTTTTCTAGCATGTCTTCCTCTTGATTTGCATTATTTGTATTTGTATAGTTTACTTAATCTCACTTAGAAAATTGTAAGCTACTTAAAGTGTTAAAATAAATTTTTTTCTCTGTTTAATTTTATCTTCTGCATTACATTTGTCTTTGTATTGATAACATCTCTCTGACCTTAACTCATATACTTCCATGGGTATTATAACATGAGAAAATAAGCAAATCATATTTTACCCTTTGTTATGAACAAGAATATATCATTAGAAAGGCCATGAAACTTAATCTACAGGAATTTTTTTAGCAAGTAATTAATGCAGATATTACTATACATTTGAATTTAAGTGTTTAGATTTGGACTTGGGATATTTGACAAATATTTGATGAATACATTTAAATTTACATATTAAAAATAATCCTCATTATTGTGTGAACTAATTAATGACAAAAATCTTGAGAGCCAATCTTTTTTGCCCTTTTAGTAGAGAGCTGAACCTGCTTGCTTCTACCATAATTGCTACTACTACCGCTACTACTAATAATAATTTTGAAACATAAAACCAGGTTATTTATAAAATATTACTATTTGTTGTGCCTATCGTCACATAATAAACGATTTTATATTTTATTCTACCTTATGAATATATAGCTCCATGTCAGAAACAAAGCATCACAAGTTATCAGTAGAAACACTGAATATATGTAATTTTCCCATAACTATCTCCCCCTTGTCATAGTGAAACATTCAGCTTGACTCTAATCTAACTGTTTCTGTGATTTCTCTTCACTAATGGATGCTGTTCGTATGCCGATTGTTAGTTACAGGGAGTGTGATTGCATTTCAAGAAAACAATGATGCTTCCCCAACAGAAGTATGATATTGTTAGGGTTTCAGAAGGTAAAAAGCAGTTACTTTTTTCAGCTTCTACATTAGCTGTTCTCTGCTCTTAAAAAGTTTTGCAGGAAGTGAATTAATGTAATAGTTTTTACAGTCTGTATAGTATAAAATAGACTCAGATTAAGCTAGCAGACTTGTTATTTGACAGTTTATAAAATATTTTAGTATCTTTTTGGCAGTAGCAGTTTGAATGTTGGCAAATGTACACATTGCTTGCAGTTTCAAAACCTTGTAATGAGTATTTTCCACTGTAATAGCAGAGAGCTGAAATTTGGATAAACCACTTAGACTTGTGAACTCTGACATGCATGGTAACAATGTCTTTGTAAAAGAATTTTGTCAAGTATTGGAGCTCCTACTAATAGCACATCCATCTTTCTGCACACCATAAATCTTAAGAAAATTTCTATTACTCTGCAATTTGTCTGGCTTATGCTATTTATTAGCCATTTTATTCTGCTGCTTTAAGAAGTAATGTGATGTTCATTTTATTGCTGGTTCAATAAATTGTTAATTATAATGCAGTGATTGCAGCTGACGTGATTTAAAAGCCGCATTAGCACTATAGCATTAAGTTTTAACTATTTTACCCTTCAATTCCCTGTTTATACAATAGTAAAAGGAAAATAGCCTTGGACTAATTTTAAAAATGAAGGTACTTATATCTATTGATCACACGACACATTAGAAACTTTTTTGATAAAGGTCACACTTTTAAGAAAGACGGAAACATGGGTGAACAATACATAAAGGAACACTTATGAGAAAAGCATGTGCTTCTAAGGTAGAATGCAAGTGAAGTTAGCCATATCTATGTATTTAATATTATAGTTCTTGTATGAACTATTAAATAGGAAGGCATAGAGGTCATGCTAATTTTGTAAATATTTTTCTTCTAGATTAAAAAAAAAATGTTACTAGAAACTATGCCAGGTGACTTTTGAAGAACATTTTTAAATTTTATACCCAAATGGTCAAACATGAAGCAACATAAACACTCCTCCTCCTCTGTTTCTTTCCAGGCTCAAACTAACCTAGAACTTTCTCACTTACTTAAAATATGTACATACCCGTCTCATAGTATATATTCTTAGAGATCTATTAAATCACACTTTTCTGAACAAGAAAAATGTGGTGCTCACAGTAGCATCTATGTAAGCAGTTATGTACTGCTCAATATAATTTCAGAGTGCAAATTCTATTTTCTCATCAAAATTCTACCTTTTGTCCACTGACTTCAGCTCATCGAAATCAAGGATTTTGTACCAAGCTTGTTGCCCTCTCTCTCAGAATTTTGCAAAACTTCAGACCTAGTGTAAACTCTTCAAATAAATGTTGGCTGCTTCCAGAACATTCTTCTAATGCTGAATTTGAACATTTTGAATGTTGAATGATCTATGATATACAGCTTCTGTTACACTGGTGAGTGAGTGGCTGGTGCACATATAAAATAAATCTGACTTTCTATAAATTTTGGAATTCAGCTGACAAAACAGGGAAAAAAACAAGTAGTCAATGATTTGGATTGCTTTATGCTCCCATTCTCTTGCCCTGAGCCACTCTTTGAATTTGGGCAAATCAATAAATTGTTCTATGATTTGGTTTTAACTTTGTGATATTTTACTCTACAGACACATGTTGAGAATCTTTCATGTATCAGGCATTTTACTACATAGCAGGGGTAAATTTTAGATACCTTTGCAGAGTTTACTTTTTAGTGTGGGATGGGGAACATTCCTTCGATTTTGTTCCTCCTGTAATTAAGTGTTAATCGAACAATTTATAAATTATTATTGTGTGGTTTCTTTAGCATTGAAGTTTCCTCCTTCCTTCTCATATTTAAAAATATGTAACATGGTTGTAATCCATAAATGCTTGTTTAAATGGAGAATTTTATAATTAAATATTTTATAGTACCATAGAATATTAGAGACAAAAAAAATTTAAGGCCACTTAGTAATTCTACTACAGCAAGAAAATTTGAAATTTCAAATCATACAGATCATTTGGTCCCACTTCTAAAATTCTCATTTAATAGCTTAGGTGGGGCCCTGGGATCTGTACAGATCAATGGATATAAGATTAAAATTTTGCTTTTTTCACTAATAAGGCCATAATGCCTTTATTTGCAATTTACGGTTGTTTTCCACAGTTGGCTATTTTAAAAGTTGCTTTGTCCAAAGTGTTCCTTTTTTAGTTGATATATTGCAAAGTGTTCATTTTTTAGTTGAGATATTGTGCCCCAGGCTACAGAGTCTAAATATCTTGCCTAAGGACATGTATAATTAGAGGCTTCATTAGAAGAATTAAAGTATTTTATCTGTTAATCCAGTGGTCTCTTTCCTATATAAACTTAGCCTGTATTTTAAATAATTATGTTGTTTTACTGACTTATTTAGGTTATTTCCTCCCATCTCTTTTTACTTTTGAATTTAAGGAAATTGCTTTTGTTCACAGAAAGGAAATGTCTGGTAACACTCTCTGTTTAAGCATTTCGTTGTATACGTGACTACTAAAGAAAAAAATCTTGTCTATTTTTGAATTTCTAACATATCTATTTTCTCTGGGCCTGCATATGCATAAAGCAATGGGTGCTCATTCCTATCTCTTTTTTCTTTCTTTTTTTTTTTGAGACGGAGTCTTGCTCTGTTGTCCAGGCTGGAGTGCAGTGGTGCGATTTTGGCTCACTGCAAGCTCCGGTTCCCGGGTTTGCGCATTCTCCTGCCTCAGCCTCCAAAGTAGCTGGGACTATAGGCACCCACCACCACGCCCTGCTAATTTTTTGTTTGTTTGTTTGTTTAAGACTGAGACTTGCTGTCTCCCTGGCTGGAGTGCAGTGGCGCGATGTCAGCTCACTGCAAGCTCCTCCTCCGGGTTCATGCCATTCTTCTGCCTCAGCCTCCAGAGTAGCTGGGACTACAGGCTCCCGACAGCACGCCCCGCTAATTTTTTGTAGTTTTAGTAGAGACAGGGTTTCACCATGTTAGCCAGGATGGTCTTGCTCTCCTGATCTCATGATCCGCCCGCCTCAGCCACCCAAAGTGCTGGGATACAGGCGTGAGCCACTGCGCCCGGCCTGTCTTTCTTTGAAAGAAGAAACTTTCATTCCTCTCAAAGGAAAGGTGTATTTCATTTTCAGTAGGGCGTTACTCTTTATAAAGAGTCAGTCTCTGAAGATTTTATATTACAACAATGTAGATTCAATCTTAACAGTTATTTTCTTAAAATTTCTTTTCTAATAGCCCACTTTGAACACTCAGCCAGCCATCTGATAACTTGAATCTTTACATTGATTTAGAAAACCCTTTTTTTAGACAATCTTTTAGTTGTATATTTAATATGCAGAGAGACTCATTTGTGTTTTTCTACCTCTACTCAGGCTTTTCTGTTCACAACATGAGAACTGGTCAAGTTATAATATTTTCAATGTATTGTCTATGTAGCACTGGGAAAAGGAGACCAGAAGAATGAATAAAAGAAAAGAACCTCCTCTCCTCCATCACTTGCTCACAACACAAATCTGAGTTTTAGAATCTGTTTATTCACGTATGGTCCCATTTAATGTGGCCAGTACACAAGCATATTATACAATTGGCACAACATTGAAAGAAATGACCAGGGTTAACGTGTGTTAAGATTGTAGACATTTATTTCTAAAACAAATTGTACACAATGCCGGCAAGCAAGAACACTTCAGAATTTTTTAATACCTCATTTCTAGTAAAATGTTTAACTTATATTAAGACTCAAATGTCTGAAATACTCAGAAATATGCACAGATTTCTTTTCTTTCATTAGTCCATTTCAGAAGTTTTTAACCATAGAGGCACATCTCAGACTGATTTACTCAGATCCTGCGTGGGTGTGTTACTGTACCAAACGGAGGGTCAGGCTGCTATTTCTTGTGGCCCAATAACGAGATGCAGATGAACTGGGGAGGAAGAGAGTTTATTTTTATTTCTGTAACTGGTTACAGGGAGAAGGCCTGGAAATTATGACCTGACCAACTCAAAATTACAAAGTTTTCCAGAGCTTATATACCTTCTAAGCTATGTGTCTATGTGTAAGTGTGCATTCATCTGAAGACATAAGTGATTAACTTCTGTTAATCTATAACTAAGGTCTGAGCCCTG
The DNA here is from genome assembly GCF_002776525.5 of Piliocolobus tephrosceles. Classification (NCBI taxonomy): domain Eukaryota; kingdom Metazoa; phylum Chordata; class Mammalia; order Primates; family Cercopithecidae; genus Piliocolobus; species Piliocolobus tephrosceles. The sequence goes on along the minus strand of NC_045444.1, from coordinate 32,172,323 downwards.
AAGACCTCCCTCTGGTGCCTCAGTAAATTTACTTAATCTAAATGGGTCCAGGTGCTGGAGTGATTGCCCTTATCTTGTCTTCTGCTAAATCATGGAGGTTTGGGGAGTTCCTTTAGACCCCCAATAAACTTGTTTGTGGAGGTCTGGGGAGTTTCTTCAGACCCACAATAAAACTTGTTTAATCCTAAATGAATCCGGTTAAGAATTCCTTTGTTATTTTGTCATGCTTTAAGGCCCAGGAAAGGCCTAGGCAAAACTCTTGATGGGCTTTTGTTACATCCCAGCCTTTGTATAAGTTTACTGGCTTTTAATATTTAACTAAACCACTCAATTGGTACTGACACAGTTGTTATGGAGGCCGGCATTAGTGAGTCCTGACCTGTCGCAGGTGTGTCCCAAGTGACCATAATTTTTTAAAGTTTCCAGTTTATACTAATAGACTATTAGACTAGAAAACCACTAACTTACTAATTATTTTAGGACATCACCCTACAGCTTCACCAGGTTAGAATCTCCTTTCTTCTCTTGTATAGAAAGTTAGATAACAGAGAATTTTAGAAGAATTTATGATTTCCTCCCCTCTCCTAGGTGTGACATGCATTATTTCACTGTTTCTGATCTCCAAATTTCCACCTTGAGTGTAATACCTCATTCCTCTTTCAAAACTGCATGCACTGGTTTCAGCTACTTAAGATATATACCTCATATGTTCTTATTTAAGCCCTCAGGATTCTAAGCCTTAGTGGAAGACTTGATGGAAACTTCTTGGTATTGAGAGCATTATCATGTTCTCGTAGGAACTATGACCATAGCAGGGAATAATGACACTGAATACATTATTTGCCTTACATGTTATCTAGTGGAAGCATTGCTTTTTAGAATGATCGCTTTTTTTCCTTCTCCCTATGTTATGTCTGTTTTGCTTGCGAGACTGCCATCTTAAAAATATTCAGCAGGCATTTATTTTCACTATTCAATTAGAAGATTTATTTTCCAAGAAAGACCATCTGAGTCCCAAATTTTGGTTATGTTGATACTTGCTATATATTACTTTGATAATTACCCTTTCTCCCCAAATCTGCCTGTCAGCTATGCACATGCTCAAAATCTTGTCAGAACATTATTAGTTCACCTGTTCACTTGATAATAGCATTATATTAAGAAGCTATAGAAATCAAGAAAGACTTATTCATTCGTTCACTAGTATGACATTTCACCTCGATGTCTCAAAGCATCTCAACTTTAATGTGTTCCACCTCGAATCTGTGATTTATAACCTTCCCTTCCTGAAATCTTTTCTTCTGTCTCTACCTTCATAAATGGCATCAACATTTTCCCAGTTGCTCCTATGAGAAATACAGTAGTCATTCTTTATTCTCTCATATCTCATAGTCAATCCATCGGACAATCCTATATATTTTACATCCCAATTACATCTAATTTCAAATACTTTCTTCATTTTCACACCCATAGATTTTTCTTTGGTATTGTCATATCTTACATGTTATCTAACTGCACTGAATTTCTTGCCCTCTCTTCATTCATAATCCATTCTTTTTATAGAAACAAGAATTATGTTTTAAGATAATAAATAAGACTTATCTTTATTATTGTTTATTTATGTGTGCTACAATATTGTACACAAACTAGTCCATCTTTCATTGCTTATTTCATGTTGAGTCATCCCTCACCACCCCTCACTGCATGCCAACAACTTGTCTTCTGCTCTGAAACCTCATTGAGGTCTTTGCCAGTTTAGCACCTTAGCAAATGCTGTTTCTCTTGCTTGAAATGTTTTTCCCCTTTACTCTTTGTAGCCAGCTGTTTCCATTCTTTTAGGTAATTTTGACTTATGTGCATAGAATGGATCAGAGGAAGAACAAACTATAGGAGAAGAAATGATTATTTTTCCTGCTATGGGTGTTATTAGCAAAACTAAACAGATTAAGAATATATTCTAAAGCTAGACTTAATAGGACTTGACAAGAATTGAAGTTGTGAAAAAGAGAAAGAAAAGTATAAGGCATAATTTCAATTTTTTTAGATGGAATACGTTATAACAGTCACTGAAACCAGAAGGCCTAAAGGAAAAGATTTAGGTCATGTTAGTGGGCAGAGAGAGGCAGTAAGGACTTTTTCCAAACTCATTGTGAGGAAAACCAACATTCAATTTTGACATATTGGATGTGGGAGGTGTAGGTGATGGAGAATTCAAAGATGACTCTTATGTCTGGCTTCAGTAAGATGCCATGTTGTGAGGAAAATATTGAGCTTGGAGACACTGAAGGAGAAGCAGGTCTGCGAGGAAATGATAAATCAGCCAGCTATGAAAACCCGGAATTACAAAGAGAGGTTAGGGTTAGCAATAGAAACATACATTTGAGAGTTGTCAGTTTACAGATAATAACTGAAGCCAAGGAAATAGGAAATATTATTTAGAATGTAAAGATGCTTAGGATAAAAGCAGAGAAATTCAGGATAAAACCAGAGAAGCATCCAGCAAAGAAGATTAAGTTATTACTCCAGAAATACTAGGATAGTGTCCCAAGAAGGTGGTATAAAAGAGGGCGGGGGAAAGAAGAAAAAAAGTGAGGGCTTCCCTTGAAGCATTTACACCCTAGATAGGTATTGAGAATTCACCACATAAGAGATTTGATGAAAGGGCTTTCTTTCTTATGATATGTGACAGATAACATTACTTTTTATGGGCCACAGTCTTGATAAGCTTAGTTTGCTCTAAGTGGAAATGCCCTACAAATTCTGAATTCTGGTGACCATATGGAGGCAAGGTATGATGAGCCTTAGTAGCTCATAAAAATGTTTATAAAAAGAACTGGCTGCTTAAATGAAATACCTTAAATAAAAAGACAGATTTTTGGGCCAGCTTTGTGCTAGATACTGGGCTTAAATAATAAGTAACTCAAACTTTCTATTTTTCAAGAGTCTAGTTTAATGAGAGGGGTTAGCAGATAACATCTATAAGCAATGAACTAAAAATACAATATAATGACTTTTGTAAAAAAGTTTTGAACAAACAGCTATTCAAATGTATATGCTTAATTCTGCCTATGATAGGGAAAAGCAAATTTTATAGTAGAGATAATATATTGGCTGGCAATCTGTGTAGTGAGATATTCTCTTCTTTTGTGTTAAAGTGTTGCTTAACCTACAGAGATATTTCTTAATCTTTGGGGGTAACACACTCCTTTAAAATGTTTAAATATAATCCCTCTGTATAGAAAGGAGACATATGCACCAATTCACAGTATTTCAAATATTCACTAACTTCTTGGGCAAATATGATATTTCAAAACTGAAGGTAAATATGATATTACAAAAACCAATGTGTGGTTATAATTATTAACTAATTCTAGACTTTAAGGTCTAGAATATTACATAAGAATGACATCTGAATAGATACAATTTGCACTGTTCTTTTCTACATTTCTGAAGTTGCTTCGCTTTTATAATTTACATATCTCTTCAGGTTAATTTTCCAATAAGACCACTTGGAATGTATCATGACATTTTCCTGTTAGATGGAGATATATCTCTATTATTACATGAAGTCCAAACTTCTACATCTTGCTTTTATAGTTCACTGTAATTTCCCCCTTTCCTATAATTTGAAGATTATTAAATTATGCTTGCCCCAATTCATTATCACTTTCATTGTAATTCATCAAAGTGTTATTGAGCATCTATTCCATGCCAGGCAATATGCTGCTATTAGAAATTCAGTACAGAATAAAGCAAAAATTGTTCCTGGGCTCAGGAAATACATTTCTAATGAAAGATACACAAAGAATATGTTCCTGAGATAATCTAGGCAAATTGTTGTTCTTTAAATTTTCTTGATTCTGTGGTGTCACTCTGTGGGTGAAGTGAGTTCTAACATGGGCTGTCCTCACGTCCTTCCTTACATATTTTCAAATTCTGAGCCATTCAAGTTTCTTCTCAATGTTTTAGAAAGTCTTCTTTGATCATCCCAGTTGGATCAAGGGCTTCTCTACATCCTAGAGCCTACACTGCTAGATGTTACTTATACCAATAACTACAGGACAAGTCAACATATTATAATTTTTCCAAAATTTACAATATTATAATGTATAATTATAATATATAAGGAATGATATGGTTTGGCGGTTTTCCCACCCAAATCTTATCTTGAATTGTAATCTCCACCATCCTCACATGTTGAGGGAGGATCCTGGTGGGAGGTGATTGGGCATAGGGGCAGTTTCCCTAATGCTGTTCTCGTGATAGTGAGTGAGATCTGATGGTTTTATAAATGTCTGGCATTTCCCCTGCTTGCTCTTCTCTTCCCTGCTGCCATGTGAAGAAGGTGCCTGCTTCTCCTTCTGCCATGTTGTAAGTCTCCAGAGGCTTCCCAGCAAATGGAACTGTGAGTCAATTAAACCTCTTTCCTTTACAAATTACCCAGTCTTGGGTATTTCTTTATATCAGGATGAGAACCAACTAATATAGTTAAATGGTACCACAGAGAGTGGGGTACTGCTATATAGATACCTGAAAATGTGGAATTGACTTTGGAACTGGGTAACAGGCAGAGTTTGGGACAGTTTGAAGAGCTCAGAAGAATACAAGAAGATGTGGGAAAGTTTGGAATTTCATAGAGACTTGTGGAATGATTTTGACCAAAATGCTGACAATAATGTGAACAATGACGTGTAGGCTGAGGTGGTCTCAGATGGAAATGAGGAACTTATTGGGCACTGGAGTAAAGGTAACTTTTGATGTGCTCTAGCAAAGAGACTGGCAGCATTTTGCCCCTGCCCTAGAAATCTGTGGAACTTTGAACTTGAGAGAGAGGACCTGAAATTGGAACTTACATTTAAAAGGGAAGCAGAACCTGAAAGTTTGGAAAATTTGAAGCCTGACAATGTGATAGAAAAGAAAAACCCATTTTTTGGGGAGAAATTCAAGCTGACTGTAGATATTTGCACAAACAATCAGGAACCAAATGTTATTTGCCAAGACAATAGGGAAAAGTCTTCAGGATATGTCAGAGATCTTGGCAGCAGCCCCTCCTATCACAGACCTGGAGGTCTAAGAGGGAAAAATTGTTCCATAGGCCAGGCCCAGGGCCTCCTGCTCTATGCACCCTCAGGACTCAGTGCACTGTGTCCCAGGTGCTCCAGCTCCAGCTGTGGCAAAAAGGGGCCAAGGTACGACTTGTGCCATTGCTTCAGAGGGTGCAAGCCCCAAGCCTTGGTGGTTTCCATGAGGTGTTGGGCCTGTGGGTGCACAGAAGTCAATAATTGATGTTTGGGAACCTCTGCCTAGATTTCAGAGGATGTATGGAAACATCTGGATGTCTAGGAAGAAGTCAGCTGCAGGGGTGAAGACCTCATGGATAACCTCTACTAGGACAGTGCAAAGGAGAAAAGTGGGGTTGAACCCCCTACACAGAGTCCCCACTGGGGCACTGTTTGGTGGACCTGCCAGAAGAGGGCCATCATCTTCCAGACCTTGGAATGATAGATCCACCAACAACCTGCACTGTGCACCTGGAAAAGCCACAAACACCCAATGCCAGCCATTAAAGCATCTGGGCCAGGGAGCTGTACCCTGCAAAGCCACAAAAGCAGAGCTGCCCAAGGCTGTGGAAGGCCACTCTTTGCATCAGTGTGCCCTGGATGTGAGACGTGGAGTCAATGAACATTATTTTGGAGCTTTAAGATTTAATGGCTGCCCGGCTGGATTTCGAATTCACATGAGGCCTGTAGCCCCTTTGTTTTGGCTAATTTCTCCCATGTGAGGTGAGATCATTTATCCAATGCCTGCACCCCCATTGTAGCTTGGAACGAACTAACTTGCTTTTGATTTTTCAGACTCCTAGGTGGAAGGGACTTGTTTATCTCAGATGAGACTTTGGATGTGAAGATTTTGGTTAATGGTGGAATCAGTTAAGACTTTGGGGGGTTGTTGGGAAGGCATGATTGTGTTTTGAAATGTGAGGATGTGAGATTTGGAAGGGACTGAGGCATAATATATATGGTTTGGCTGTGTTTCTACCTAAATCTCATCTTGAATTGTAATTCCCATAGTCCCCACATGTTGAGGAAGTATCCTGGTGGGAGGTGATTGGATCATGGCGGCAGTTTTCCCGCATGCTGTACTCATGACAGTGAGTGAGTCCTCATGAGATCTGATGGTTTTAAAAGCATCTGGCATGTCCTCTTCTTGCTCTTCTCTCTCTTGCCACCCTATGAAGAAGGTGCATGCTTCACCTTCCACCATGAGGCTGAGGCTTCCCCAGCCACGTGGAACTGTGAGTCAACGAAACGTCTTTCCTTTACAGATTACGCAGTCCTGGGTATTTCTTTATAGTAGTGAGAGAAAGGACTAATACCAGGGGGTAAAATAGCGTTTTGCACTCCTGCACAATAACTATCCTAGGGCTTCAGACCAAAATGTAAATAAATGAATTTGTGAAAGTGGGACAGTTACAGCTACGTTATGTTCAAAATCATGATCCAGAAACATTTCCACCAGAAAGTGAGTTATTTGAGGAGAGGCAGCATGTCATCCATTTGTATTTTACCCATATAACCTGGTACAGATACATAAATGTTGAATAAATGAATACATTAATTAATGTGTGAATGAATACTTCACTCTTTAAAAGATTATTCTAGGCTATAAGTTTCTGCTTAAATAGATTCCACCTGATGCTTCTGTGAAAATAAATATTTTCCCTTTAGGAACTTCTTGTTCTACTCATGACAAGTGTTTGGTGTTTTTAAAATAATCCTTCCAAATATAAGTTTTCCTACTTCTGTCCTTGGTTTATGAAGATCAGAGGAGTGCAATGGGTAGAAACTTTTGTTTTCTGGCTGTGGTTTAAGTCCACGGTAAAAATCCTCTTGCGCCAGCTGCAATCTAATCTGGTACCTCTAATATTTGTAACAAGACATTCACCACAAAGTAGTGTATTTTATGGAAAAAGTTAGTTGTGTATCTACTCCCCTGGATCTTTATATACCACTCTCTTTTCTTCTCTACATTATATAGAATGAGATATAGAGTGCGAAGAAAAATCCAGCTGTCTCGTGAGATCACTAATGTGATTTCTGTAGAAAACGTCTATCATTGTTATAATTCACTTTTTAAACATGTTTGTAAAGCAAGGAATTGCTGTTTCCTTGATATGTCCTCTCCTTCCTTGGAGAGGGAGATTGTGTGTGTGTGTGTGTGTGTGTGTGTGTGTGTGTTTATGCTTCTCTGTAGATACTTTGGGTGACTTTGCATATTTTTCTATGGAAAATTGATGTGGAGAAACATCTGGGAATATATATGGTTATCCAAATTGCTTCAGTGTACAAAATGAGGATGGGAAAGTTTTTAAGGATGAACTGTTACAAGATTCCTGACCCTCTGTTTTTCTGTGCTGAAATGAAAAAGCACAAGACGTGAATATCTTGAAGTTCAGCCCTGCTAAGCTTGTCATTGTTCATTGGATAAACTATTTCTTCTACGAGTAGGGGAATATAATATTGACCCAGAAAAAACTGTAAATTGGACTCCAGCTCTTAATCAAGGAACCTATTTTAGAGAATTAAGGAGCATTGTTCCTTTTCATGTATTTTCTTCTGCCCAAAAGTGGAAACTAGGTACAAATGAAGAGTTGAGAGGGAAATGAAACAAAAATGAAGTTTACTAAATACAGATAAGAATGATATGCAGCAGAGGATGATAAAAAGTGACAGAAATGTATTTATTCAATACATAATTATTAGGGAGGAAGTACTGGGTAGAAGCTAAGAGTGAAGTCTCTACCCTCACGGTTCAAATTCTGACTTTACCGGTTACTAGATTATTGTGGACAAATGACTTCACCTGTCTGTGTCTTAATTTCTTTGGTGAAAGGCAATGCACTATCTAACTCATAAGTTTATACTGAGGACTAAATGAGAAACTCTTTGAAAGTCCATAAGGGTCAGTGTGTTGAAGGGCAACAAAAGTTGCATTATTTTATTTTAAGTAGAATAAGGAGCACACCAAACAAAATGTGAATAGTGTGATATATGAAAAATTTAAAACTATTATCCCAATGCCTAACATATATGGTTTTGAGAAATTAAGACACAATTTAAATGCTAGTAATAGCAATAAATATTATTCTAGACAATGTACTAGGGGTCATGAATATGTAATGATGAGTAGTAAGACAAATGCAATTCCTACTTTCATAGAGTTTGTAGTTTAGCAAGGAAGACATAATTTAAAAAGCAACATCATAAAATACACTGTTTTCTGGTATGAAAGCTATTAAGATAAATAGGGTATGATCTGACTGGTCATAAAATAATGTGACTTCTAATTCTGTATTGCTCTATCCTTTGGGTATACTTAAGGCAAAATTTTGTTATGAGCAAAGCTTACAGCAATTTTGGAGCAACAAAAACATTTTACTTCAAACTATGTATTTTACAAAACTAAGGAGATAAGAACTGACTGACTTATCCAATATTGCACAGTTGACAGAGGCTTAACATTATTCCTGTCATAGTAACATATAGCAGAAGTAAACTACCACTTTTTATAACCAATATTCAGAAGCATTTTTAATTGAAGCTTTTATAAACTTGACACTTCCCTGGATTAAAGGCAGAAAGTTAAAAAGATTTCCCAACTTTCTAGAAACAAATGCTTCTCTAAGGTAAACAAAGATGACAGATGAAGAGCTATTTAAAGCGATGCGTGAGTTAAATTGGTCGTGGAATAGACACATACATAATTTAATTTTTATGAATTAAAAGTGATGCCCTAAAAAATGTTTTACCTTTATGAAAATGCCTTAAGAATAGAGTTGATAGAATTGACACGCTACTCATAATAATATGTAAAACATTAGTAGGGACAGCCATTAACATTCTGACTTGCTTTACTGTAAGAAAGAAAGAGAGAGGACTTAAGTATTGTCATAGTCATTAAAAATAGGAGGATAGATGATATTGCTAAGTTCTTATGTATTGAAATGATTATGTATAGGAGCCATTTCTAAATTATTTCTTCCTGTGGTTGCTAGTAAATTATGCACCTCATTGGCCCACATAAAAAATACAGAAACAATAAGTAGATTAAATTCCTTGGAGACAGATCAATGGGAGAAATTAAACATGTTTCAGCCACTTTGCTGTGATTTGAAGCTGACTTTGTGGAGAACAATTCTGAGCTTTTATAGTTTAGATATGTTGTTATATCTTTCTCTGCATTTAGTGCCTTTCCCACTTCTAACAATGCTATGATTTTATCTCATGCACAGTCCCTTTTTCCACTCTCATTCTGTTCTCTTGGAGGATTTCACTGATGGGCATGGGATTCAGGCAATGTCAGGCAAAATATCCAGTCCCTCAGCCACAGTAATTGATATGCAGAGGGATGGGGACTGTACAACAGTCATCCACTTTGTTGCTTGCTTTTTTTCTTATGTTGATATTTAATATAGGTATGCTGAAATGAATAGATTTTAAATATGCAGTTTGATAAGTTTTGGCCATTGCATATACCATTTAATTAACATTCTTATCAAAATACAGAATATCTTTATCATCCAAAAAATGCCCTTTGTTCTTTCAGTGAATCCAAGTTCCTCAAAGAGGCACCAGTTTTACAATTTAATCTGCTGTTGAATTTTGGCCTGTTCTAGATTTTTTTTTTTTTTTTTTTTTTTACAACTTTCTAGATCACCTAGATATCACATAATAAACTGTCTATTTCTAGGTCATCACATAAATGAAACCATACTGTAAATACTCTTTTGCCTGGCTTCTTTAACTCAATATAATGTTTTTGAGTTTTATCTGTATGGTGTTACATGTTTCACTAATTCATTTCTTTTTTTTGCTCAGTATATATCACAAGTTGTTTATTTCTTCTGTTGATGGACACATGTTTGTTTGGGGCTTTTATTCTAATAAAGCTGTTATTCTGCAACTCTTTCTTACAATTTTTGTGGACATATGTTTTTCTTTACCTTAAATTGACTCAGAAGTCGGATTGCTAAGTTATAGAGTAGGTACACAATTTACTTTATAAGAAATTGCCAGAAAAAAATTTCCAAAGACAGTGCATCATTTTACGCTCTCACAAGTGATGCATGAGTGTTGTGAGTGACCCTCATCCTCACCAGCATTTGCTGTTGTCACTGTCAAATTTGAGCCATGCTAGTGTGAATGTGGTTTTAATTTGCACATCTCTGATGACTAATGATATTCAGCACTCGTTCATGTGCTTATTGGCCAATTCTATGTACTCTTGTGTGAAGCCTTTTTCAAGTAAAAACTCTTACAACCATATTCTTCCATTTCTCACCTCTCATTTTTTGTTCTACCATGATACATTCTACTTCTAGATATGTTATTAACCTCACAAAGCAGTGTTATGTTCGCTGTCAACTGTCAATTAGCTTTGAAAACTAGAAGCTCGAGGAAAAAAATATTTATCTTTCAACTTAGTTAATATTTGAGCTTTCCAGTGCTTTTCCTTTCTTTTGGCATTTCAAGCTTCTATTGGTATTAGTTTTCTTCTATCTGAATGACTACTTTTCTCATTTTTTGTTGTTTTAACCTGCTGGTGACACATTATCTTGCCTTTTGTTGGTCTAGATAAGTCTTCTTGGAAGAATTTTTCTTTTTGTTAAATTTAGAAATTTAGAGGTTTTTTTTTTTTCTTTTAGCACTTTAAAATGGCCATTCCATTACTGTCTATTTTGCATTGGTTCTGATGAGAAATCTGTTTTTTAATTGTTCTCTTGTATGTGACATATCTTTTATTTTGTCTGCTTTTAAGCGGTTTTTATTTTTCATTGTTCAAACTTTCAATTATGACATTTTCTGATTATCCCTGTTGCATTTATGAAGATTTCTGGGTCTGTAGTTTATAATTTCTGGGTCTGGGTTTATAATTTTTTAAATCAAATTTAGAATATTTTCAACTTTGATTTTTTTGAACTTTTTTTTTTCTTCTGTAATTTTCTCCCTCATTTTGGTACTTCAGTTATATGGATTTCTAGTTGTTTTATGTTTCCAATTTTTCTCAGTCTTTTTGTTTTCTCTTGTTAAATTTGGATAGTTCCTTTTTTCCTTGTTTTCAAATACACTCACTTTTTATTAGTGAGTAATTTACCAAAATTGGTATTAATGATCCACTGACATTTTCATTATAGATATTGTGATATTAAGTTTTGGAATATCTATTTTGTTGTTTTTATAGTTTGTTGATAAACTTACTGATATACTATTAATATTTGCTATTTTTCTTTATTATATTAATATTTAAGTCATTGAATATATTCATGACAGCTATTTAAATTGCTTTATATTCTAATTCCATCATCTTTGACATTTCCAACTTGATTTTTATTGATTGTTGTTTTTTCTTCTGGTTATTTGTCCTATTTTTCTATTGGTTTATTTAGTATCTAGTAGCTTTTGAATTCATATTAGACATTATAGAGCCTATATTATTATGTGTCTAGACTGTTCTCTATTCATTAATAGAGAATTTAATTTTATCACAGCATGTAGTTAATTTACTTGCAAATCACCTTGTTTCCTGTAAGAGTTCTTTTTACCTTATTAGAGTTTATATAGAGTAGCCTTTCTCCTTGGGCGTTATTACCCCAACTTTTAACATATGGCATTTCTGAGATCTCTACTGAATGTCCAAAGCATGTAAGAAAATCTTGCCCTTTGGCTGTTGAAACTAAATGTTTCCAAGGCTGTCTGAACTCCACTAGTTATTCAGCTCACGCCACCCTACCAGTTCTCCATTCTCCAGTCATACTTGTTTCACCAATTATTCTTCTGTACCTGGCCTTGTGGAATTTTACCCTAAGTATGTACGGTTTAGTATGTAGCCAAAGTCGTAAGGACAGCACTGTGTAAATTTCTGGAGCTACTTCTCTGCCAACCTCCCTGCTCTGCAGCATGCTGCTCCACAAAACCCATTTCCTTTAGTAGCACCAGACTCTGGTCTCAGTTTTCTCATGTCATTGATATTGATGGGCTGTGCTTGTTCTTCCACCCTCTGTGTCATGGTCCAGAAAGTGTCACCAAGAAAAAAATCCAGGGATTGTTGGGTTTCCCCTGTTTGTTTCCCTTTTCCAAAAAATCATAATCTTACACAGTTTGTAATATTATATATATGTATATATGTGTATATATATATATACATATGCATACGCATACATATATCTCCTATGTTTTATCCAGTTATGTAGGTTTTGGCAGGAGGGCTATTCCTTCATCAATGGGAGTAGAAAATAAAATAGGTTTTAATTCAAATGGATTTGCTTTGACTCTTGGAAAAAGAAACCTCCTTTCTTTTCCTTCTTTTCTTCTCTCCTTCCTTTTCTCCCTGCCTCTCTCCCTTTTTCCTTTCCTCCTTTTCTCACTCCCTCTTTCCCTCCTTTCTTTTCTTTTTTTCTGTTCCTTCTTTTGTTTTTCAGTTCAATTTGAACCTTGAAGAATACAAGCCTAGAGGTGCTTTTATCAATCTTCCTACCACATGAAGTTTAAGAGTGAAACAACATGACAAATAACTGAGAGAAAAGATAAAAGGAGACTACAACCTGGCTTTTAGATTTCATTGAACCTAGCTCTACTTGATGTAGATTATGTGAGATAATAAATTGTAGCATTTTGTCAGGCATAGTTTATTCAGTATATCTTGGCTTACTTGCAACCGGAATAATTCTGATGCATCTTTCAAGAGGCAGTATTTTCTACCAGTGCCCTATGCAAAGTGTTAATATTTTAATTAACATCAATTGATTCTGTACCATAAATTAGATGCTGTGATCAGTGTTAGCATTAGTTACTAAGTTAAACAGATCATTTTATTTGATAAAATGTGATAATTTGTATCATCTTTGGCTTTATAATAATAAAATTATTCAACTATCAATAAACGAGGTTAATTTTCTAAAATTGATGGTTACAAAATAATTAGGAAAACAAAGAAGTTGCAAGTTAATATTAAATATCTGTTCGGCACTATTTATAATATACTTTCTCAATGGAATTAAAAATCTTAACATACTGTTTTAGCTTAGATTAGTATCAGTGAAGGAAATAAGCTATTACATTGAGACATAAACATCAACTCATACCATCTATTATTTTTTATTATTGATAACTTTAGCTTGATGTATATACATATATATATATACATATATATATATATATATATATATATATATGTAACATTATGTGTTTAGATAGCATTTCCATGCCACTTTTAAGAAGTTTCTTGTTTAGTGGATATATAAGAGTTTCAAAAGCAGATATTTCAAGTAGAAAACAACAAGAGTCAACAAGATGTTTGGAATAACGTGTCTTTGTCTTTTTATAAATGTAGTTTGGAAAGATACACTTAAAATTACAGTTAATATTCAGAGTCAATCAATTTAGAACATGGATCTGATCTAGAAATAAAAATAAGCAATGGACAGTTTTGTGGTAAATATAATCCCAGTGGATAAATGCAGGAGATGTGTATACTGGTTTTAAGATTTTCGTTCCTGGAATGTTTGAAAGCAAAGAGTCAGGCTGAAGACAAGAATAGTCCAGGCTTCACTAGAAATGAAAAATATCTTATTCAGTGGAAACATATTCAATACATTTTCTGTGTAAAGCACAAGAGGCAGAAATAGGTTATTGAAATACATATGAATATAAATTGTATATTAGTTAGAAAGCTACCAAAAATTGTTTATGTGGTGAATACTTTGTTACTCTTCGATTTTCTGTTCCCTGTTTTGTTATTTACTTCTTACAATTTCTCATTAAGGTGCTTTCTTGGGCACCCACGAGATGACATATGCCATTATCTGATTCTAAATTTTAAAAGTGACTTAATCTTTTTTTCTCCTTTATTAAAAGAATCTAGAAGAGAACTTACGGTTTTTGTCCTTTCTTCAAAGCCAATAATTAATTGCTCTTTTCCCCTGGAATTATAATGTAAGGAAGAAAGCAACACACCACAACAAATGTGCAGATTTCTACTATTAAAAATCCAAAAGGCATAGAGAATAATAAAATGTTTATTTTCAAATCAGGTCCCTGATAAGACTGGCATGGGAAATAATCAAGAAAGCTTAATTACTACAACTTGTCCATTATAGAAAAATGCAACATCTTATATTTCCATTGTTATCAAACATCTTATATTTTCATTGTTATCAAAGAATGAGGATAAAAACTTTTGGGATAATTAGGCATCAAAAAGTTTTATGACTTATGAGATGGTTTTCTTTAGCAGGTGTGACCTCAAATACTGTTTCTTTACTTTAAAACGAGAAGTACTTAATTTATTTGGTCAATAAATATCTAAATGCATACTATGAGCCAGATGCTAGTTATACCTTTATGAACAAAACAACATAGTTCCTCTCCTCATGAAAACATAGTCTAATATAAACAAATAGACAACTAATAATTGCAATCCATGGAAAGTGCTATTATAAAAACCAATAGAACCTTTGATAATTAAGTGATTCAGGGAGGTCTCAACAATTATGTGATACTAGATGACACTTGAAAGATAAGAAGTTATCAGAGGTCAAATATTGAGGGAAAGAATGTCCTAGCAGAGGAAACACCATATGTACAAAGGCCTAAGGTAGAAATAACTGGGTTTGTGTGTGAATCTGTGGTCCCCAGAAACTAACTTTGAGATGAGAGCTCACGTGCAAGTGATTTATGAAGGAAATGCTCCTAGAAGATCTCAGTATAGGAATGCCAGGAGGGGAAAGGGATGAGAAAAAGCCAAGCAAGGGTGCAATTTCAGCCCCAGCTTCAGCCTCAGCCTGATCTAGCTGTGGAACCCTAGAGTATGAATTATAGCTTGGAGCAATTTCTGCATGAAGCTATGGAGCTGGCTTTCAACCTCGTTACACCAGCCAGTCACTGGTTAACAACCCGTCTAGGAGGATACTAACTCTAAGTCTTTGGATGTCCAGGAAAATAACTCCAGTAGGTGACCAAAAGTAACATTCCACAAAGAGCTGCATGTATGGGATGTTAGAAGCACAAACACACAGAAGCTAGAGTAGGGGTGTGGAGTATGGTAAAAGGGACTTTAAAAATCTCTGTGGAGCCCCAACAGTGTCTACTACAGCTTGTTAGAGAGAAACCAAAAGGACACTAGAGTGGCTCTGTCATAGTAAGAGAGACAGAGATGGGTCCAACCAGTGCATGTAGAGAGAAAGAAGACAGGTCTTGGAGGGTTTAAAAGGCTATTGTATAGAGTTGACATTTTATTCTACCAACAAATGGAAACCAATGCAGAAAAATGACACAAACTGATTTGTATTCAGAAAAACATCTTTAATTATTACACAGACACTTGAGGAAGACAAATAAGGGAGCCAGGGGTATTTTATTTATTTTTGTAGTACTTTGTTAATTTTTTAAAAAAATGTATTATTTGTACACATTTATAGGATACATGTGGAATTTTGTTACATGTATATAAAATTATTGATCAAGTCAGGATATTTAAATGAGTCCATTGCTTGAATACAAAACATTTTTGTTAGCTGTAGTCACCCTGCTCTACTATCTAACACTGAATTTATTCATTCTATCTAACTATATGCTTGCACCCTTTAACCCACTTGTCTTCATCCTTCTCCCTTCTCCCTATTCATTCTTCCCAGTCTCTGTTATCTATCTTTCCACTCTCTACCTCCATGTGATCAAATTTTTTAGCTCTCAATAACATGTCCAATTTGTCTTTTTTGTGCCTGGCTTATTTAACTTAAAACAATGTCCTCCAGTTCCATCCATGTTGCTGCAAATGACATGGTTTTATTCTTTTCTTATGGATGAATAGTATCCCAATGTGTACATAGGCCACATTTTCTTTATCCACTCATCCACTGATGGACACTTAGGTTGATTCTGTGTCTTTACTATTGTGAATAGTGAGGCAATAAACATGTGAGCACAGGTATTTCCTTACCTGTGGATAAATTTAGAAATCATTATATCAAAGTGAAACCTGTGCTCTCATGTGTTATTTTATAGATCTGGAAAGAAATGATGGCAACGTGGATTAGAGTGGTTGTAATTAAGAAAGAAGTGAACACACTTAAGAAATATTTAGGAGTCGAAAAGTATTGGACTTAATAATGGATAGGATATGGAGATCATATAGAAAAGGAGTTCCTTTGAGAGTTTTTAGAGACATAATAATAATAACACCTAACAATAAGAAAATACCCTCTGACAAGAGAAAAATAACTACCAAAATAAGGTAAGTTGACCTTAACCCTAACCCTGAGAAAGTCAAACGTTCTTCATTACTTCTATGGTTTTCAGGATACAAAAGAGCACAGATCAATTCTATCAGTGTACAAAGTCCCAGTCATCTGGTTATTTATATAAATGTGAATTTTAATATGTGTGTTGATAATGAGCCGTGTGTCAAAGTTTAGGAGTACAAAAGAGAACAGAGCATAACCTGTTTCCTCAAACATGTACATAACAGACATGAGCGTACCTAATTTTGTAAAAATTCAAGAAACTTAAGATTGATACAGTGTCTCTTAGAACACACGGCATCTTTTCTTTCTTCATAACTCAGGCAGAATTATACCAATAGTATACAATACATATTTTACAATCAGTTTCACAGTTGATGAATTAAAATACCATACACACAATTGTTGTGTTTTCTGTAAGAAAAGAGATATACTAGGGACCCAAAGATATGGGAGATAGAGTCCATGAAGTAAAATAATTCTTAGATATGAGAGGCAAAGGAGATGGCGGTTTGAAGACTTCTCCTCATTTCCTGAATGGGATAGTTATTTTTATTGATTAAGCTTGAGAATTCACTGAATGGACTTCTAGAGTGCTGGGAGAAAGAAAATACCCTGCTTTTTTGGATATGTTGATTTTAAAAGGCAATATTTGTAAAGATAAAGTATAAACGCCCTACAGTTCGTTGAATACACAGGGCTAATTTCGGAGAAGAAAAGGCTGGAGAGAGAGATTATTACATCATCAGTGTAAATGATATAAGTGAAGTTATAAGCAAAGGTAAGATGGGCTACCAGGGGAAAGTAGGTAAGAGAAGAAAAGAGGGCTTAGAAAAGCATACCAATGTATAGAGTTCAGAATGAAGAGGCTATAACAATTGAATAGACGTTGGAAACAGGAATAAAATCAGAGGCAATGTACTCATGGGGACTACATAAGGAATAGTATCTAGATGGAACAGGTAGTTATCAGGATTAAATATTGTGGACAGGTTAGCTAAGATTAAAAGCAAAACACACACACACATGCAAGTACACAGTTTGTAGTGACAGACTACTGGAAAATATGTTGAGAAAGTTTTGCAAAAAAATGTTTAGAGGAAAGTAGGATGTTTGTTTGAAAGTATTACAAATTTATGTTTCTCTTTCATTTGTTTGCCTAAAATACAGAAGATAAAGCATGACCAGGATGAAACATAATATTAAAGGGAGCTATATTTTAATAGATATTTTTAACAAGATTCTTTATATATTGAATGGAAAGTATTACTAAAGAATACACTTAAGTATTTGAAGTGAAAGGAACTAGTTAATACATCGATTTCCTTGACAAAGTAGGGAGTATATTATCCAGAAAATAAGTGGAACAATTACCCTGGGACAGAAAATGAAATGCCTGCCCACTGAAATGGGAGAAATGGAGAGAAAAATGGGATTTTATCTAGAAGCATGTATGGTTGGAGGGCAGCAAGTTAAAAGGTTTCTCACCTAATGACCTCCAAATTATCTCTTAAGAGGGAAGAGCTTGGGATGGTGGTGGTCCTAGAGAAGAGCTACAGCTCTGAACTTACACCAGTGGAGAATGGGTGAAGAAACTGACCAAAGAAAAATAAAATATTTGCAGGTACCTCTGCGGGTCAGCTCAGTCTGAGACTACACATTCACAGTGAACCGATTTCTCTTGCTGGGAGTCCTCCCAATGATTCACACTTCTCTTATATGCACAGGGTGCTTCCCAATCATGTGCATGCCACCCTCCTTTCAGTTTTTTCTATTTGGAACTTTCTTGTTCAATATCACCCCATTAGAAGTAGGTTTGGTTTTCTAAGCCTCCCAAAATAAAAATAAACTGAATAAACAATCTATGTTAGGAGGTCAAGGAAAGAGGGATAGAAGGATTATTTGTTTTCTGAAGGATGGCTGAGGATAACAGATTACATTTTTATTTTTGTACCTACTTTTCAAATTTAACACAGAGTTTCGTAACTTACAGAAAAAAAGTGACAAGCAGGTGGCATCCTGTTTGATATATGGTGACATGCCTCAAATGACAATAGTGAAGGGCCACCGGCTCCACTTCTGTCCAGTGGCTGTAAAGCTGAATCCCAAGGACCTTAATGTTACAGATTATCTTGCTTTGGTAATTCAATTAAATTGATAAAATCAGAATGTTTTCTACTTAGAATGATTTAGCATACTAGGAAATTAAAATAAACAGCAAGAAAAGTCTTTATAAAAACATTAATTATGGTTCTTAATGCGCATGGTGTGCTTTTCATTTTCTTGCACAGTACATTCTTTTCCTATTCCTTGACATGTCAGAGGATGCCAGTAGTCAGCAATTACTTGTCTACTTTACAGCTGCCTAAGCTTAAAACATCTCCAAACTAGAACATTAAGGGAATAGATAGAGTGGTTTAGATGGTGATAACATTTTTT
The DNA here is from genome assembly GCF_002776525.5 of Piliocolobus tephrosceles. Classification (NCBI taxonomy): domain Eukaryota; kingdom Metazoa; phylum Chordata; class Mammalia; order Primates; family Cercopithecidae; genus Piliocolobus; species Piliocolobus tephrosceles. The sequence continues at coordinate 32,153,587 of NC_045444.1, read as the reverse complement.
ATTTTCAGGCAGTGTTAATACTTATTCTCTGGTGAGTTGGAGTTTCTGGTCTGCGTGTAGGAAATGGCAAATGCCGAGAAGCACAATCCTTCACACTTGGTACCTACCCTCCTTTAATTGTCTAATGACAGACACTATTCTGGACATTGTTTACTTTTTTTTTTCAGATCATCTTGAGAATTTACAAGTATATAGTGAGCAAGTTAGCCATATGCAGCTCTGAGGTAAGTGCTGGGCACCTACATGATGCCAGACATCAGAGGCAAACTTTCATATGAAGGGCATGTGTGAGCTGGATATTTTGAAAGCATGATGCCAAATATCTGGATATTTGCAAATCTCCCACTCATTCCCTGGCTTTTTAATGTTCATGGAAATACTGTGTTTTCAGTATATATAGTCACAAACAGTACTCTTGAAAGCAATGTCATGATTTTTATTTTTCATAAAATTTGAAACTATGCAGCATAGACGATGCCATTAGATTACTGCTTCTCAAATTTTAAACGTGCATTTGAAATCAACTGGAGAGCTGGCCAATAAGTGTTCTGATTCAGGGCATCCTGATTCTGCATTTCTAACAGGATCCCTGGTGATGGTGGTGCCACTGGTCCCCAGATCACACTTTGGGTGGGAAGCCTCTGGACCTGTCCTGTCCAACATTTACGATATGTGGCTGTTTCTACTTAAATGGTTTGAATTAATAACAGTGAAAATCCAGTTTCTCAGTCATATTTTATGAAATATGAATTTCATATAAAGTCATATTTATATGAAATCTCAGCACATTTCAAATGCTCAGTTGCCAAATGTAGAATATTTCCATGCAGACATCCTACTGGACAATGTTGCTCTGGATGAATTATCTTATTATTTTGTCCATTCACCAAAACTTGTAAAAATTATTTACATTTTGCTTGTAACTATATCCTGTTTAAAATCACAGAAGAATTCCTACAAAGGTGGCATTCACGGTTGAGTATAACACCAGAGATCACAGTTTTGAGGTCTAGAACTTTATATTGAAAATATTTTCAGCCGCTACGGACACTAAAATTTGCCTGAATTAAAATAGATATTTTGAAAATGACTACTTGTTGCATTAAATTCAACTAATGCATTAAATATAATTTATTTGTTCTTATAGTTCATGATAGTACAAACTCTGATTACATACTATCATTTATATTTTTTACTTTTTCGTTGTTTTACATTTCTACTCCCTCTATTATTATTAGTATTGCTATTAGTGGTTTTTTTAGGTATTGGTACATATATATCTATCGGTATTACTCTTCTTAGACTTCTAAGCATCAATAGGGTCCAAAATAAATAAAGAAGTCATTACTGCTAATTCATGCAATGAGATACTTGATTGAAGTATCTAGATTTTAAGCATAATTCCAAGTTGTGAGTCCTTTGTCTGACTTTGTCTGTGACTTTGTCAGTGTCAAAGCTTTTCAAAGCTCGGTTTCCTCATCTGTAAAGGATATCTGATGCATAAAGATCAATTAATTAATGTAAATATTTCTTAAATACCAAATAAGCACCATGCAAATTCATTATTGGCAGCAAATGATTTTTTATGATAATTTATAATGGCAGTACCCAAATGTTTTAGTATTAGGTTAAAATCTAAAGGCAATTGGGAAGATAACTATTACTAAAATATTTCATACTATGTAGTCCTATCAACAACATAATCAACTCAAAAAGGTAAGATTTAATTTATAGACCTCAACTTGGAGAGGTCTATAATTTCTATGATTTATATAAGATGTCTTTAATTTACGGTCTTCACTTTTGAGATTTTAATTACCAGTTACAAGCTTCTTTTTTATGCTAGAACCATTTATAGATAGTTATTAACATTAGCCAAATCCAGGCAGAAAAGTTTGATTTACATATACACATGTATTCTATTTAACAAGTATAAACAATTATCTCAGTTTGTAAATTCATGAGGGTTAAAGCAACTGATGATGCCATTTTTTTTCTGCTAGTTTTATTCAAACAAATTACCACAAAATAGTTCTTTTGTTTCTCTCGTCTCTCTTCTTTGTTTCTCTCTTTTGTTACTCCCTGTCTTCACAGTTGTTTTGTAGTTTTAGTGCAGATTCTCTCCAAGGTTAGTTTTCTTATTAAGTACTCAGTTGCTCTAAAATTTGTTTATAATTATATCCAACATAAAATCACAGAAGAATCCCTGCAGAGGTGAATTTCAAGGTTTTGTAAAATATAGAAGATCACAGTTTTGAGGTCTAGCACAAATTAAATGGCAACGTAGATTTACCTTTTATCTGATACACACTGATGTTCTCTGAAATAGAGTCCCTCGTGAGCACAATTTTCAAAGTAAAGTAGGCCATGTAGGATAATTAGTCGCACAATTTACATTGTCCTGAAATTTTCTTTCAGTACTAACTAGAGGTTTTTCATGAACCATGAATAAATTTGACACATTGTTTATTCTTAAGATTCAAACCAGTTTCAGTCAAAATGTTGCAAGACTTCTGCTTAAGAATGTCATGACCTAGCTGGGCATAGTGGCACACCTGTAATCCCAGCTACTTGGAGGCTGAGGCAGGAGAATCACTTGAACACAGGAGGTGGAGGTTGCAGTGAGCTGAGATCACGCCACTGCACTCAGCCTGGGTGACAGAGTGACACTGTCCTAAAAAAAAAAAAAAAAAAGTCTTGGCATTTTCTCCTTTTTCTTCCAATTTTGATTTTGTGTGGTATTTAGTTGCACACTGATCTTTATATTAAACTCTTTACAAATCACAGCCACTTATTATCTGAAACAATTACAGGGATTTAAAATAGACTTGCTTATCCATTTCTCATGGCTGCTTGCAAAGCCCTTTTAGAGTCCTTCATTCTCCTTCTCTGCCTGCCTGGAGCTTTGATCTGGTGAGTGTGAACATCATCGTATTTTAGTCTCTTAATCAACACCTGGTGAAACCTGGAATATCCAGCAAAATATGTTTTAAAACAACCCACAGAATGGGGTTGTAGAGATGTCTACAAAACCTGGAATTTCCACAAAGATATCTAATCTTTAGGATTCAAGCAGTCAGCATTGAAATTAAGCTTCCAGGAGGCAGATTGATCATTTGAATCCAATAGCTCAATAGCTCAAGTTAAAATTCAAGCTTGAGATTGGTGCCTGCATTGGTTCCCATGTAACTGAGTGTGGCCCCCAGTCCAGGAAACTGGTGATATATTAGAGTCAAGTAAGATTCATAGTCCTCCAAATAGAAGGATTGGCCTATAGATTGTGGAGTATAATTTAAGACCTACTGTAGGCCACAAGATAGAATCTCTGTATGCAAGAAGACCAGGTGGATTAGGAACCTGAAAGCAGGACAGTGGAAGATGGGCTGCAGATGAACTCTGGTGCCCTGATGCTGACAATGTTTGGGACTGAAGTCTAGAAAGAGGAGTGAACTAGTTCTGCCTTTCACTCTCAGAGCTAACTTTATGTTCCAGAGTAGTTATCTCAGCAGATATCACCTTGTTTTGATCTTCATTCTGTTATTGCTGCTGCGGTTGGAGTAACTTGAAATCACATCTACACGTTGAGCTTTGGAACTTGATTTTCAGTGCTGCCTTTCACTACATGATGATATCTATTAATGTATTCCAGCCTTGGCAAACTGTTTCCAGCATGCTTAGTTGCATGTGAGTTAACCTGGTGCTGTTTCTCAAGAATGGAGGAGTAACAGTCAGATGCAGGGTTTTGATTAAGATGAGACATCATGCTAAGACTTAAAGAAGCAAAGTCAGCTCAAATGGGGGAACTGAGGCATAAGGTCTTGCTTTACAGGGGGTAGACATATTTAGGATCCTGGTAAGAGAATTTGAGTTGGCGGGTGGCAAAACATCCGGGTTTGCAGGCAGGTAGGTAGAGGGGCGGACAGACAAATAAGTTCTGAAGGCTGGCAGGAAGCTTGTTAGAAATTATGAATTTAAATTAGAATCACAGCAATCTCATAATGACACTTCCCTGAATTTCTAAGAAGAAAGGGTACACATTTGTAGTGCAAGTTTATTTTCTGATTAATTTTGAGGTATAGAGGAACTGCAAGAGATTTCCAGTTTTCAGAAATTTGGGTTTGTAGCAGCTGCAGCAGAGTTCCTTCCTTCCTCTGGCTGCTTTTACACTTTTAATAAATTGAGTTTCAGTAGTTGAAAAGGGTGAGTAAAAACGTAAGGTTAAAAAAATGCTAGTATTTTTTCATGTAATCTAATATTAAAATTCTATAAATTCTCAAGAAAAATTATAGCAACTGTAGAAATTTAGGCAGCCACCTATTAGTGAAAAATGAAGAACTGAACACAATGTAATGTGGTTAATAATTTACACATTTTGAATTAGGGTCTGGCAGAAAACCTAATGGAATTATATAAATGATGGCTTCATTTGTTTTAAATAAAAGTATTTTTAGATTTATGTTTTGACATTTTATTGACATTACATTTTCATCCCAGTTGTTGACATTAGAAAGTTTTCCTAATCCCTCCAAAAAAGGATAAGAGTAGAGAATTTGTCATTAAGCATATATTTTGGAAACCATAATAAACCCTTTACAATTTATACAATTATTCCCTTTTAAAAAACACATTTTGAATGACATTCATGCTCTCTACTTAAGGAATGGCTTTGAAAAGCAGAAAATAGAATTATTTTGATATGAATGCACTTCTCCATGCTTCTTACTTATAGTTGTTAATTTAGGATTAAGGTGACCAAGAAACTCATTGTTCAAACTTGAACACTTTTGAGAGTGATATAGGATGCGTTGCTGGGACAAATGGCATAAATTGGGCAACCAGAACATATGGGCACCCTCTCCAGAAGATTATTTTTGAATACATATCAACAGACTGTGAATACATTCGTATTTTACCTTCTCTGCTGCTCACTCCAGGAGTAAGGAACAAACAGAAACACTTGCAGAGAGACAAAAAGCATTAAAAAAGGAAGTAGGCTCATTTCTAAAGGATTGGTTGGCAGCTAAAATTATGCTTTTTGACTCACAGATCTTTGTAACAAAGATGTGGGGCAGGTAGTCTTTCTCTTTATTAGAATGACAAAGGGTTCCCATTAAAAATTCATATTTATGCCTTGCTTTAGACCTAGCATATCAGAATGACTGAGATTTGGGGCCCAAGATTCTGCATTTTTATATACTCCCCAAGTGGTTCTCATGCACAATTTTTTTTTTTTTTTTTTTTTTTTTTTGTGAGATGGAGTCTCGCTCTGTTGCCCAGGCTGGAGTGCAGTGGCAAGATCTCAGCTCAATGCAACCTCTGCCTCCCTGGTTCATGACATTCTCCTGCCTCAGCCTCCTGAGTAGCTGGGAATACAGGTGCGTGCCACCACGCCAGGCTAATGTTTGTATTTTTAGTAGAGACAGAGTCTCACCATCTTGGCCAGGCTGGCCTGGAACTCCTGACCTCATGATCCGCCCGCCTCGGCCTCCCAGAATGCTGGGATTACAGGTACATTATTTATTTATTTATTTATTTATTTGAAACAAGGTCTCCTGTCACCCTGGCTGGAGTAGAGTACAGTGATCATGGTTTTATTTTTGTAGAGACAGGGTCTTGCTATGTTCACAAGGCTGATCTTGAACCCCTGACATCAAGAGATTCTTCCACCTTGGCCTCCCCAGAATGTTGAGAATATAGGCGTGAGCCACCAAACCTGGCCACCATGTACATTTAAATGTTGGCTTAAGTAGAGGAGAGGATTTGTTCTATCTAGAATGTCTCTAAAATCAGAATCTTACTCTTTTCATCACATGGTCATTCATGTTAAAAAGTGTACTGCTTTTACTAAACTACTCAGATGTGAACAATGAAAATAAAATGATTCAATGCAAAAATTTTAGACATATTAAATTTTTATTTCTGGATGATGGCATTAGTAAGCCTGTTCATTTTCTTACTCCCACCAAATGGAAGAGGTAAATTAAATGAGGGCTTGCTTTGAGGAAGGACAGGCTTCATTCTGGGACTCTTGCTCTCTCTTCACCTGCATCTGGTCCTTGAGCAAGGCTGACTCATTCCGAGTCTACCTGCCTGTGCTCTCTGTAGAAAAGCATAACATCTACTGGGATTCAAGGCAAATTGCCAAGGATTTCCCTTGATTTTTTTTTCCCAATCTGGTTTCAAGAAGGATGTTATTTCATGAAACAACAGTGAATGCCAAAGACTGATGCCAAAGCATATGGGGAATGCCCAGGGTTGCAAGCATTCATTTGGAGATGGTTTAGAAGACAAGCAGGTTACTAACAGGGATACAAGGATTACACTTAACCCTGAATGCTTCCACAGTTGCCGACTAAATCAATAGCTGTGCTAACCCTTTACAACGTTCTTATAGTTTCCCAAAAAAACTTATATGAAGAGTGAGAGTTGTAGTACCCTGGAGCATACCTGGGCAAAATAGAGAGTCATGAAACCCTATCTTCTTTTCTGTAGCCTCCCAGTCCCAGGCATGTAGTCTCTCTAGCTGTCCTTTATGACACTCAGCTCTCTCCTTCTGGTTGCTATGGGACACACATTATGCTCTATGCTGATAGAAAAGCAAGGAATCATATGTTGTATCTGCTCTGATGAAGGATTTTATAATTTGCTTTATGTTCTAACCTTAAATACACAGAAGCATATGCGGTCATACACATGCAGATAGCCCTACCTAGCACTAAGATCAAGAAAATCAGCATTAAGAAAATTTTCTAGATAGGAATTCACTTTGGGTTTCTAGGGCTGGTAAGATTTAGACAGGTAAAGTAGAATTTAGTTAGGGTGTATTTTTCTTTTTAAAAGGATTATGTCCTCAAAGAAAAAGGTTTGAACTTAGTAGACTACCAAGAATTTACCACTAAGAGGAGAGATTACTCAGCCTTTCCTCTCCCAGTAGTCTCCCTAGGTATGTATTTTCTTGGATATAGAATTGGTGCTATTTGGACTTTGAGATCCAGAGCCTCTTATGGTGTGTACTCCTTTCTGTGTTTCTGCTGTGCATTGCGTGGCATCTTCCATGTAGTTCAAAAATGTTTATAATCAGAATAAATCTACAGTGGTATACTATGAAGCTATTTCTTAAATATTAAGGTGCAAATGGGCCTCCTGGGAGCCTATAAAAATGTAGATTCTTATATAGCAGGTAGAGGGTGGGGCCTACAGGTCTGCCTGTGTAACAAGCTACTAGGTGAAGTAGATGCTGCTAGGCCAGGAACCACACATAGTTCAAAACACCAACTCTTCATAGTGTCATCCTATGTTTTTTTCCATTTTTCACTTACATAGTTCCCTATTCGCCAATTAGCATCTGTATTAGTTCGTTCTTACACTGCTATAAAGAGCTACCTAAAACTGGGCAAATTTATAAAGAAAAGAGGTTTAATTGGTTCATAATTTTACAGGCTTAGTAGGAAGCATGACTGGGACACCTCAGGAAATTTGCAATCATGGTGGAAGGCGAAGGGGAAGCAAGCAAGTCTTTACCATGGTGAGACAGGAGAAAACCAAGGAGAAAAAACTACAAACTTATCAAACAACCAGATCTTGTGAGAATTTCATCACAAGAACTGCAAGGGGGAAGTCTGCCCCATGACTCAATCACCTCCCACCAGGCCCCTCTTCCGACATGTGGAGATTACAGTTCAAGATGATATTTGGTTCGGGACACAGAGTCAAACCAAATCATTCTGCCTCTGGCCCCTCCCAAATCTTATTTCTTTTTAACATTTCAAAACCAATCATGACTTTCCAACAGTCCTCCGAAGTCTTAACTCATTGCAGCATTAACTCAAAAGTCCAAGTCCAAAGTCTCATCTGAGACAAGACAAGTCCCTTCTGCCTATGAGCCTGTAATATCAAAAGCCAGCTAGTTACTTCCAGGATGCAATGGGGCTATAAGCATTGAGTAAATGTTCCCACTCCACAAGGGAGAAATTGGCCAAAACCAAGGGGCTACAGGCCCCATGCAAGTCTGAAACCTGGCAGAGAAGTCATTAAATCTTAAAGCTCCAAAATAATATCCTTTGACTCCCTGTCTCACATCCAGGGCGTGCAGATGCAGCTCCCATGGCCTCGGGCAGCATCTAAGTTCTTTTATGAAAGAGCCCATTGATTATATTTGTCTCCTCTTCTCCAAAAAAAAAAATAATAATAATAACTTAATTTGGTGTTGAGCACATATAAAAATACTTCACCAGTATGAGATACCACCTATCTAAAAAGCAACATAATATTTTCAAATTTAATAATAATAATTTCCAAAGAGTAACTATGAGAACAAGTTGCACAGATCAACCAATTAGCAGACCTGAGTGCTTCTTTAAATTTAAATAGATTTTTTAATTATAGTTTTATTTCATGTATTTCCAAATAATAAGCTCTCTATTTTTTATCAAGATACGACAAATTAGTAATGCATCACACACATGCACAAACACACCCACACACCCAAAATGATTGATTGGCTTAAGACAATTTCACTGTCTTTATACTTTTTACAGAAAAGACCCTAGAATTCTTACTCAGGTCTATATAGTTAGTTTTTACTTAATTCTAATGAGATTGATTTCTGCTTTCCAAGGTCACATTAATTTATAATGATAATCCCAAATAGAGGAAATGCTTTTATCAGCTACAGAAATAGCATTAGAAACTAAAATCTTTTGATATAACAGAAAGAAAGAGGCAGAAAAATAAGGTAAGAAAAGCAGGCCAATGATTTAAAGCTTTAAACAGTATTATTTTCTATAGAGGTAAATGGCCCTTCATAGTTCCACAGGCCCTAAGGTTTTATTTTTAATATAGCTCACTGAAATAATTGATATTATTAATTATGAACCTAGATTTCAAAAAAGATTGAAATATATTTAATATTTTTCAGAGAAAATAGATTTGTGTTGAAAAAATCTTAGTGTTTAACTAAATTGCCAGTAAGAATATCAGTGAGTTTTATATTATAGTATAATTTTAATCTTGAATGCTTAATTTTTGTTTTTAACACTTATATACATTTCATTATCCAGAATTTTTCATTATGAAAGACAGTGTAGGCTTTGTTAAAATAGTATTTGCTAAAGGAATTAAAGCTATTTCTAATTTCTTTTTACTTTGGGCTGGCCCTGCTTAAGAACAAATATCTTTGATCTGTTAGAAATGATTTGTAAATAATCTAATCAAAGTACCATATACTTTATAGAATTTAATTTGATACCATGTGTATACCAAAATGGTATATATACTATGTAACATATAATCAAGAAATGTTTCAATAAACATGAAATTAAGCCTTAACAAAATAGACAATATAGGTGAAATGGCTTCAATATCCTATTATTTCATATTCATCCCTATAATACTATCAAATTAAAGCACAATTACTCTAATTTTGCATTAGGTAAACACATTTTCTCATAGACCTTACTTTAGTTCTATGACCTCTTCTTAATTTGAAACTTAATTTACCCCAAATACATAATTTCTCTATGCCATTTAAGGATCTATTTCATAAAGCAGGTTACATCTATATTTCAAAGAAAATTAAGTACTGTAACACTTTAAGTGCAACAGTAACTAAACAGATTAACTTAAACATAACTTAGGGTTATAACAGAGCTTGAAAACAACGTTATGACTTTTGTAAAACAGTGATTTTTACAGAAAATCTTGACAGCACAAGGTGAAGAGTCCAACTTTCTTTTAATATATTTTCCATTTTATCAACCCATTTCTCCTCCATTTGTACTTTGGTTCTTCTCAGTGTGCTGTGCATTCCAAGTCCCAGCCTGCTCTCTGCGGGTGTGCAACACACGTCTGATGATGATGACACTTAACAGTGATTGCCTCGTGGGGGAAAAGTGTTAATTTCTTCTGACATCCCCAGATTTGAATCTAATGAAATGAAAATGTAAACTACAGTGGGTTAAGCTATCTGGTGCTTTTCCTTCTTAGAACGAGGGTAGTTTCCTTTTGCATGATTGAAATCACGCCTATATCATCCTCTTAACGTCCATAGTACAGTGCTTAATGGCTTCATCAGGATATATCACTTTCTTTAGCACTGAGCTGCCAGTGGAACACAAATCATTTAGAGAGAGAAATTGTTCAGGAAGAATAGGGTGCAGGGGCTGAAGAATCAGAGTTAAAAGTAGGGAACATAAAGAAAAAACCTAAAATGTTTGGAAAATAAAAGAGCAAGAAAAATTCACTGAAAGCTTATTAAATGTTTTAGGTTAAAGATGGGAAATACAAAAAAATTTTAGTATGATATTGATAGCAATTTATAAGTACCACCTATTACTAACAAGAAAATCTCTATATTTTACTTACTTATCTCAATTATTGTCTGTTACCACTGCTGAAATACAAGCTCTGTGTGGCTAGAGATTTTGTTTGTACACTTTGTACCACTAGGAATCAGAACAGTGCCCTAAATCAGAGCAAACATCATTTGTTGAAAAAAGAATAAAGAAAATTCTGAAATCTATATAAAAAATTATGAAATATTGCAGTATTAACCCATAAATAAAAATTCATATCCAAAAATAATATTTTAAATGTTCTCTCTCTCCCAGAGCTGCAGATAACTTGTAATAGATAATTTTCCAATTTTTTCTGATACTTTCAATGTTCCTCTGTCCTTGATAATACACAAATTATCCTCCCTGTTTGTCATGTCCTCGTAGCATCTGCCCAAATTTGAGATAAAATCAAGGTCATAAATAACAACCATGTTAGCATTTTTGAAATAATAAAATTTTCCAGGACATGTTCTAATGCATTTATGGGCGTCGGCAGGCCACTCATCTTCTCATAAACAAACTAGATTAATATAGATTCTAATTGAAGGTTTTGGACAGCCACTTGGCACAAGAGGGGATACAAATTTGAAGATGTAATATCACAGAGAAAAATTTTGCATAAAAAAATAGTAGAGATGCAAATTTAACTGATGACCAAATCAGTTCTACCTACCTTGCTCACCCAATTTCTTAGTTCTGAAATCATTGAGCATCTGCTACGGATAGTGTTCTCTTAGAACAGAGCGTTGCAACACTATTCATCCTGTTTCGAGAGTGGTGCTTTTTGAGGCTCCTTTTGGAAAGCCAGCAGATGGGGAGAAGCTGGGCTGCAGAAAGGGGGATTAAGCATTTGGAGCTCAGTAGCAGCTTGGGATTTTTCTGTTTTACTTAATATAAGATTCCAAAGTTAGGCTTTGCTTGAATACAGTGTTTGATTTGAAAAACAAAGGTATATAAAAATCCACAAGGAAAATGTTTTTCTGTCACATTTTGAGGGATTTCTTCAAAAGAAAATTGCTTAAAATATACTGGTTATTTTGGAAATATTTTGTAAAATGCAGTTCTGAGAAATATGCCTGATTGTTTGGGGATGATAAATTATTTATTGATAATACAAACTGCTAACTTATTTTTAGTTTTAAAATACATATTAAAAAATAAGCGGAAATTGGTACCTGGAACATAAAATTCTGTAGCCCATAAGAAGAAATTAACCTTCTTAATATTATATCATTTTATTTAAAGTCAAGAAACATTTATTTAGTATCTCTGCATGTCAGGCCGAGAGGATGCCACAAAACTCATTTATGAACATCATTTATTGAGGGCTTCTTATTTTTCCAAAGTATAGTTTACAGAGGTGACTTAACATGAATAAAATCCAAGGCTTTATCTTTAAGGAGCTGCCCAAGTCGTGAGAAAATATAGGAATATATCATTTATATAAACCCATAAACAAATAAATATGTACAATAGGCAAAGGGCAATAATCTAAATGTTTCAAAACTACCATTGGAGAACAAAGGACAACAAAACTAACTTTGCGCGTAAGATGCCATCAAGGCCTCCCACAACAGAAAATCATCTTTATTTCAGCTAATCTTGGAAGGATGCGAAGGGTTTATCACTTTCAAAGAAAAGGAAATGATTCGTTTAGTAAAACAGAAGAGCAAACGTGGCATCTGCGTGAAGAGCATCCTCAAAGTGAGCATGAGCCACACTGGGGTCATTTATATTTCAGTTTCATTCTGTAGATAATGGAGAGATATTGTTAAAATAATAAAAATATGGCTTTTATAATAAATGGCTCAGTGGGATTGTAGAATGGATGAGGGAGGGCCTAAACTGTGGCACTGGAAATAGTGATGTGGATGAGAGACAGGAACAAAAAAACTCCCAGAGATGGGATTGAGGTAAATCGATAATGTTGTGAAGGCAACACAAAAAAGAGACTGTTTCTGAATTGTTTTGCTGACAGAGAAAATGGTGCTACTGACAACAGATATATAGACTAGTGAGAGAAGAGTGAGTTTGGGGAGTGATAATGTGATCACTATTATGTGTCAGAATATGATCATTTTGAGGTGGCTTCTGACATTCAGAAATATTAGCTGAAAGTAAGGAGAAACAAAGTCAGAAGAGACATAATGTCGAGAGAAATGAGACAAAACTTTGACCTTTACTAATAATGGAAATTATAGAAATAAATGAGATTTCCTGAAAGAAAATACAGATGGACAAAAGAATAAGATTAAGTCAAAATTCTGTGAAGTATTAACATTAAACAACTGAAGATTCTAGGAAAGGATTGAGAGAAGTAAACAAAAATTAAAACTTCTTTTATTTGTATATCATTACATACAACAGAAGCAATGATGGAAAACCTTTTGACAACCTAAGCAGACTTCTCTATTTGAGTCACGTGTCAGTTCTGAAACAATTAAAAATATAGCATTCATTTTTCAGTAGTGTTTCTTTCACTTATCTGTCTTTAGCTTTAGATCCATCTAGATACTTATCTAGATATATTATCAGAACAAATATGAGATTTTATTAGAAACACATTGGAAAGAAACAGAGTAATAGGGTTTGTAAATCTTCCTAAGACTTAATCATGTATTTGAACAAAATGATAATAGTAATATTACCTAATGGTATTTAATACATAATTTATGATGCTTTTGCTTTTACTATAAATGATTAATAGGTGACAGTGAAATTCGCCTTATATCTTCTAAAGGTATGGCTTACATACAGTCCTACTTTATATTTCAGTTCTTCTCATAAAGTTCTGATGAGTTTGACTTGCTAACACTCTTATCATAGTTCTTCTCAAGCATTAGAAGTTAAAATTATTCTTTGTCAATATTTGTTGAAATTGCATAAATGAAACTATGTACAAAAGAAAATGTTATCAATTTTTTTCTTGGAAATTTCCATTTATATCCAAAATATTTTAATATCTTGCATTCTTTCTTGCTAGTTAAGTAAGAGAGAATAATTTTTGGCACTTTATTCTCCTCTTTTGCTATAAAAAATGGAAGTTGCTTATAACCCAAGTGCTTATTATGACTTCAGTTTCTGCATCTTTACAGGGATTGTTGAGGAAAATAAAGATGCCTGTGCAACTTGAATTTATGAGTGATCATTAGGATAAGTCAACGGGTGCTTTACAAATGCAGAATAGACTAGGAATAGAATTGAAGGTTGGTATAACACAATTGGCATCTTTATCCAATTATTCACGGTGTATGAAGTTACAGTCATTCCAATTTCAAATGGCCCTGATTTCTGACACAAAAGATGATGTCAAGAGACAAGTAAGTAGCAGGACAGATGAAGTCTTAACAACTAAACAGACTACTGTGATGCAAATCATTTTTCTAAGGAATGGTAAATATTTCTGAAGTTAACAATAGAAACAAAAATACACTATCAATAAAAGGCACATAAAATAAACACAGAAATCATATACAGCCTTAAGAGAGTTGTTTCTGAGTAAAATGCTTTTTAAGGTCTTCACAAAGTTGTCAGCATCTCTTTTAAAATCAAGTCAATGCATTTGGAGCAATTGTTCATGAGACACAACTGGTTAGTAAATGATTCCGTAACTCGATTCAGCTGTTAATTTTACATAGCTATTCCCAAACTGTGCAAGTTTTACTACAAATAATACTTCCAAAACACTGTAACATGATAGATGTTTAAATAAAGCCCTATGGTTGTCTGCATATTAATATAGTTGCCCCTTAACTTTTATGTTTCACTTATGATGCATTTTTTTTCAGTACATCAATTGGCATTATCACATAAAGTTTGCTGCCTATTGCTAGTGAATAATAGAATGTTTATTAATAAAAAGCTGTAATTAAAATTTTGGCAGGCCACTGCCTTGATTGAGAGTTCTTCTTTAGTTTTTTTTTTTTTTTTTAAACCTTGCTTTTAAATAGAGCATTGAAATTTGATTAGAGACATCCACCAGATAATCTTACAATAGACTAATTTTGGATTCTAGAAAATTCAGAAGTTGGGGTAAAATGGTGAATTAGACAGGCATGTCTGTGCCTTTATGGAGCTTAATTTATGTTAGAAGAGACATGCCAAAATTAAATAACTAAAAATAAGGTGGATTAAAAATTATAGATATGAGAAACAGATAAGCTGTTGCCAAGAGTTAGGGATGGTGTGGTAAGTGGCAAGGAAGGGAGGTATCCTGAAGGAGACGCTTGTGGTGATGGACTACTTCTCTATCTTGATAGAAATGGTGGTTGCATGAATCTCTATATGTAATAAAATGGCATAGAACTACACAAAATATAGCAAAATGTTAACAATGCAAAGTGCATTTAAGTTATAATAAATGCTATAAAGGGAACGAGAACTGAGAGAATAATAGAGGAACCCTATTAAAGTAGAATATTCAATGAAAACTTCTTTGAATAAATGACCTCAAGGTAAAGATGGAGTTAGTGATGCAACAGTCTAGTCCATTCTAGATACTGGGACAAGCATGTCCCAAGTACTTCAGGGAGGAAAGCAATATTGGTTTCCAGCAATAGTAAAAATGCTAACATGGGAAGATGAGACCAAGATGCCAGACTGGAAGCAATTTATCTTCTCAGCTCTCATGGGGCGGAAAGGAAAGGGCTAGTGAACACTGACCCTGCAGGCCAATCATTTGAGAAACCACAATGAGATCCATCAAGGCAGCAGGAAAACACAGGTAGTATAGAGAAGACAAATTGGGCACAGCCTGTCTGGGCTCAGTGCGGAGCCAGTAGAACCCTTCCAAAACGGGGAAGATGAGTGAGTGAAAGCCCCAGGGGTTTTCACATTCTCCACAGGGACCTGTGCAAGACTCCGGATGAGAGAATCCCACTGCCAACCCCTGCTTCCGCATTCTCCCACCATGCTTCTAGACTGAGGCACAGAGCCACCTGGATGTTTTACGGAGGTAATTCTCAAGTCCAAAGGGACCAGTACAAGCACAGGGCTCCAGACCCCAGACTAGGACTTAGCGCCATAGCCCCAACACAGGCCGCAGTTGCAGTGCCTGGGAGCATTAACGTTGCTCCATACCCACAAGCACGGGGCTCCAGTACTTCGCGCCATAGCCCCAACACAGGCTGCAGTTGCGGTGCCTGAGAGCAGTAAGATTCCTCCATGCCCCCTTCCTGGATGGAGCTTGGCACCAGCTTCCGTCCCAGCAGTCCTGCTTCCGCCCAAACTCAGTCAGCTACTCCACCCACCTCCCCACCCCATCACTTGTAGCCAGTCAGGCAATGCTGCCAGAGCTTCCCACCTAGTGGCTCCACTTTTGTGTGAACTTAACTGGAGGAAATAGCTTCCTAGGAAACAGGACAGCAGGATGCATGAGCCCACCCTCCACTGTCACCAAAAGCCAAGTGGGCAACAGATGTTGGAGCTTCAGGCCCAGTAGTCCTACTTCTGCCTGAATTTGCTGAGGGCACAGCCTATTGTTGCCTTGGAAACACCCAGGTGGCAGGGCCGCAAGTCTTTCCATCCCTGCCTCCCTTAGCCAGACGGGTCACACCCACTAAAGCTTCCAACCCAGGGGCCTGAACTTTGCAAGCAGGTGCAACCCCGTTTTCCCCAGGAAACACACAAACAGCAGAATAGGGCTGACCTGGTAAGGATACAGCTTGTCTGCCAACTGCTGCCTCTGCCTGAGGGATCCATGTGGACTACAACACCCAACAAAAGAAAGAAAGGCATGGAGAGGGTAAGTGGAGGTGACTCCTTCCAGACCCAGGAGTGAATGAGAATAGAAGCCAGTCAACTGAATTTACCTTATCTTTATACCATAATGAAACCCCTAAGGGCATCCACATACACACACAAAGGGAAAAAAGGAAAAAAAAAGTAAAAAAGAAAAAAAAAATCCATCCAAAGGACAGCAGCTTCAAAGATTGAAGAAACATTAGCTCACACAAATGAGAAAGAAGCAGTGCAAGAATTCTCACAACTCAAAAACTCAGAGCACCTTCTTTTCTCTAAATTACTCTACTAATTTCCAAGCAAGTTATTGACTGGGTTGAAGTGGATGAAATTACAGAAATGGAATTCAGAATATGAATAGGAACAAAGATCCTTGAGATTCAGGAAAACATCAAAACCCAATCCAAAGAAGCTAAGAATCACAATATAACAAGACAGGAGGTGATAGGCAAAATAGCCATTATAAGAAAGAATCAAACTGATCAATAGAGCTGGAAAACATATTTCAAGAATTGAATAATGCAATCCCAAGTATTAACTGAAGAATACACCAAGTTGAGGAAAGAATCTCAGAGCTTGAAGATGGGCTCTCTGAAATAACTCACTCAGACAGAAATAAAGAAAAAAGAATAAACCAGAATGAAGACAAGCTCTGAGAAATATGGGATTATGTAAAGAGATCAAATCTATGACTCATTGGTGTCCCCGAAAGAGATGGAGAGGAAACAAGCAATTTGGCAAACATCTTTTAGTATATAGTACATGAAAATGTCCTCAACCTTGCTGGAGAGGCCAACATTCAAATCCAGGAAATTCAGAGAACCCCTGTGAGATATTATACAAGAAGACCATCCCAAGACATATGATCATCAGATTCTGTAAGATGAAAATGAAAGAAAAAATGTTAAAGGCAGCTAGAGAGAAGCAGCAGGTCAACTAAAAAGGCAGCTCCATCAGGCTAACAGTGGATCTATCAGCAGAAACGCTACAAGCCAGAGAGATTGGGAACCTATATTTAGTATTACTACAAAAAAGTTTTTCACCCAAGAATTTTTTTTTTTTTTTGAGATGGAGTCTCAATCTGTTGCCCAGGCTGGAGTGCAGTGGCGTGATCTTGGCTCACAGCAAGCTCCACCTCCCGGGTTCACGCCATTCTCCTGCCTCAACCTCCCAAGTAGCTGGGACTACAGGTGCCCACCACCACGCCTGGCTAATTTTTTGTATTTTTAGTAGAAAAGGGATTTCACCCTGTTAGCCAGGATGGTCTTGATCTCCTGACTTTATGATCCACCCACCTCGGCCTCCCAAAGTGCTGGGATTACAGGCATGAGCCACTGCACTTGGCCACCCAAGAATCTTGTATCCAGCCAAATTTCAAAAATGAACAAGAAATAAGAGCCTTTCCAAATAAGCAAATGCTGAGGGAATTTGTTACCAATAGACCTGCCTTAGAAGAGGTCCTGAAAGGAGTGCTAAATATGGAAAGGAA
Source organism: Piliocolobus tephrosceles (assembly GCF_002776525.5). Classification (NCBI taxonomy): domain Eukaryota; kingdom Metazoa; phylum Chordata; class Mammalia; order Primates; family Cercopithecidae; genus Piliocolobus; species Piliocolobus tephrosceles. The sequence goes on along the minus strand of NC_045444.1, from coordinate 32,136,025 downwards.
AGACCATTATGAACCACCACAAAAAAACACGCTTAAGCACACAGGCCAGTGACACAATAAACCAACGGTATAAACAAGTCTGTATAATAATCCCCTAATGATACAATAACAATATCAAATCCACACATATCAATAGTAGTATCGAATGTAAATGGGTTAAATGCCCCACTTAAAAGGCACAGAGTAGCAAGGGGAATAAAAATGTGAGATCTAATGGTATGATGTTTTCAAGAGACCCATCTCACATGCAATGATACGCATAGGCTTAAAATAAAGGGATAAAGACATATCTACCAAGAAAATAGAAAACAGAAAAAAGCAGGATTTGTAATTCTAATTTCAGATAAAACAGACTTTAAACCAATAAAAATAAAAAAAAGATAAAGAAGGGCATTACATAATGGTAAAGGCTTCAATTCAACAAGAAATCCTAACTATTCTAAATATATATGCAACCAATACAGGAGCACCCAGATTTATAAAGCAAGTTCTTAGACACCTGTGAAGAGACTTAGATTCCCACACAGTAATAGTGAGAGACTTCAACACCCTACTGACCATATTAGATGGATCAATGAGGCAGAAAATTAACAAAGCTATTCAGGACCTTATCTCAACACTTGATCAAATGGACTTAATAGACATCTACAGAACTACTCACCACAAAACAACAGCATAAACATTGTTATTGCCATATGGCACATATTCAAAAATCAACCACAAATCAGACACAAAGCAATATTAGCAAATTAAAAAAAAACAAACAAACAAATCATGCCAACAACACTCTGGGACTACAGTGCAATAAAAATATAAATGAATGCTAACAAAATCATTCAAAACCATACAATGGAAATTTCTATTTCATGAAAATTAAACAACCTAATCCTGAATGACTTTTGGGTAAATAATAGAATCAAGATCGAAATCAAGAAATTATTTGAAACTAATAAGAACAAAGATACAACATAGCAGAATCTCTGAGATGCAGCTAATGCAGTGTTAAGAGGAAAGTTTATAGCATTTAATACCCACATCAAAAAGTTAGAAAGCTATCAAATTAACAACCTAACAACACAACTGGAAGAACTAGAGAAGCAAGAGTAAACAACCCTAAAGCTAGCAGAGGACAAGAAATAACCAAAATTAGAGCTGAACTAAAGGAAACTGAGACACACATACACAAATGCAAAAAATCAATGATTTCAGGAGTTGATTTTTTGATAACATAAATGCAATAGATAGACCTCTAACTAGACTAATGAAGCAAAAGAGAGAGAAGAGCCAAATAAATAAAATTAGACATGACAAAGGGGATGTTACCACTGACCCCACAGAAATACAAACAAAAGCAAAAACATCAGAGACCACTGTGAACCCTTCTATGCACACCAACTAGACAATCTAGGAAAAACATGGATAAATTTATGGACACATATGACTTCCTGAGACTAAACTAGGAAAAAATTGAATTCCTGAATAGACCAATAATGAGTTCTAAAATTGAATCAGTAGTAAAAAGCCTACCTACCAAAAAAAAAAAGTGCAGGACCAGAGAGATTCACAGCTGAATTTTACCAGATGTATAAAGAAGAGCTAGTATCATTCTTACTGAAACAATTCCAAAACATTGAGGAGGTACTCCTTTCCAACTCATTCAATGAAGCCAGCACCATCCTAATACCAAAACCTGCAGACACACAACAAAGAAAGAAAACTTCAGGCCAATATCCTTGATGAACATAGATTCAAAAATTCTTAACAAAACTGAATCCAGTAGCATAACGAAAAGTTAATCTGCCCTGATCAAGTAGGCTTTATCCATAGGATGCAAGGTTGGTTCAAAATACACAAATCAATAAATGGAATTCACCACATAAAGAAAAGTAAAAACAAAACTACATGATTATCTCAATCGATGCAAAAAAACTTTTGATAAAATCCAACATTGCTTTATATTAAAAATCCCTAATAAACTAGACTTTGAAGGAATGTACTTCAAAATAATAAGTGCCATCTGTGACAAACCCACAGCCAACATTATCCTGAATGGGGAAAATCTGGAAACATTCCTTTTGAAAACCAGTTTAAGAAAAGAATGCCCTCTCTCACCACTCTTATTCAACATAGTATTGAGAGGCCTGGCCAGAGCAATCAGGCAAGAGAAAGAAATAAAAGGCATTCCAAAAGGAATAGAGGAAGTGAAACTATCCTTGTTTGCAGAAAACATGATTCTATATTTTGAAAACCCCATAGTCTTGGCCCAAAAGCTTCTCGAGCTGATAAACAACTTCAGCTAAGTTTCAGGATACAAAACCAATGTACAAAAATCAGTTGCATTCATATACACCAGCAACTTCCAAGGCAAGAGCCAAATAAGAAACACAATCCCATTCACAATTGCCCCCAGAACAGTAAAATATCTAGGAATACAGCTAACCAGGGAGGTAAAAGATCTCTACAATGAGAACTGCAAAACACTATTCAAAGAAATGAGAGATAACACTAACAAATGGGAAGCCATTCCATGCTCATAGATAGGAGGAAGAATCAATATCATTAAAATGGCCGTACTGCTTAAAGCAATTTATAGATTCAATTCTATTCCTATCACACTACCAATGACATTCTTCACAGAACTAGAAAAGACAATTTTAAAATTCACATGAACCAAAAAAGAGCCCAAATAACCAAGGCAATCCTAAACAAAAGTAACAAAGCTGGAGATGTCACATTACCTGACTTCAGACTATACTACAGGGCTACACTAACCAAACAGCATGGTACTGATACAAAAATAGACACATAAACCTGTGCAACAGAATAGAGACCCCAGAAATAAAGCTGCACACCTACAAGCTTCTGATCTTTGACAAAGCTGATAAAAAGCAATGGGGGAAAGGACTCTCTATTCAATAAATGATGCTGGAATAATGGGTCAATCATATGCAGAAGATTGAAATTGGATCACTACTTTATACTACATGTAAAAAATTCAACTCAAGATGGATTAAAGGCATAAATATAAAACCCAAATAAATAAAAACCCTGGAAGATAACCTAGGAAGTACCATTCTGGACATAGGACTTGGCAAAGATTTTATGATCAAGATGCCAAAAGTAGTTGCAACAAAATCAAAAACTGACAAAGGGGATCTAATTAAACTAAAGAGCTTCTGCACAGCAAAAGAAACTATCAACAGAGTACAATAGGTAACCTAGAGAATGAGAGAAAATTTTTGCAAACTGTGTATTCAACAAAAGTCTAATATCCAGAATCTATAGGAAACTTAAACAAATTTACAAGCAAAAAACAACTCCATTAAAACGTGGGCAAAGGGTATGAACAGACCCTTTTCAAAAGAAAATATTCATGTGGCCAACAAGCTGAAAAATACTCAACATCATTGAAATGGTTTGGCTCTGTGTCCCTACCCAAATCTCATCTCAAATTGTAATTCCTATGTTTCCAGGGAGGGACCCAGTGGGAGGCGATTGGATCTTGGGACAGTATTCCCCATGCTGTTTTCATAATAGAGAGTGAGTCTTACGGGATCTGATGGTTTTAAAAGTGGTAGTTTTTTCCTGTGTTCACTCAGCCCCTCATGCTGCCTTGTGAAGAAGGTGCCTGCTTCAACTTCCACCATGATTGTAAGATTCCTGAGTCCTCCCCAGCCATGTGGAGCTGTGAATTAATTAAAATGGTCTCCTTTACAAATTACCCAGTCTCAGGTATTTCTTTATAGCAGTGCATAAATGGACTAGTACAGTTAATTGGTACCAAGGTAGTGGGGCACTGCTATAAAGACACCAAAAAATGTGCAAGTAACTTTGAGACTGGGTAACAGGCAGAGGTTGGAACAGTTTGGTGGGCTCAGAAGAAAACAAGAATATCTAGGAAAGTTTGGAACTGCCTAGAGACTTGTTGAATGGTTTGGTTCAAATGCTGATAGTGATCTGGAAAATAAAAAGCAGGCTGAGGTGTTCTCAGATGGAGATGAGGCACTCATTGGGAAGTAGGGCAAAGATTACTCTTGCTATGCCTTAGCTAAGAGACTGGCAGCATTTTACCCCCACCCTAGGGATCACTGAAACTTTAAACTTGAGAGAGATTATTTAGGGTATCTAGCAGAAGAAACTTCTAAGCAGAAAAACATTCAAGAGGTGACAGAGGATAAAAGTTTGGAAAATTTGCAGCATGATCATGAGACAAAAAAGAAAAATCAATTTTCTGGGTAGAAATTTAAGCTGGCTGCAGAAATTTGCATAAGTAATGAGAAGCTGAATGATAATTGCAAAGACAATGGGGGAAATGTCTCCAGGGAAGGTCAGAGACTTTTATGGCAGCCCCTCACATCACAGGCCTGGAGACCTAAGAGTGAAAAATGGTTTCCTGGGCTGGGCCCAGTGCTCCCCGCCACTATGTGCAGCCTTGGGACTTGGTGCCTTGTGTCCCAGCTGCTCCAGTCCTGGGTAAAAGGGGCTAATGTACAGTTCTCGCCATTGCTTCAGAGGGTGAAAGCCCCAGGTAGCTTGGCATCTTCCTTGTGGTGTTGGGCCTACAGGTTCACAGAAGTCAAGAATTGAGGTTTGTGAACATCTGCCTAGATTTCAGAGGAGGTATGGAAACTCCTTGATACCCAGGCAGAAGTTTGCTTCAAGGGTGGGTATCGGGGGAACCTGCCCATGATAGTTAATGTGGGTTCTTTTCTATTTCCCTAAGCATTGGCTGGTTTGAGAAATAAAGGGAAAGAGTACAAAAGAGAGAAATTTTAAAGCTGGATGTCTGAGGGAGACATCATATATCGGCAGGTTCTGTGATGCTCCCTGAACCATAAAACCAGTAAGTTTTTATTAGTGATTTTCAAAAGGGGAAGGAGTGTATGAATATGGTGTGGGTCACTGAGATCACATGCTTCACAAGATAATAAAATATCACAAAGCAAATGGAGGCAGGGCGAGATTACAGGACCACAGGATGGGGCTAAATTAAAATTGCTAATGAAGTTTCTGACACGCATTGTCATTGATAACATCTTATCAGGAGACACGGTTTGAGATCAGACAACCTGTCTGACCAAAATTTATTAGGTGGGAGTTTCCTCATCCTAATAAGCCTGGGAGCGGTACAGGAGACCGAGGCTTATTTCATCCCTTTGGCTTTGACCATAAAAGACAGCCCCCTCCAGGAAGGCTGTTCATAGGCCTACCCTCAGGGGAGCATTCTCTTTCTCAGGGATGTTCCTTGCTGAGAAAAAGAATTCAGCGATATTTCTCCTATTTGCTTTTAAAAGAAGAGAAATATGGCGCTGTTCCGCCCGGCTCACCGGAAGTCATAGTTTAAGGTTATCGCTCTTGTTCCCTGAACATTGCTACCATCTGTTCTTTTTTCAAGGTGCCCAGATTTCATATTGTTCAAACACACATGCTCTACAAACAATTTGTGCAGTTAACACAATCATCACAGGGTCCTGAGGTGGCATACATCCTCCTCAGTTTACAAAGATGACAGAATTAAGAGATTAAAGTAAAGCCAGGCATAGGAAATCACAAGGGTATTGATTGGGGAAGCGATAAGTGTACAAGAAATCTTCACAATTTATGTTCAGAGATTGCAGTAAAGACAAGCATAAGGAATTATAAAAGTATTAATTTGGGGAACTAATAAATGTCCATGAAATCTTCACAATTTATGTTCTTCTGCCATGGCTTCAGCCAGTCCCTCTGTTTGGGGTCCCTGACTTCCTGCAACAAGTGGAGCCCTCATGGAGAACCTCTGCTAGGGCAGTAAGGAGGGGAATGTGGGGCCACAGCCCTCATACAGGGTCCCCACTGGTGAACTGTCTAGTGGAGCTGTGTGAAGAGGGCCACCATCCTCCAGACCCCAGAATAGTGGATCCACTGACAGCTTGTACTGTGCATCTGGAAAAGCTACAGACACTCAACACCAGCCCATGAAAGTAGCCAGGAGGGGGAACTGTACCCTGCAGAACCACATAGGTGGAGCTGCCCAAGGCTCTGGAAGCCCACCTCTTGCATTAGCCTGACCTGGATCTGAGACATGGAGTCTAAGAAGATTATTTAGAAGCTTTAACATTTAATGACTGCCTTGCTGGATTTCAGACTTGCATGGTACCTGTAGCCCTTTTGTTCTGACCAATTTCTCCCATTTTCGAATGGAAGCATTTATCCAGTGCCTGTACCTCCATGGTATATTGGAAGGAACTAACTTGCTTTTGATTTTACAGGCTCATAGGTAATTGGTCATGGACTTTTGATTTAATGCTAGAATGACTTAAGACTTTATGGGACAGTTGGGAAGGCATGATTGGTTTTGAAATGTAAAAAGGACATAAGATTTGGGAGGGGTCAAGGGTGAAATGATATGGTTTGGCTCTGTGCCCCTATCCAAATCTTATCTAGAATTGTAATCCCCATGTGTGGAGGGAGGGGTCCAGTGGGAGGTGATTGGATCATGGGGACAGTTTCCTCCATGCTGTTCTTGTGAGAATGAGTCTCATGAGATCTGATGGTTTTAAAAGTGGTAGTTTCTTCCTGTGCTCACTGAGTCCCTGCTGCTGCCTTGTGAAGAAAGTGCCTGCTTCACCTTCCACCATGATTGTAAGTTTCCTGAGGCCTCCCCAGTCATGTGGAACTGTGTCATTAAACCTGTTTCCTTTATCAATTACCCAATCTCATGTATTTCTCTCTCTCTCTTTTTTTTTTTTTTTTGAAATGGATTCTCACTCTGTCACCCAGGCTGAAGTGTAGTGGTACACTCTTGGCTCACTGCAATCTCTGACTCCGAGGTTCACACCATGCTCTTGCCTCAGCCTCCTGAGGAGCTGGGAATACAGGCACCCACAACCACGCCTGGCTAACTTTTAAAATATTTTTAGTAGAGATGGGGTTTCACCGTGTTAGCCAGGATAATCTCAATCTCCTGACCTCATGATCCACCTACCTCGGCCTTCCAAAGTGCTGGGATTATAGGTGTGAGCCACTGCACCCAACCTCTCAAGTATTTCTTTATAGCAGTGCAAAAGCAGACTAATACAATCATTAATCATTAGAGAAATGCAAAGCAAAACCACAATGAGATACCATCTCACACCAGTCAGAATGGCTACTACTAAAAAGTCAAATAATAGCAGAGGTTGGTGAGGTTGTGGGAAAAAAGGAACTCTTGTACATTGCTGATAGGAGTGTAAATTTGTTCAGCCATTGTGGAAAGCACTGTGGTGGTTCCTCAAACAACTTAAAACAGATTTATCATTTGACCCAGTAATCCCATTATTGGGTATGTACCCAAAGGCATATAAATCATTCTATCATAAAGGTACATACACATGTATGTTTATTGCAGCATTATTTGCAATAGTGAATATAGTGAATACATGGAATCAATCTAAATGCCCATCTGTGGTAAACTGGATAAGGAAAATGTGGTATATATACACCATGGAATACTATGCATCTGTAAAAAAGAACAAGATCATGTCCTTTGCAGCAACATGGATAGAGCAGGAAGCCATTATCCTAAACACACTAACACAGGAATTGAAAACCAAATGCCATATGTTCTCGTCTGTAAGAAAGAGTTAAATAATGAGAACCAATAAGCACAAAGACAGGAACAATAGATACTAGGGCCTACTTGAGGATGAAGAGTGGACGGAGGGAGAGGATCAGAAAAAATACCTATTGGGTGCTCTGCTTATTACCTGGGTGATGAAATTATCTGTACAGCGAACCCCCATGACACATGCAGTTTACATATATAACAAACCTGCACATGTTTTCCTGAACCTAAAATAAAGGTTAAAAAAATGCTAACATGGTTAGAGCTTAGTGAATGAGAGACAGAATTGAAAGATAGGCAGGTGCTTGATAACATAGAACAAGAACAAATGAACTTTTTCTCTAAAGGGCCACATAGTAATATTTTAAACTTTGTGAGACATATGGTCTCTGCTACAACTACCCAACTTTGCCTGTGTAGTACAAAAACAGATAATACAGAAATAAATGACCACATCTTTGTTCCAATAAAAGTTTATTTACAAATGAAGCAGCAAGCTGTATTTGTTCAGAGGGCCGTAGTTTCATGACTTTTGATATAGAGTCTTATAAAATAAGGCATTTGAATTTTATTTTGAGACCCAGGAGAAGTACTTAAGTAGTTTTAAGCAGGGGAATTAAGGTCACCTTTGATATTTTGTGAAAAATAGGAAGAAGGTGAGACACAAAATATGAAATACTAATTTAGGTGATAAAGAAATGTGGCTTAGGGGAATTCATTTGGAAAGTATTTTAGAAAATTGCAAAGTATTTATCTTAAGTGCTCACAAATCTATTATTAATATTATATGTGCTCCAAAATATGTATATCATAGTAGTCCAGTAACAATGTAGGTGGGGTCTGAAAGAAGATTTCCTGTGCTTAGGAGCCAGGGTAGGTCTTAGGCCATCTGTACCACCACACAGTTCATTGACCTCTCTGTACCAATCCATACTATCCAAAAATCAAGAAACATTCATTGTTCTTTAGTAGTTGTAATTTATTTTCTAATAAGCTTATCCTTCAAGCAGGGCCTCTGTCAGATATTTCCAGGATTTGCATAATATTTCTCTAGCTATATAACAAAATTTTGGCTTTTGGCTTTTCACGACAATGCTATTTAATTACTTCACTATCTGTGTGTACTGTGGATATTGATATTGTATTCTCTCATATTTTTTCTAAATTTTCTACATCAACAATTATTTTCACACTCCTTGAACAAGGTTTGCAGGAATTCATTGAATCTGTGGATGGTTGTAGGAATAATTTCAACAGAGAATCTACAATTTAAAACATGACTTGGTAACTAAGCTTCTTTCAGAATTACATGAAAAGAAACATAAATCATATAACATTTATATATATATATATACATGTATGTTACACCTAAGTATATATCAATTACATACTAATTATTTTTAATTAATATATACATATATTTGCATATGTGTGTCACACCTAATATATAGTAATATATAATAATTATTTATATATAACTAATATATAATATATAAATATGTTATATGTGTTACACCTAATGTATATGTTGTTATATGGTAAATATATAATATGTTATTAAATATCTATATGTTTAATACTATACATTTAGTAAGTATATATTATTAAAATAATTAAATTATGATTATATATGTGATACATTAAATATTAAATAAATAAATAATTTAATATTAAAATAATTAAATGTATTATATAACATATTTAATATATCAAATATTAAATGTGTTTATTAATTTAATTAACATATTAAATATTTTATTATTAACTATATTATGTATGTAATTACATATTAAAGATATATTTTATGCATTTAATAACAAAATTATGTTATTTAATAGTAAACATATTATTAAATTGTGTATGTTCTATATAACAATATATTAAATGTATTACATATAATATAAAGTATATATTCTTAAATATTAAATATATTATTAAATTATATACTTTATATAAGTTATTACATAGCATATATATTTATATATAAACATATGTCTGACATTTAATATATATGTTAATATATGTACTATACATTTATATTTGTGTTATATATATTTATATATGTTAGGTGTGACACACATATATAAATGTCTTATATATGATATATAATGTATATAACATAATGTGTAGTGTACATATAATAACATATTTTAGGTATAACACATAAATAATATATTGATATATATGTTGGGTGTAACACATACATATTAATATATAAACAATGTTAACATATTCATTGATATATATTAGTTATATTTAAACAATTATTATACAATTAATACATAAGTTAGATGTGTCAATATATTATATATGCTATGCGTTACATGTATATTTACATATATCAATATGTATTTTATGTTATGTATAGGTATATGTCAATATGTATGTTATGTGTAACGTATATAATATATTAATATATATTAAGTGTTAAACATATATAATATATTAAAATATATAAATAATACATTTATGGGAAAGTTTTTAGTGCATTTATTGATAGAGCCCCAAATGCATGATCAACCATTCTTTCATTATGTTAGCAACAATAGATCAAGTTTAGATCTGTTCTCATTTCTTTTTGGTTTGTCATCGTTACTACAGATGTTTGGAAGGTAAATTTTATGTCTTCTTCAGGTACAATCTGGATATAATTTAGATCCTTCCAATCAACGCACTCTCATGAGATTTTATTTTGTAACTGAATAAAGTGATAACATCTATTTGCTTGGCTCATATGATGACTCTGGAAACAACAGTGTTATTAGTGACTTTATGATCTGAAGCTCACAGCTTATGTATTGTGTTCTTCCTAAAGCCAAGAGTTAATTCTGAAAACATTTAATTCCCCAGTTTCTGCACTGTGGTGAAAGGATCCTCTTTCCTTGAGAATCAGTTCAGCAGTGGCATTGTGAGGGTCATAGCTGCAGGCCTAATCTATAGCCTGCTCTTCTATCCCTTGCAATGCTTTGGTAAATACCTAACTGGCTGTATCTTAAAATTATTCTGATTAAAATAGCTAATTTAGGCCATATGAAAACTGCAACTAATCTGTGCTTTCTATAACATTTGGGACACAAGTGGTTGTAGATAAAAGATTTTCAAGGATCAGAATCTCAAACTGGTTAATTGACATGGTTGGATTTGAAGGCATTAGAGGGTGAGATAGTTTATTTTACCCAGAGGCAAACAATAGTTAAATTTACATGTATAGTTGTCTATTAAAATTATAGTTTTAGAGGAACAAGTGACAGATGCAAAAACAATATGATGGGGAGAAGGACTGTAAGAACTGTGTGGTTGGTAGCCCATGTCTAACTGCACCATCAAGAGTAAAAAACGAAAATGCTATATTCATTACTTTAAGTTTAAATTATTGGTGTCATAAAATGTTAGAAAACCTAGATTTTCTGAGACTTTTCTAAAAGATCTTCTTTTATTTTGTATTCCTAGCATTGAGGTAGCAAAAAATCAGACACAAAATTTGTTTCTACAGGTTACTGATTAATGTAGATCAAATTCATTCACTGCATGAAAAGTAAAGACAGTACTTGGAAGAGAGGAACCCCAAGAATTAGAGTGACAGCAGTTGGGAGAACTGCAACAAAATATATGCTGAAGCTAACTCTTGCCTGGTGTTTCTGTGTCAGTAAAATTATTCCATTCGCCTCTGTCTAGTGAAGCTGGTCCACTGTACACAAATACCTGGTTCTGATTCCACTTGAATGATACCTTATAACAAGATACTAATTCTTTCTATGCTATACCCATACTACCCCATTACCTATAGATCTACAATTCCAACCAGCTATCTGCATATCATATGGCCCAATACTAAATCCAACTTCATAAGAGAAGGCTTATTCATCAAAAGATTACAAAACTGTGTATATTTATATCAGAACAAAACAAGTGAATATGTAAAAGAAATTGCCAGCAAAGGACAAATGTACTTTCAGATTGGGCTTAGTTTACTGCTGTGAATTCAGCATGCTACCTCATGTGGAAATCGATACTTAAAGGTGACTATAATTAAAGCTGAGATGCCAAAAATTTAATGGTATATTTGGACAGAATTATGTGAATAACCTTGAGTAAATTTTTTATGTGTGTTCATCTTACAACACCCTAACTATGTGCCCTTATGGGACCTACCTAGAAGACATTCCTTTTTATGAAAATCCTAAGTGAGTAAAATATTAACATTCTTGAAAAGTGCTTGACCTTTGTAGACTAAAGATGAAAGTGGGAACTGTGGGTATTGATAGAAGGTCCATGATTTCAATGACAGTGATTGGATCTGAGAGTGATAGAAGCTAAATAAGTTACCTAAGAGGTAGCAAGGGCAAAGTCATAACAGAATTGTCTGACTCATCGGCATCATTTTAATGGCTGTGGTTATGAAGCCCCTAATGAAGAATTAAAGAGTCAACTACTTAAGGCACGACTAGAGTGGTAACAGAAGAACTCTAAATAATGCAACTGATCCACAATAGCAATTTTAATTTAATTAAACATGATTTAATTCACAATAGCAAATCACATTGAACTTCAAGTTTTAGATCTCACTGGTTTTGTAAAGTAAGAAACTTCATATTAAATAGAGATCTGTTTTCTCTGAGAATGACTCTAATAACTTTAGAGCCACTTACTACTATGACTGTGCACTAAGGACAGTAAAGCACCCTTACCATTCAAGGATTATTAGGCACTGCCTTTGAACTGATGCTAATCCTTGAGCTCCATAACATTACTATTGTCCAGCAGTCACAATGGAGATCTGTAGGAATACATAAGCATAATACAATAAATAGCCCTGGGCTTAAGTTTGTCTCAGATAATCCACTGAGTCATCAAACCCACCCATTCTTATTCTAGTTCTTGTGTTATATGATGAAAATATTTTCAGCAACTGGCAGAATCCTGACATTGGTTTCAGAAGTAAAGACTATAATGATTGGAAGAGTCAACTTGAAGACCTAGAGTCCTTATTAAAATACCATGTTCGAGGAAAATTAAAGTATCATGTTTCTAGAGGAATCCTCAAGTCAGTGCCACCAACTGATTCTTGAAAGACAAAGTGGCGTAATCTCCATCATATCTTCCTTTAATTGTACTGCTCTTCCCACATAGGAGACAAATGAATCTTAGAGATTAGAGTGGATTATACATTCAACAAGATGTAACCAGAAGTATACTGAAGTTTTAGATATAATTGCATTGTTAGAGCAAATCAACACAGCTTCTGGCACTGAGTATCTAGTTACTGATCAGACAAATATATCTTCTTTTTCCTAATCCAATATGCATAGAAGAGCAAGAAAGAATTTGCTTCCTCCTGGTAGAGATAGCAGTACACTTTCATTATCTTGCCTCAAAGTTTTACCTACTATATATCTGGACCATGATTTAATTCAAGGAGACTTTGACAACCTTAACATCAAGGGCATCATGCTAATCCTCTATATGGCATCATGTTGATAAGACCTCAGAAACAGAAAATTGCTTATGACTTTGATGTCTTAGTGAGACACTTTTGTGTTACAGAGTGGGAAAGATAACCCATGAAAATTAAGAAGCATGATATTTTTGTGAAGTTTCTGGCAGCCAGTGGTCTTGGTGATATTGGAATATCTGCTACAAAGAAAAAAAATAAGCAGCTGAAACTCACACATCCTACCACTAAAAAAGAAGTACAGTGTTTGGTGGATTTGTGGGAGATATTTTGCCAGCTTTAAAGCTGTCATCTTGGAATAGATCACTGACTAGAAGAAGGTTATCTCTCTAACTTAGGCTGCAGTTAAAGTAACTCTGCCATTTAGCCTTAACGATCTATCAAAACCAGTATTCAATGAAGTGTTTGTAGTATATAGAAATGCTACACTGAATCTGTAGCAAGCCTAGATATGAAACATAGAAAATTATTTTCAAGGTCCTAAAGTTTAGAGAATACCATGCCTTCTTTGTAAAATAACTATCCTCACCTTCAGAAACGTTTATTGCTTCTGCTCAGTAAGATTTAACTTGGTCATAAGACACCAAATACCCTGTGACCTGGGCTATCCATCATGAATGATTATTACAATTCAACAGTCTATAAGTTAGGTATATTGATCATTTAGTGAAAATGGTTCATGCCTAGAAGGATTACACATTTCAATTTGTCTAGGAGAGTCTTAGTTTCTGCTTATTGTCTAAGCATTTCATCCAGTTTACCATTTCAGCATGAAAAGGGTTATGGTTTAGATGATAGGTTATATACTCATCTATCCTAAAGCTAGTTGTAACTTTTATGAGTAAGCAAATCATTTCCTGATGTTCCTATTCTTATTCCTCTGCTTCCTTTGCCTCCATCCACATTCCTGGCTTTATGAAATGAGTAAACTGAGAAATAAAAATTAAGACTGGTTTACAGAATGCTCTGCACACTGTAATGGCACATGCCAGAAGTAGGTTATTGTAACATTTAAGCCCAACTGAGACATTTTTCTCTTATATACTAATATCTCTAAATCAACAGAGATTTTTTTTTTTTTTTTTTTTTACTTCGGAAATCAAAAAATGGTAGGTGTAATGGTAATTTAAGTCAGTCTCCTTTCCACCTCTTCATTGATCACTGGTTACTGACTTCCATGGGTCACATCAATGGGCTCCCTTGCTCTGTGCCTTTGGGTTAGGTTTAACCAATGGGGAACACAGGCAGGAAATCTGGGAAAGAAAGGAAAATGAAGTCAAGGCATTTCCAATCTCTCTTCTTGCATGCTTGCTTTAGGTTGGCTGCATCCTTCTGTGGAAGATTTCTCCTTTATTCAGTATTCTAGTAACAGTTCCTTCTCTTTGTCCCTTCTGGGATAAAGGGGAGAGGGGAGCTTACCTCCTGGTGATATTGCTGTATTTTCCCTTGTGGTTTCCCTACACTTTTGCTATACATTTGACCATAGAGAATTTATTGAATACTTCTCAAATTATGCAATTTGTATTTATTTCTCCTTCTGGTGCCCTGACTGTTACACCATGTGAAAGAAGGATAGAAAACCTAGTTACACAAGTACAAGGTATTTCCCACAGAAGGGAGGCATCCATGCTGACCAAGTCAGAAGACAATCAACCAAACTTAGTCACAGCAGGTGAAAAGTTGAGAAGAGTAGCAAATTAAAGCAAGACACCTAACAGCTTTCTTCCTGTTTGTAGTTTGCCTTTTCGTCATCTTCATAGGGTTTTTCAAAGAGAAACAGTTTTAAATTTTGATGAGATCCAATTTATCAATTTCTTCTTTTGTGGATTGTGCTTTTCGTGTCAAGTATAAAAATTCTTTACCTGACTCTCGGTTCTGAAGATTTTATCCTAAATTTTTCCTAAAATTTTTGTAGTGTTATTTATACTTAAGTCTCTATCTATTTTGTATTTATATTTAAATAAGATGTGAGGTTTAGGTTGAGGATCTTTTTTTCTTGCCTAGAATGTCCAACTGCTTCAACCATTTGTGTAGAAAAGTTTACTCTTCCTTCACTATGATTTTTATATATTTGTCAAAATCAGGCATAAATGCATGTAGTAGAAAAAATAGATCTAAAATCAATAATCTGTGTTTCTACTTTAGGAAATGATAAAAAAAAAAAAAAAGGCAAGTTAAATTTAAAGTAAGTACCAAAAGAGAAATAATACAAATTAAAGCAGAAATCAATAAAATTGAAAATAGGAAATCAATAAAAACAAAAACTCATTCTTTGAAAAAAATCAATAAAATTGATAAGCCTCAAGCCAGACTAAAAATAGAGAGAGAACAATTACTAATATCAGAAATGAAAGAGGGGGCATTGGTACAGATCACATAGAGTTTAAAAGGACAAACAAGGAATACTACAAACAACTCTATAACCACAAATTTGATAACCTAGATGAAATGGATCAATTTGTTTTACACACACAAGCTGTCAAATCTCACTCAAAAATAAATAGGCAATATGAATAAACTTTTATCTATTAATAAAATTGAATCAGTAATTAGGGAAGAAAGATTTAAAATCAATAATCAAAATTTCAGGAATCTAAAATTCAAGAATCAAAACAGAAAGTTTTAGGTCCATATGGGTTCACTGATGAATTCCAGTAAATATTTAAAAAGAAATCATATAAATTCTCTAGGTTTGGGTATTGAGATGTTTAAAGGAAATCCATCTAACCCATAGGTAAAAAACACTTTTGCTTGACACTGACTTAACATTTCAAAAGTGTTATTTTTGGTCCCAAGATCTAATTCTGTACCAGAACCTGTGCCCTGTTGTGGCTGCAAGTGGCACTCAAGTTGACTAAAGCACAGTGACCTGGGCTGTATCCCAAGTACACTAACTCCTCAATGCACTTTTAAGTCTAACTTATTTGGGGAAACACATAACAAAGGGTACCATAAACAGAATCCTAATTATGTGTTGGACCAAAAATGTTGCCAGAATTGAGACACTCTGTGATGGAGTTGCAAGAGAACAGCTTGAGATTGGCTCAGTCTTCTTTATTCTAGTTAAGCCAAAGCTTAATCAATACAGTGTGGCATTGGTGAAAAAGTAGACAAGTAAATTAATGGAACAAAATATAGAGCCCAAAACAGACCCATACACACATACACAAAACTGATTTTGACAAAGGAGTAAATGCAATACAATCGAACACACAGTTTTTTAAGCAAATACTGCTGGAACAATGAGACATTCACATGTAAAAACATGAATCTAGACACAGACCTTACAATGATCGTGCAAATTAAGTCACAATGAATCATAGACCTAAATGTGAAATGCAAAACAATAAAACTAGAAGATAACATAGGAGAAAACCTAGATGACCTTGGATATGGTGATGACTTTAGATGCAACACCAAGTCAAGATCTATGAAAGAAATGATAGATAAGCTTGACCTCACTAAAATTAAATACTTCTGCTCCTTTAAAATGCCAAGAGAATGTGAAGAGGAGCCACAAACTGGGATAAAATACTGCAAAAGACAATCTGAAAAAAGACTGTTATTTGAATTATACAAAGAATACAAAGTTTGACATAAGAAAATAAACAATCTGATTAGAAAATGGGCCAAAGACTGTAACAGACACCTCACCAAAGAAGATACACAGTTGTCCAGCAAGCATAGGAAAAGTTGCTTCACATCATATGTAATCGGGGAAATGCAAACTAAAATAACAATGAGATACCACTAATACATTTACTAGAATGGCCAAAATCTGGAACACTGAAAACACCGTATGCTGGTGAAGATGTAGACCAACAGGATCTCTTATTCATTGCTGGTGGAAATGCAAAATGCTATAATCACCTTGGAAGAGAGTTTGGCAGTTTCTTACAAACATAAGCATACTCTTACTGTCTGATTTATCATTCTTGCTTCTTGGTGTATACCAGGGGAGTTGAAAATGTTAAACCTGCATATGGATGTTTATAGCTGCTTTAGATATAATTGTCAAAATATGAAAACAACCAAGATGCCCTTCAGGAGGTGAATAAATAAATAAACTGTGGCACATCTAAACAATGAAATGCTACTCTGCACTTAAAAATAAAAATAGCTGTTAAGCCATGAAGTGACATAAAGGAACCTTAAATGCATATTACTAAGTAAAAGAAGCCAATCTGAAAAGGCTACAAACTTGATATGGTTTGGCTGTGTCCCCACCCAAATCTCATCTTGAACTGTGATAATCCCCACATGTCATGGGAGGGAGCCAGTGGAAGGTAATTGAATTATGAGGGCACATATTTCCTGTGCTGCTCTTATGATAGTGAATAAGTATCACAAAATCTGATGGTTTTACAAAGGGGAGTTCCCCTGCACATGCTCTCTTGCCTGCCACCATGAAAGATGTGCATTTTCTCTTCCTTCGCCTTCTACCATGATTGCAAGGATTCCCCGGCCATGTGGAACTACGAATCCATTAAAACTCTTTTTCTTTCTAAATTACCCAGTCTTGGGTATGTCTTTATTAGCAGCGTAAGAATGGACTAATGCAATACTGCATGACATTTCGGAAAAGGCAAAATCATGGAGACAGTATCAGTGGTTGCCAGGGGTTGAGGTAGGGAAGGGGATGACAGGCAAAGCACAGAGAAATTTTAGGGTAGTGAAAATGCTCTGATACCACAATGATGAATACATGGCAGTATATTTGTCCAAACCCATAGAATATACAACAGTAAGAGTGAACTCTGGTATAAACTATGGACTTTGGGTGATTATGATGTGTCAGTGTAGGTTCATCAACTGACAAATATACCACTCTGGTGGGGAGTACTGATAGTGAAGGAGGCTATGCATGACTTGGGAAAAGGGGTACATGGGGGTATATAGGAAATCTCTGCACCTTCCTCTCAATTTTGCTGTGAACCTAAACTGCTCTAAAAAAAATATAGTTTTACTACAAAAAATTATAAATGTTTAAAATGGTGGATATGGTAATTGCCCTGGTTTGATCATTACACAATGTATACATGCATTGGAACATCAGATTGCATACCATAAATATGTATAATTATTATGTGTCAATTATAAATTTAAAATAAAAATAATTATTAAAAATGGGCTGGATGCAGCTGCTCACGCCATAATCCCAGCATTTTGAGATTCGAGGGAGAAGGATTACTTGGGCTCAGGAGGTCAAGATTAGCCTGGGCAGCAAGCGAGATCCTATTTCTACAAAAATTCAAAAAAAAAAAAAAAATTAGCCAGGCATAGTGGTTCTTGTCTACAGTCCCAGCTACTTGGGAAGTGAGGTGGGAAGATCATTTCAGCCTAGGAGGTCAAGTCTGCAATGAGCCATGTTTGTGTCTCTGCACACCAGCCTAGGCGACACAGTAAGACCCTATCTCAAACAACCATAATAACAAATAAATAATAAAGTCTTAAAACAATAGTTGGGGATAATTTTGAGGATGGGAGCTTTATAAACATCACCAATTGAGCCCTGCCATATACTAATAAAATTAGAATCCATGGATATGACTCTGAATGTATATAAATTTTAGAAAGCTCTTCATGCGATTCCAACATGTAGTCAGGTTTGAGAACAATTGTGCCCATCAAATCCAGCTACTCACTTTCTCTAAACCAAAAACAGTTACTTTCTATTTCTCTTCGTTTGTCAATTTACTTCTAAGATTGCCATATAAAATACAGGGCATTCAGTTAAATCTGAATGTTATATAAACAATGAGTAATTTTTTCTCCTTTTGTGAGAGTCCTTTTCTGCATTTTCAATGGGCAGCTTATTGCTCATCCTTTAAATTTTAGTCCAAATAACTGGATGACTTTCCCCTTACCTAGAGAGCTGGTGATTTCTCTGTTATCCAGGCTTTCATAGATTCTTTCTGCTCCCTCTCCTGGAGCAATGATCTAATCCCATTCTGTAGTTGTGTTATGTGTAGATGGTGTCAAGTTTTATGTCAATACTACTTTAAGTTATCTCAACTCCAGGAATCCTCCACAACACTTAGTACTAAGAAACCTCAAACTAGAGTGATCAGTGATCCTTGTCTGCCCAATACTATTCCAGTTTTAGTACTGAAAGTCTGGTATTTTGGGCAGTACTTCAGCGTTAAGCATACTTAGATGACTGGCCTTACTTCACACCCATTAGAGCTTTAAAAGAGGTTTAGAAAATATGTGTTAAATGCATGGCTTCTAATATATTGGAATAAAAAATGAAAAATGCAGCAGTAGCTGCTTTTAAATGTCCCGATTAATATATATTCATCCGCCTACTCCATTATAGTAATTCGGATGCTACCCAAAACATGCTGGAAGCCTATGTGTAGAACATTCCCTATATGTATATAGAAGACAAGATTATTTAACCATATAAGGTGAACACTATCCCCATAATTTATTGTAGAATCCAACTTTATTGCACATACCCTTCTTTTATATTAGCATGTACCTTATCCAGATTCCAAAACACAAGATGTATAAAAAAATGAACATGTTAGAAACTTATTCTTTTTATTTTTTTCTTTTTTTTATTGTATTTTATTTTTATTTTTATTTATTTATTTATTTATTTATTTATTTATTTATTTATTTATTTATTTTTGAGACAGAGTCTGGCTCTGTCACCCAGGTTGGAGTGCAGTGGCCGGGTCTCAGCTCACTGCAAGCTCCGCCTCCCGGGTTCCCACCATTCTCTTGCCTCAGCCTCCCGAGTAGCTGGGACTACAGGCGCCTGCCACCTCGCCCGGCTAGTTTTTTGTATTTTTTTTAGTAGAGACGGGGTTTCACCGTGTTAGCCAGGATGGTCTCGATCTCCTGACCTTGTGATCCACCTGTCTCGGCCTCCCAAAGTGCTGGGATTACAGGCTTGAGCCACCGCGCCGGCCTGAAACTTATTCTTAAATTGAGAAATAAATAAATTTTTCACGGAAAACTTTGTCCATTCTTTCTTAAAAGAAATCCTACACTGAAGACTCTGGTTATTTTGAATTGTATGTCAGAGTTTTCTTCTACTGACAAAAATGAATTTATTACTCTGTTCTAATCTATTGAATTATCCAGGTATTTTACTTTCAAATATTGTGCAACCCCATGTTCAATTCTGAGCTAGTATTACTTTAGATCTTGTAACAAATATCACCAAAATGTGCACTAATAAATGGTACTGGAAATCCTATTCATATGTTACAAGCTGCTTGTTTCTCAGTTGCCTGGTTTTATCACTTTTTAATGATTTGTCATGTGTCCTAAAAGACCATGCAATTAATCTTATGTAGGTTCACTAAATGAGCTTGTAAATAATGTAACAAATCATTAAATTGAAAAGCAAACTAAAAGCATTTAAAAATAAATCTATCATATTGCATTAAACACCCTAAAGTATGAATGGCAGAAAACTAAGTAAAGCATACATTGAAGGCATTTTCTAGTTTAAACAGAAAAAAAAAAAAAAGCATTTAATACATGGACTTCCTAAGATTAAGCAGGAACAATTTTGTTGTTGGTTAAAGTATGAGCCTTAACATTGGTTTAAAGAATAAGTCACTTTGATAGTTGCTTAGCAAGTAAAAACTCACCACTGTTTCCCAGACTTAGACCATACACTATGGAACTTCATTCTCACTTTCTCCCTGGTTTTGATATAACGTAGTTTTTATTTACATTTGGCTTGCTCAGTGATATATGCAATACATTATATTTCTTTGATGGATTTTCCCCTAGGCAACTTAATCTCTTTGGGGAAAAGCTTTTGTAGAAGTAAATATTTAAATTCCCAATATTCTTTGTGTAGGTAGGGCAGAATTTATCTCCCTGTGCACTAATGACATTTTGGGCCAGGTAATTTTTGGTTGTGGGAGCTGTCTTTTGCATTGTCAAATGTTTAGCAGCGTCTCTACCTTCTACTCGCTAGAGCCTGGTAGCACTCCCAAATTGTGACAACCAAAAATGTAAACATTGCCATATGTCTTCAGGTGGAAGGAATGGGAAAATTGTACTTGTTCAGGAATGACTGGATTAAATTACTTGCAAAGTCTTAATATTACTGAAAATATATGAGATAATCTGTTTGATTTACTTTTCTCTATATTTAAAAATTATAGTAGAGCTGTCAGTGGGAAACTGTTATATAGAAAGCTCAAATATAACCATATGGTCTTTTCAATTTATTTAGAAATATTAAAAATGGTATTCATACAAGTTTCATTATTGATCTAATATCTAGTTTTTATGACCAAACTCGTAAAATACAGTGTTCAGATGTGATGGAATACAGGATACTTGTTATTTATTGTTTACCCTGACTGGAATGGTGTTTCTAGCTAGAAATACTTCATGTCTTTAAGGACAAAATTGTGTGGGTTTCCCAAAGATCTCTACATTCTCTTAGACTGCTATGAAGTGATCATCCATGAGTTTGTTTTCAGCTTACATTTTAAGGATTATATTTTTCCCGTTAGCAACATCTTATAAACTTTTAAGAGCGAGCTTATTTTTCCAGCCAGTTGTTTTTCAGTGTTTTAAAACCAAGGATTTTACCGCTCAAAAGTTTTAATGGCCTGACTTATTGAATATCGAACTGACTTAAAAATATTATGAGTGTTATTAAACTGAAAGAAAAGATCACAGCTTCATTCAGGCTTCCTCATAAATATTTAATCTTACATTTCTTCATATTTAAATTGGTACCCCTATGTATGGTGGAAAAGGTAACAGAAATAAAATGTTAGTTACTTAGTATAATATTTTTATAGTTCCTTGAATAACGAGATAGCTCTAAAGAGAATTGCAAACTGGGTACATTTTTTCCAAAGATTTCGTTTTGTTCCTCTTCTGATCTCAAGAAACAAGGCATCTTTAATCTCTGCGTTATCAATGAGTATAAACAAAACAAGGAAATAATCGATACATAAGAAGTGGCTTCAGGTAAGGGGACAACTTATTTGCTCTACCTTTTTTTTTTTTTTTTTTTCAAAGATACTGTGAGGCTGGATCTGGTCTTTTGAGAACTTCAGGAATACATCATATAAAGTTAATAGAATTTCCATGTATTCAGTATCTTGACTCCATAAGTAAAGCAATCATATCTTTCAGAAGTAACCTTCATATCTTCACATTTAAAATCAAGGTTTTAAATCAAATTCAGATAATTATGCAAAAAAATTGGTTACTTAACCTAAAAGTTGTTAAAAGAAACATTTCTAAATCAAACATTGGCAGTAATTGACACAATTTTATTGACTGAAAAGCACTAAGATTTATAGTGCTTTGAAGTGTATTGCTAATTACCTGTCATATCAGAGTGATTGGGAAACATTTACATATCCAAGATTATTGGCAGAAAAGCCAGTCAACAATGAATACATGAATTTTCACAATGAGAAAAAATATACACACATGCAGACATACACACATGTATAAACATATAATGTATATTTATATATGTGTTTACATAAATAATACATATATAGTTTTGTATACCTAGATAGCTATACATTGTGTGTGTGTGTTTGTATATATAAAATATATGTATCTATCGCTGTATGTCTATAGGTCCTATATCAAGGGATAGGGAAAAAGACTGTTTCAAAATATTAAAGCATTCTGAAAAGGAATTCACCAAGGGTTTCCCTTAGTGTTAGTTCTTAGAGATCCTCAGAGTAAAAGTTTTCTTGATAGTTTTAAGTTGAGAAGGACCACATATTAAATCAGTCTCTTGGCCATAATCAGTGCATATTAGATATTAAATATTCTGAGATATTCTGCAGAAAAGAGTGTTTTACTTTGATAAATTATATAGATATAGATATCCATGAATCTTTTCTCCCATAATTGATAACTTTTAGCATCATGGAGAACTGGTGTTTGGCCAAACAAGCTTGGGGAAAGTGATTGCTTTCATCCATATTAGATAGGAACATCATCATATTTTTATTACTTTGTGTGGATTAACATATTATTGAATTTGAAATAAGAGGACCTGGGTTTTAGTTCTCTGTGTTCAAGGAAATTGATTTTCTGAGACTTGGATTTTTGGGAGGATATCCAGGAAATGAGAAACTGTTTGTGAAAGCGCTTTATAATATTTAAAGTGCTCTACTAGTGTTAATTCTTCTTATTAGCTATTATCAAGTTCAACCTAAGAGGCTCTAAAATGTTATCTGTATCACTCAGATTTCTTAAACTATGCAATGGCATATTGCTTAATTCCCTTCTCTTAATGCTTTGGCCTTCATCTTGCAAAATAGCAAGAAACAGTTAAATGTTCCAATTCCTAAGAGGTTGAGCACTTCTACAAACAACAGTCAGAATAGGGAAGAAAGAAAATTAACGGTTTTCTGCTAATGACTCGTATTAGGCCTCTTTGGTGGTCTAAAGCAATGGATTACATCTTTTTATCATTTCTTCCATCTGCCTGTCACAGGACTACTACGGTGATTGCTAGTTTTGTTGTTAAAAATGTCACCCCTCCCTTTTTTTTAAGATTCTTTAAAAGTAAACACAGGAAAAGTGGTGTATACCTGTCATTTAGATCAAATAAAACAAAGGTCGATGGAAATACATTTCTCTTTTGAAGAGGCTCCCCTGCTGATTTTGTTTATCAGAAAATGGCAAGTTTTTGTTCCTAATGGACTGAAATTTAAATAAAATCTGACCCTGGAAATAAAAGCAGCCATTATGACAAAATAAAATTATATACTTTGGAGGAGAAATTGAATTAGAATGCTGGCTTTCTTTGGTTAAATTCTTTTACATAAGGAAATGAGCAAGAGAGAGAAAACTGTTGGACAAAGTGAGCTTTTTAAAAATCAATAATTGCTTCTAATTTACTTTCAAAAACTTTGTTACAGACTTCATAGAGTATCATAAATTATACTAAAATTTGTATATTTCCTTATACAAGAGTTTAATGAAAGTGAAAAAGACAAACTTATTTGCATTTTGGTATTTCTTTTTAGCAAACAGAACTTTCAAAGCAATCAAAATTTTGATAACAAGTCTAACTATTCTTTAAAAACTGGAATTATATAAAAATCAAACAGTGTTGGCAATAACATGCTTGAAAAATGAGGAAGATATTACAGCCCTTATAAGATTACATTTGATTTTAACTAAAATTTATCTAAGAGCAAAAGAGGCTCTGACGTTCATATAATTTCACTAAGGTTCTGTGTGCTTAATGGTGAGCCTCAGAATCACTACTCCTTTTGTAAGTCTGCTTGTTTTGGCAAAAGTATGTCTTTATTTTCATCACTTTTAGGGGAAGAGTTCTGAATTAATAAACTTTGATATAAAAAAGGTCACTTTTATATTAAAACTCTTTAAATTTAACTCATTTTGAAAAAAGGTGTATATTTGCCCTTTGAATAGGCATATCTGCCCCTTAGAAATGTAAAATATTTATGATACTTGTCATGGAGAAAAGTGGAGTAATAAAGTCATGGATTTCCACTTCCACAACTGTGGAGAATTTAAAAGAACATCTAGTCCAAAACTTTCCTTTTTGGGGGTAAATAACTAATATTTGGCCATATTAAATTATTTATCTAGGGCTACCCTTACAATCATGACACAGATAGGAGCACAATCAACAGTATGCCCATGGAAAATGTCTGTAGTAGGGCAGGTCTGAGAGCAAAACCCAACTTCCCTACTTATAAGTTACATTAATTTGTACAAAATATTCAAATTATATAAATCTTGATCTTCTTTTACAGTATTTTCCCATGAAATTGTTTTGAGGATTAGATAAGATCACGCTTGAAAAATTACCCAGTATTTAATAGATCCTCAATGGAGCCATTGAACAAACATCCATAGGAGTAATGTGTATCAGGCTTTGCTCTAGGAGATGTGGGTATTATTGAGAGGTGAAGCCAGCTGGGGTTCTGGGTAGGGTGGGGACTTGGAGAATTTTTCTGTCTAGCTAGAGGATTCTAAATGCACCAGTCTGTGCTCTGTGTCTAGCTAAAGGTTTGTAAATGCACCAATCAGCACTCTGTAAAAATGGACCCATCAGCACTCTTTAAATGGACCAATCAGTAGGATGTGGGTGGGGCCAAATAAGGGAATAAAAGTTGGCCACCCACTCCAGTAGTGGCAACCAGCTGGGGTCCCCTTCCATGGTGTGGAAGCTTTTTTCTTTCGCTGTTGACAATAAATCTTGCTGCCACTCACTCTTTGGATCAGCACTACCTTTATGAGCTGTAACAGTCACTGCAAAGGTCTGTGGCTTACTGCTGAATTCAGCAAGACCATGAACCCACGGGGAGGAAGAAACAACTCTGGACGTGCCACCTTTAAGAGCCTTAATACTCACTGCGAAGGTCTGCTGCTTAACTCCTGAGGTCAAACAAGACCATGAACCCACCAGAAGGAAGAAACTCCGGACACATCTGAACATCTGAAGTAACAAACTCCAGACACACCATTTTAAGAACTGTAACACTCACCGCGAGGGTCTGTGGCTTCATTCCTGAAGTCAGCCAGACCAAGAACCCACCGGAAGGAACCAATTCTGGACACATTATAAAGAAAAAAATAACCATTTCATATCTACTGTCCTGGAAATCACCTTCTTGTGGTTTTAATGAGGAAGACACACACCAAAAAACAGATAATCTTAGAGCCAGAAAATTACTAGGAAGGCCACGGAACTAATATAGTGTTAATCAGTAAGAGTTCAGGTGCAAGGTGGCTACTTTCCATATGGTGTTCAGGGCAGATAGTCCTCAAGTAGAGATACATAAGTGGGGCATGAATGTTAAAAAGTATTGATCACATCTGAGAGGAGTATGGACTGGAAGAAGTCATGGTAGCCATTCATAGACTTTATATCTGTACGTTCCCAGAAGAGTGTTCCTTCAATTATTTCATAATGCCTTTATACGAGAGTACTAAGTAGTGTGTATGAATTGCAACGCTTGTTTTAGATTATTTTTTTCTTTTTTTTGGAGATAAGTTAGGTAGTAATTGAATTTAGGAAGACAGCATTGTGATGATCTTGAAGTTTGTTATTTTTAATTAGTATAACTAGGTGAATAAAATGTGAAGATGTGGACAATAAAGTTCTGCTGGGTTCTCATCTGAAAAGACGTATCTTTGGCCTCTGGGAGAATAGGTTACAACAGATGTTTACATAAAGTAACTACAGAAAGCCGTTTATATGATACACTGAGGATTTCAAAGGGAAGGAGTTTTGAAACACCACCCAGTTTCTCCTTTTCCATTTTAAATGATTGAATCAATAGAATGTGTCCATGGTTTGCTTATGAAACTCCAAGTCCATCTATCTAAGCTCCAGAATGATATTTAAAGAGTCCAAAATAAACTCCCCACAGTGGAATTTCAGGGTGTTTAAAACCAGGTATTTTTTTGACACCAGCTCACATCATGTTTGGAGTTCATGCCCTCAACCTATATTTTACTCTTATATCTTAAGGTATTTACTAATTCACAATTACTGGTATGTTTCCAAGGGTTATATATGACTCTGCAAGAATCTTCAAATTATTGTTTTTGCACAGCGGAGAGAGTGAAAGCTGCTCCATAGAGCTATCCGGAGCTGAGGAAATATCCCATTGTTTCCTGTTGAGGGGAAAGTACACAATTCTGGGAGAACAGGCAATCTGTAATCTACTATTATGAAGGATTCAAAGTTATGATTTGTTTTCTCCCAGGATTTTTGTTTACAAATGCAGGAGGAAAAAAACAAAAAACAAAAAAACACTTATGCTCCAGACTTCATGGAATATATTTCATCTGCTTTATATGAGGCAGGAGACTGAATATACTTACAGTCTAGTTCACAGGACTAAATGTTTACTAGCACAATAAAAGAAGCTCCTCACCTCTGTGACCAGAGTTGTTTGATGATTTTAATCTATAGCTTATAAATTCCTTAGGATCGACAGAAAACACCACAGCTAATCCAATTAGCTAATGCCTGAAATGCTTTCCCTGTGGATTCTGCTGGTTTCCAAAGTACTTTCTCAAAACCCAGTATTTCCTCTCCTTGTGCATCAATCAATTTTCCTTGTTTGCATCCAAACCGAATATGCTCAGATCGCTTCAAAACGGACCATCGTTCTCTCCCCAGTCTGACTCACATGACCCATTTCCTAATGATTAGATTCTTATGGCCAACATTTTAAAGGGCCACCCTTCTGTGTGTGCAGTTAACACATTTTCAAATGCCAGTTGGCATGTGTGTCTTCCTGTGGGGTAATTAGGCATGCAAATGTAGTAATTGCACATGCAAATTTCTCAGACCAAAAAAGATGGGAGGTCTCAAAACTTGGTCCCAGCATGATCTCTCTCTACATTTCTCTGGAAACTCCCTTCATTTGAAGCCAAGACTCAGGATGGGGTTCCAACTAATGTTTATCTTTGGCTACTTGAATGGTTTTTGTATTTATTATATTTCAGAATTTTAATTTTTTTTGCCAATTTTTAAATGTTTAATTTTCTTTGTCCTCTACGTTGAACTTCTCGGTGTAAGCCATGTGGAGCTAGAACATTGCTATGGGGCAGTTTACTTAGTGATCAGGAGTTGCCTGAGGTCTGTACTGTTAAGCTCTAAATAACTGTGTGTTTAGAGAAAGTAACTCCAAGCAACCATAGGTTACATCCCAGCTCTGTCACTAGTTGTATGACCTTGAGCAACCCTCTTTAATCTCTCTGAGTTATAGTTTTCTTATCAGAATGGAGAGAATTTTGTGATGGTCTTTCTTTTGTTATATTTTATGCTACCTTGTGGTTTTCTTAAAATTAAAAAATTCTATAAACTATAAAAATTAAGGTCATGTTTTTTGTTCATTTTTCATTAGACACAGAGGGCTGAGTTTCCTTCATCTTATGAATCCTCAGTCTTTTTCTTATTTAGTCAAGAATCACTTCCTGACCCCCAGAGTTTATCCATGTTCTGTTCTTTGGGGCTTTACTGGTTTAGTTCATAATGGTTATCCTCAAAAAAAAAAAAAAAAAAACAAACAAAACAAACAAACAAAAAAACACTTTCATATAAGGTTTTGGTGAGTTTGTAAATGTGCTTGGGTGTCACATAGATATCTGTGCTGGGCAGGACCTTATGAAGATTTTTATTTTGCAGAAAGATTAGTAGACGCTCAGTTAACTAGTTAATCTAATTATTTTTCGCTTTTCTGGTCAATTTGTTTTTATCTCAGAAGAGAACGACCCCTAATAATCATATTTCTTTTTTTTGGGGAGGGGGGGTTTGAGTTTTCCCAGTGTTTATTTTAATTGTTGCAGTCTGTATACAGGCTTTCAGCCATTTTTTCCTATTGTGCCTCCTTCATTATCATTATCTCTAAAAGGTTAGTTTGTACTGGATCAAAGCTGCCTACATATATCCTCTGCCAAGATGATAGCCTAGATCATTTATTTGTTTGTAATATTAATGCAGAAATTGTGTCCTTTTAAAGTATATAAATTTGGTTGCATTAAAAACTCATGTTTCTCATGTTAATAGCCCATCAGAAATTAACTTTGAAAAGTACTTTTAAAAATTATTTTTAAATGTATTCAAAATATTAATATTCACCTTAATGTTATTTTAGAGTTTTATCTTGTTATAGATAGTGTTCTGATATATGCTTTCTGAGTATGTAAAACTCACATTATACTAGCCATTTTTATTATATTTGTTTAAGACGAATAGCATCTATTCCAGGTCTTCTTGTTGCTAAACCTTCCCTAGCCAACTCCAGGGAATAAAAGGTTATTAGTAGAATAGTGGGTGATCTGAAATATCCATATCGTGAAAAATGTGACCAAGACTCACAGTAGCTTCCCCACTCTGGGGTTGCAAGTTCTCAGCCTCTTTCTATGTATTAATTTCATTCTCTTCTCTCCCAAATAATTTTTCTCTTCAGCCTCTTACTTTTGACATATGTGAGAAATATTTTGCAATGATTTTTGCGCACAATACCATACATTATATACTATCTGTACTATTTTCTGTCTGCCTCATCATTGCTGTTTTCCTACCTGCCTCCTCTACTCCTTTTACCCTGGCCTCTTTACTGAAGCCCCAGAACATGCCAGGCTGATGCTTACTATTGGGAGTTCCCTCTACCTGGGGCTTTTTTTCATAATATATTCTCTTGGATTCTCTTTCTTATATCTTTTAAATATTTTCTTATATCCTCATGTCCTGTGACTCCTCCCCTCCCCACCCCAAGTGTCTTGGCTTCCCTTATCCAGTTTGTTTTTCCTTTGTTTCATAGATTTTTACCACTTTCTGATATATTGTATCATGTCTTATTTATTAAGTTTATGGTTTATTATCTATTTCTCTCCCACTAGATTGTAAGTTCCCAAGCGTATGGATCTTTATCTGTTTTATTTGCCAGTGTATCCCAGTTGCTCACAAGAGTGCCTAGCACATAGCAAGCTCTCAATAAAATGTTTTCTGAATTAATGAATAAATGATGCTATCTTTCTGTTCAACTCCACAGGACGTTAGAAGTGCAGAGCACTGCAAATTTTCATCTCAATTTATCATCTGAAAAAAATACAATATACCCTGCCCAGCCAATAATTGTTTTTCTTTTCTTTCTTTTTTTTTTTTTTTGAGACCGAGTCTTGCTCTGCCGCCCGGGCTGGAGTGCAGTGGCCGGTTCTCAGCTCACTGCAAGCTACGCCTCCCGGGTTTAGGCCATTCTCCTGCCTCAGCCTCCGGAGTAGCTGGGACTACAGGCGCCCGCCACCTCGCCCGGCTAGTTTTTTTGTATTTTTAGTAGAGACGGGGTTTCACCGTGTTAGCCAGGATGGTCTCGATCTCCTGACCTTGTGATCCGCCCGTCTCGGCCTCCCAAAGTGCTGGGATTACAGGCTTGAGCCACCGCGCCCGGCTGTTTTCCTTTAAGTATCCACCTGCGGTCAAATCTGTTGTGGACAAAATAACTGGACTTTTTCACCTAGGTGCCATGCAGAAAGCTCAAGGAGCAGGGGCATGTTCTCTAGGAAGTAAGTTGTGAGGGAGAGCGAGGTTTTCATCAAATCTCTCTTGTGTTCCAGCTTATTTCCTATAGACCTAAGATTAAAATAGAATGAGGACTGGTCAAGTTGATGTTTTGTTTAATGAGAAAAAAAAATGGTAAATGAAAGAACCTGAAATGATTTGGTGGCAGTAGTGTATACATTGGATTGTACTAATATCTAAGAATGTTCTAGACACCTTAAAAGATACTCACTTGGAAATCAAGAGCTACCAGCCCTAACCCTTCTTTCACCAGACTTTGTGTCCTTGGATGTGTCCCATTGCTTTGCTGGCCCTCAGTTTCTTCAGATGTAAAATGCAAAGATTACCCTAGATGATCTTATCATTTTATATATGATTCTATGATTTATATTATTTCTATAATTAGTTCAGGCAATTTTGTGAGCAAAAAAATGAACCAAATAATTTGTTTGTTGACCTATGACTTGTTAGATATCTATTTCCAAAATGAGAGTTGTCATCTATCATCATCATTTTGCCACATGCTAAAATAAATCATAGCAATGGTGGTATTTGGAGAACTAGTTAAATGCTAATTTCATCAATGGTATCCTTGCTATGCTGATGTTTCTGCAGTTGACATTGATATAGTTAACACTGAACACAATTAACTGAACAAATGCATGTAGAAGAAAATGGAAAAAGGAAAGAGCATCTAGAAAAGTGATACATGTATTCTTTTTTTTTTTTTTTTTTTTTTTTTGAGATGGAGTCTCGCTCTGTTGCCCAGGCTGGAGTGCAGTGGTGCAATCTCTGTTCACTGCAAGCTCCGCCTCCCAGGTTCATGCCATTCTCCTGCCGCAGGCTCCCAAGCAACTGGGACTATAGGTGCCCACCACCACTCCCGGCTAATTTTTATATTTTTAGTAGAGACGGGGTTTCACCCTGTTAGCTAGGATGGTCTCGATCTCCTGACCTTGTGATCTGCCCTCCTTGGCCTCCTAAAGTGCTAGGATTACAGGCGTGAGCCACCGCACCCATCCTAACTGACTTCTCAATATAAATACCAAGAAGTACATGTTTTTCAATGTCTTAGACTTCTGGCTTTCACCTAGAACGTCTCCCTCAGGTGTGTCATATCCAGAAGATGTTTATAAGAATTTTATAATTTAGTAATAATGGGATAGCATTCCATGAAGTAATCATAACTCCCACGGTGAATATACAATGTGCTTGTTCTATTCCTGAATCATTAGCTACTGTCTAATAGGTTATTTGTGTATGTTTTTCATATTTTTAGTCAGTTTTCCAATAAATATGCATCAAAGCCTAAGTGCTAAGCATTGGATGAAAACTACATGAATAACGTAACATTTTTACCTTCATGGAATTCGTATTCTAGTAGGTAAGTCTGAATTGTAAACAAATGTTAACATTAGATATACATTAAACAATTGTGGGAACACTGAAGAGGAAATGGATGATGAACTTTTTTTTTTTTTTTTAACCATATCCCAAACAGGAGATGGCACTTTCTTGGAGTTAACTGTATAGGCGAAAGGAGCAAGAACTCACTAATTCCAGGCAGAGGGAAACGGCTGTTTGGAGGCTTTGACAGTGAGCAGGTCCAGTGCTCAACATTTCAATGTATGGAATTCACATATATGCATTTCAGTGCATGGAGTTTACATATGTGCATTTCAATGCATTGAATTCAAATGTGTGTGCATTTCAGCACATGGAGTCTTTATGTGTGCACTGTGAGTTCAAGAGATGGTCCCCGCTGACAAGAGAGGAATAAGCAGAGAGTTCATAATAATCTTGCAGAAGAAGGGAAATTCTAATTGGTGAATTAGCTTCTTCAATATTACATTTAAAAAATATCATTTCAGCAGTGTGTCAAGATACCCACTTAGAGTATTCAGAGACCAGTTAAAGCCATTGCTGTCTTCAAGTTTTGTTCACTAAAACACTATTTCAAACCAGGGTGCTTTTTGTTATAAATTAGAGAAAGTGGCCGGGCACGGTGGCTCATACTTGTAATCCTAGTACTTTGTGAGACAGGGGCAGGTAGATTGCCTGAGCTCAGGAGTTCGAGACCAGCCTGGGCAACACGGTGAAACCCCATCTCTAATAAAACACAAAAAAATTAGCCAGGTGTGGCGGCATGCGTCTATACTCCCAGCTACTCGGGAGGCTGAGGCAGGAGAATCGCTTGAACCTGGGAGGTGTAGGTTGCAGTGAGCTGAGATCATGCCGCTGAACTCCAGCCCGGACAACAGAGCAAGACTCCCTCTCAGAAAAAAAAAAAAAATTAGGGAAAGCAACAGTGTTGAACAACCCTATCTCCCTCCAATTGCCATCCCTATGCATTCACACTTTATGCTTAATTGTTTAAACTGATCTTGTTAAACCTTTTTAATTTTTAAGACTAATAAATAATTACGACTGTAATTGTTAATAGCATTTAGTAACAATTTACAAAGTTTCGAAGTATAAAGCTATACCATCTCAATCATAATATCTATGATATCTAGTAATAGAAAACAAACTGATTTTAAAAATCTCTCTATTATTTTATTATTAGAGCCCTACTTCTGATCCTCTTACCTGCTGGTGTTCATAGAAGAGTGATCACTTTTTACTTTATGTGACTCAAATTAAGTGGCAGGACAGAGGTGAGAAAGAAAAGAGGCAGGCCTACTACCCAGCTGAACAAAAGGTCCAAAGAAGTTCTGGACACCACTCAGGGAAAGTTAGAGAAATAACTCAGTAAGTTTGCATTTAGCTATAGTTATCACACTCTAATACATTCAAAATCTAATACTTCTTCACCTTTCTGGTTATTTACTCAGTGTGGCCACGAAACAAAAACAGGCTAGATTAGTAATTTATTAGATATTGCTTTAAACTTCCCCTAGGTGAGTGTAATGTGTAGATAAGTTTGAGATCCACTAATGCAGTTCAATGTGGCTCCATCTCTCAACTAAAGGGGATATGCAAGCAAACTCAAGCACATTTTTACACCAAAACGTTTTTGTTTGACTTAGTGACTTGCAGGAATTGCTAGTGATGATGATGATGATAGTGATGATATTGTTCTTGATGGTGATAGTAGTGATAATGACAATTATAAAGATGGTGCTTACATCCTAATGGCAAAAATTGACCTCTTTGCTTTTTGGAGCACACATGTCTTTTTCAAAATCCCATTTGGTGCACCTCCATGAGCATGCATAAACTATTGTACAACCTGTTATAAAAGCGCTTTGCTTTCAATCATAATCTTAGCTGGGACAATATATAGGTAATATTAAAATATCAATCTAATGTTTCCACTTTCAAAGCCATAGTGTGTTGTTGCAGGTTACTATTTGTTGGTGATTTGTTAATTTTCACCTACCATAAGTGGGATTCTCAGACTCAGTTTTATCTCCTGCAAGGCTAAATATTTCCCATTGAGTGTGTTTACCACCCAGGTTATGTGTACGTTCGTCCGTGTGGACACTCACATGTTGGTTTTAGTTTGGTGTTTCTTTTATATCCTTATTTTCCTCCTACTACAGAAGATACTTATTGAAATGAAGCCCCCTTAACAGACAGAAGACCCCCAAGAAGCCTGGAGTGGTTTGGCCAAAAAAAAAAAAAAAGAGTCTCAAGCTTGCTGTTCAATGGGGCTTTGCCAAACCCACACAGCTCTAATTGCATCTTTCCACCCCCTTCTCTCCCTGCCTCTCCCTTCTTCCCAATCGTCCTTTGTGTGTACTGAAAAAAAAAAAAAATGTTTTTATAATACATACTGCATTTACAATGAGCTTCGGAGGATTTAGTAGCCAAAAAAATGTAGATTTTTTTATTAGTAGTAGCTCTCCAATGGAGATAATATTTATAGAATGGGCCTGCATGTTTGTATTTTCAAAGATAAATAAAATGAATAATATCCAAACATGATAATCAATGTGTCAGTTTTCAAGTACATTGGCATTTAGCATGAATGCTTGCTACATACTTATTCTGTAAAGAGTAAAGGATAGGCATTAGTACCAACTTCCTGGGGAATGGTATTTTCAGCATTATTTCAATATGAACAATATTCTTTTGTTATGGCAGGTATAATATAACCATAGGAGGAAAATGAAAAATTACAAATGTATGCAAAGTTTTCATCAAGCCCTTTTAGCATGAAAATAGTTTTATACGTTTTTCTGCTGTTATTTCATTCTCTAAGTAATAGAATGTATTTGAAGATGAGTTCTTTGGTGTATTAGGCTGTTCTTGAATTTCTATAAAGAAATACCCGAGACTGGATAATTTATAAGAAAAGAGGTTTAATTGGCTCATGGTCCTGCAGGCTGTACGGGAAGCATACCGTCAGCATCTGCTTCTGGGGATGCCTCAGGAAGCTTTTACTCAAAGAGGGAGCAGGCACTTCATATGACAAAAGCAGGAGCAAGAGCGAGTGGGGAGATAGTGCCACATACTTTTAAACAACCAGATCTCATGAGAACTGACTTACTGTTGTGAAAACAGCACCAAGCAATGAGGGGTCCATTCCCATGATCCAATCACCTCCCACCAGGCCCCACTTCCAACATTATGGATTACAATTAGATGTGAGATTTGGGTGGGGACAAATATTCAAATTATATCATTCAACATTTCCATTGCATTCTCTGGGACCATTCTGCATTCTCTGGGAGCTTTTTCTATGTGTTTGTTACATCATCTATTTTGTTTTTTCCTGAGAAAGCCACGTGATGTCTGCCCCCTCTTGATTTTTCAGATGCATCTATATGTGCTTGTCTAGATTATCTGAGATAAAATGAGAATTTTAGGTTGCTCATTTTCTAAGTTTGGGACTTTGATTAGAGTCAGCAACCCTGAAATTCTGTGTGGCATGGTGGAAAAGAGTTCATGATCAAGAAGTCTGCTCTGGTTTAGGATTCAGGCATTGCTACCTTTTAGCCAGATACCTTTCAGTATATTAGTATATTATAAACCTTTATATACTTCAATTAATGCATTTGCAAAATCGGATTACTCCTCCTTTTTGGTGAGGTTTGACAGAGCTGACATGAGTGGAGTACAATTCACAAAGCAAGCTCTCTAGACCCCTCTATTCATCCACCTTTCATATACATTTACTGGGGAGAGAGCTCAGGTGACCTACTGATGATGCCAGTGTTATTATCAAAGGCAGTGCTGAAGGCTTTTTGGTATTTTGTCTCAGGTAAGTCATTGTACAAAGCATATATGCCATGATGTGTTGGTAAGTCTTTAGTAAATAGCTTTGTGGAAGAGAGTTGGTGGGGGTTCTGCTTTGCAATGTTTGCTGATAGCTGTGGTGTAAATACACTCACCATGGTCTATTTCAAACTATTAATGTGACAACACTGAAGGTCCAGCTGGTAAGAAATGCATCATGATACAGTATTTCCAGTATACAGATAAAAATATGTAAATAACTTCAAGGGCACAGATAATAGTGAAGTGTACTAAAATGATTAGGAAGTGGTGAGTTGTGTTTAATATGCTCATTTTTAATATAACTTATTTAACTGAATATTTATAAAATTTAATTGTTAATAATGATGGTGTTTAAAAACTGGCTTACCAAATTTCTAAAAATTTAAGTTTCTGCTCTTGCAAGCCAGCGGCAGCAGGCTCCTTCATACCTCTGCATATTTATCAGCAAGTCCCTGGTCCTTTGAAGTTAGCAATGTGAAATAGAATTAAAGCCAAGCAGCCCTCTAAGGACAGAGTGCACTGACACAAAGGATAAGTAAGTCATTAACAACATGTGCAAACAGTCAAGTAAATGTAAGTGGCATGGTGCTAAGTAGTGAGAGTTTGTGTGTAAATACAATGAGACCTGAGGGAAATCACTACTTCTCAACTAATTAGTGGAGGACAGATCCCAGTGGTCAGAGTGCATCCCCAGAGAACTGGCCTTCTTGCTAAGACCCTTATGGAATATTCTGACCACTCTGCTCTGGAGAAGTTAAGGGCAGCATACATAGCCCATTTATTTAAATTGCTGTGTCCCCCAAGAGGGTGCATTTCAGGGTAGTGGCTTTTAAAGATGGTGTTTTAATTTGCTGCTTTAATGAATTTAATTTTTCATGTTCTTTGTAGCTCCTAAAATTGTTTTGCTTGTTTGTCTGTTTGTTTTGTCTTGAACTTGTGTTTGCATGTATATTTGTCAAAAAGAATATACCTGTTTATATAGCAATAAATACAACCCAAATAAGCAAATCATTATTTTTTTTTTTGAAATTTTGGGAAAAAATTACATATCAGCATAAATAAATCTTGTTTGGGTGTCCAAGAAATAATTCCAATTTCGGGGCATTTAAACAATCCCATTTCTCAGAGAATGGAATGTTGATTTTCACCTTTAATCCTTTGGAGATATTTTCCTAGGGTGTGTAGGACAGACGCTCAAGCCACCTGTCTTCATGATGATGATGCTT
This sequence comes from Piliocolobus tephrosceles, assembly GCF_002776525.5. Classification (NCBI taxonomy): domain Eukaryota; kingdom Metazoa; phylum Chordata; class Mammalia; order Primates; family Cercopithecidae; genus Piliocolobus; species Piliocolobus tephrosceles. Next base: position 32,099,522 of record NC_045444.1, on the reverse strand, counting down.
AATCCCACAGAAAGGTAATTTATCTTTTTCTGGGTGTAAGTTTCACCTCCCAGGGTTTCAAACTATATCCAGGCCAAGATAATTGATGACCTTATTACCACTATTTGAGCTCTGCTGGTGGCATGCTGAGACCCATTTCCTTGAGGCAAAAACCTAATGACCCACCCCTTCTATCCTGAACTCCAGTGGAGATTTCAATCTCTTTGTAAATCATAATGAAAAAGAAATAGTTACAAAATGATTTTTGAGAAAAAGAAATATACATTTGCATATGCCCATTTGCTTGACTGGTAAACTGTGGCAGAGACCACTTGAATAGGATTCCAAAGCTTTATTTTTATACTCTGTTCCAAATATTTATGAAACAGTGCTTTTTTGGTCTGTTTAAAAGAACGTATTTCCCAATTCTCACATTTTTAAGCTTGATTTGGCTCAATAGCAAGTTAGAATACTTTTCAGTTATATTCTTTGTCTCATTGTGAGACAAAAACAAACTATTTTCTCTTTACATATTCTGAATTTATTTAAAGTGTGCAGAGCTTCTTTCAATTGAACTTAAAGAACACCTACACCAAATTCCAATTATTTTTCTGAATCATTCTGGTCACAACTATGATGATGTTTTTACTAAATACATCTACCAGGCTAGAGATTCAGACTATTTTATATATAGAAGACAGCTTGTTTTTTTTAATCTGAAGAAATCTCTGAGATTATCTAGTTCCTTGCTCTCAATGTGTGTAGGGTCCACAACTATTAATTGGTTGATATCTTTCATCTTTATTCCATTCATTCACATTGCTTTTTACCACTGGCTTCCTTTACATTTTTCAAGCCTTCAAATGCATTCCCTTCATGAAACCTTTACAGGCTTATTTCTTCTGACTGGAATTCTCCCTCTGAAGTTCCTTTTCACACTCATATCTTATCTGCAGGACCCTGCTCCATTATTCTACATCCTGTGATTGGTATTTTTCCTTCTTAATGCTGCTTGTCATTTTCAGTTCCTTTTCTTTTGCATTTGCTTGCTTAACTTTTCGTTGTGTGACCGTGCCCACTCTAAGTTTCCTGTCAGTTAAGCCAATGCCTGGCTAGTTCATATCCTTGTATCCAAAATCTTGCACAGTACAATAAATGTTACTCCACAATATGGTGACTATAGTTAATAACAATGTATTGTATTCTTGAAAATTGTTGAGAGTAGATTTTAAGTATTCTCACTCCAGAAATGCTAAGTATATGAGGTAATGCATACGTTAATTAGCTCGATTTAGACATTCTGCAACATATACATCGTTCAAAACATGTGATACATAATAAATATGTACAATGTTTGTCAATTAAAATATAAATTTAAAATAATTGCTAAAATGAAGGACTGAACAAATGAATGAGTAAATAAGTATCAACTTTGCCATCAAATTACTGGATAAGAATTAATCGAATATACTCCAATAGAAATAGAAGATGCCTAAGGAACAGTTTGTTAAATGATTATTTTCAAACTTTCTGACATCAGTCATGTAATTGGCTACATTAAAGATGGTAATACTGGCAAAGGGATTGCCTCTTTTCTCTTTACACACCAAGGGCAAACATTCCTAAGCTATTCATAAGCAATTTTGTTATTGAACTTAGATTTCAACTAGAGTCTATGTCAAAGCAGAACACTAGGCAGTCACTTTTAATGAGTCTGAGACACCTACTTGCCACATTTGCTCTATTAGTTATTACTTCATATTTATGCTTTAAAATTTTTTTTAATATGATGTTCAACTGTAATGTAGACATGAAGATCTGGTGATCTTTTCATCTGAATGTTTTTGATAATAGTATAAATTAGTATATTCAGACATTTATTTATTTATTTTTATTTTTATTTTATTTTTTTGAGGCAGAGTTTTACTGCTGTCGCCTAGGCTGGAGTGTAATGGCATGACGTCGGCTTACTGCAACCTCCACTTCCTGAGTTCAAGCGATTCTCCTGCCTCAGTCTCCCAAGTAGCTGAGATTACAGGTGCATGCCACCATGCCTGGCTAATTTTTGTATTTTTAGAGGAGACAGGGTTTCACCATGTTTGCCAGGCTGGTCTCAAACTCCTGACCTCAGGTGATCTGCCCACTTTGACCTTCCAAAGTACTGGGATTACAGGCGTGAGCTACTGTGCCCGGCCTCAGATATTTATTGAATGAATAACCATGAGTTTCAGAAACATGTAAATTCCTAGCTATTTATTTATTCTATTCATGTGCACTTTCTGTTTTAGGGTGGAAGGACAGGAAACTAATGCAGGCAATTTTAAACTAATTTTAGAATGTTAAAAATTATAGTAACCTGAATCTACTTATGAAACACATTTGGGAATACACAATCAGACTGAATTATAAATCTATGGTACTTCACTCTTAGACCACTAATTTTCTGGATAAGCAAAAATATTGAGGAGATATTTTCCTTTAGTGCCTTTACTTTCCTTTTTTAAACAACCAAATATAGTAAAATTTGTGCTTCCTTTTCCTCCTTCCAGATTCCTAGTAGAATCTCAGGGAAGAACGTTCTAGACTCCAACTTTCTAAGAGTAGCACTGCATTTGCCATGCCATGTTTCCCATTAAAACATTTCCTTCTGGAGTACTGCACTCTTTTCCTGACAGTTTATTGCTTCTTTAAATAATGCTCTTTGGCAGTGTGATCCAATTCTAGTAGATTATTTAATCGGTTTTTAAAGTTTTCTATTTCTATATATTATTTTGTTTCTCATTGTTAAATATAGCCTATGTACAAAAGATTGTATATAACATTACCCTGCACTATTTAATATTAATGAAAAATATATGATAATAAATAAATAAATTAGTTCTCACATATTCAGTACTCAGATTCATAAATACAAAATTACTAAACTTTTGAAGACCCCTATGGGTTCCTGCCTCAGTTCCAGTTACCACTATTCCATATTTATGCTCATTGATGCCCTGCATCCTTTACCATTTTACCACATTTGGTTTCGTAAAACAACATAATGCTTAATCAACTTAATCAAGGTACAATTTACAAATGAAAAAAGGATATCAGTTCAATTTTATACTTTGTTGAGTTTTTAATTAATACATTAAGTGTATTGCTATGTAACTATCAGAAAAATGCTGATGTAGAATTTATCTATAACCAGTTCCCTGGAGTCACATCTAAACTACCATACGCATGGACTAATTCGGTATAGCATCTTCCATGTCTGGCTTCTTTTGCTTAACAAGACACTCCTGAGATTCACCCATGTTTGTGTTTGTCAGTAGCTCATTTTTTAAATTGCTCACTAGAATTCCATTGTCTGGATATAATACAATTCACTTTTCCATTGATAAGCTGATGGATACTTTGTTTGTTTCAAGTGTTTAGCTAGCATGAATAAAGATGCTATAAACATTTACATACTTTTTTTGTGTGTGGACATATATTTTTCTCCCTCTTGGATAAATATCTATGGGTTTGCTGAATTATTTGGTAAATATATGACTAAATTCCTTGAGAATGGCCTAATCGTTTTCCAAAGTGACTGTATCATTGGCATTCTCAGTGTATTAAGTGTTTCAGTTTCTCCAAATTCTTGCCAACATTTGGTACAGGCTGAGGAGGTGGTTTGGTTTGTTTGTTTTTTACCATTCTAGTGAGCTTGTGTTGGTTTGTGGTGGTATCTAGTTGAGGTTTTAATTTACATTTTACCAACTGGTAAGGCTGTTGAGTATTTTTAATAATAATATTTAGGTAGAATTCATGTATTTATTTTTTTAAATTTCAAATCTTTTGCACATTTTATTATTAGTCATGTTGCTTGCTTTTTTATTACTGATTTTTAAGAGTTCTTTATATACTCTAGAAACAAGTTTTTATCAGCTATGTGTTCTGTAAATATTTCCCCTGAGTCTTTTTGTATTTAAAATAATACCTTACCGAAAGCAGAAGTTTTTACTTTCAAGAAAGTCTTATTACCTTTTAAAATAGTTTATGATTAGTGTAGTTTAGCAATATTTGCTTTATTCAAAGTAAAAAGTCCAAAGTTCAAAGATATTAGTTTTATCTTTTTAGAATTCACTGGTATACCCTTCTTAGCCTGGAGAGATTTTGGTTGTTGTTGTTTGTGTGTGTGTGTAGGTGTGTGTGTTGTAGAAAGGTTTATAATAAGAAGTTCATCTCATTAATGGATTTCATATATTATCAAATTGAATGTACAATTCTGTAATACTATTTCTTAATAATTTTAAAATTTTTGCTGAAGTTGTAGTGATGTCTCCTCTTTCATTCCTGATAGTTTGTTGTCTCTTTTTTTCCTCTATCAGTCTGGCTAGAGGTTTATCAATTTCACTGAACCTCCAACGTATTCAGCCTTTCATTTCATTGATTTTTTTGTCCCGTTTTCTCTTTTCAGTTATGTCAGTTTCTGTACTTCATTATTCCCTTTCTTCTGCTTACTTTGGTTTTAATATATATGCTCTAGTTTGATATTTTCCTAGTTTCTTACAGTGGAAGCCTCCGTCATTGCTTTTAGACAGCTCTCCTTTTTAAATAAAAGCATTATGTTTTTTGCTGAATTGTGTCTCCCTCCTCCCAAAATTCACAGGTTAAAGTCCTAACCCCCAGTACTTCAGAATGTGACTGTATTTGGAGGTAGAGTTTTTTAATTGGAAATTAAGGGAAAATGAGGTAATACAGATGAGCCCTAATCTCGTGTGACTGGTGTACTAATAAGAAGAGGAAATTAGGACATAGACATGCACAGAGGGAAAATCAAGTGAAAATGAAGATGACCTTCTACAAGCAAAGGCAAGAGACCTTAGAACAAATCAGCTCCACTGAAAACCTTAATCTCAGACTTTTAGCCTTCAGAACGGTAAGAAAGTATCTGTGATTTAAGCCATCCAGTATGTTGTAGTTGTTATGGCAGCCTTAGCAAACTAATACACATTGTTTTAACTGCCTCTGCCATATTTTTTTTTTTCAACTTTTAAGTTTATTTTAAGTTCAGGGGTACATGTTCAGGATATGCAGGTTTGTTCCATAGGTAAACGTGTGCCATGGTGTTATGCTGCACAGATCATCCCATCACCCAGGTATTAAGCCCAGCATCCACCAGCCATTCTTCCTGATCCTCTCCCTCCCCCCACCCACAACCCTCCAACAGGCCTCAGTATGTGTTGTTTCCTGCAATGTGTCCATGTGTTCTCATCATTTAGCTCCCACTTATAAGTACTTAGAGAACATGTGGTATTTGGTTTTCTGTTCCTGCATTACTTTGCTAAGGATAATGGCCTCTAGCTCCATCCATGTCCCTGCAAAGGACATGATCCCTTCTCCTTTTAATGGCTGTATAGTATTCCATGGTGTATATGTACCACATTTTCTTTATCCAGTCTATCATTGATGGACATTTAGGTTGATTCCATGGCTTTGCTGTTGTGAATAGGGCTGCAGTGAACATATGTGCACATGTGTCTTTATAATAGAACAATTTATATTCCTTTGGACCTATACCTATTAATGGTACTTCTGGGTCAACTGGTATAATATTTCTGTTTCCAGGTCTTTGAGGAATTGCCACACTGTCTTCTACAATGGTTGAATTGATTTATATTCCCACCAACAATGTAAAAGCATTCATTTTTCTCCACAACCTCTCCAGCATCTGTTATTTCATCTGTTATTTTTTGACTTTTTAGTTATAGCCATTCAGACTGGTGTGAGATGGTATCTCATTATAGCTTTGATGTGCATTTCTCTAATGATCAGTGAGGTTGAGTTTTTCTTCATAGGTTTGTTGGTTACATGATATTTTCTTTTGAGAAGTTTCTGTTCATGTCCTTTGTCTTTTTTTTTTTTTTTTTTTGATGGAGTCTCGCTCTGTTGCCCATGCTGGAGTGCAGTGGCATGGTCTCAGCTCACTCCAACCTCTGCCTCCCAGGTTCAAGCGATTCTCCTGCCTCAGCCTCCCTAGCAACTGGGACTACAGGCACATGCCACCACGCCTACTGTGGGGAAAAGAGAGATCAGACTGTTACTGTGTCTATATAGAAAGAAGTAGACATAAGAGACTCCATTTTGTTCTGTATTTGCGATGCTGTTAATCTGTGACCCTACCCCCATCCTTGTCCTTGCAAGAGACATGTCCTCTGGTGACTCAAGTTTTAATGGATTTTGGGCTGTGCAGGGTGTGCTTTGTTAAACAAGTGCCTGAAGGCAGCATGCTTTTGAAAAGTCATCACCATTCTCTTAATCTCAAGTACCCAGGGACACATGCACTGCGGAAGGTCACAAGGTCGCAGGGACCTCTGCCTAGGAAAGCTAGGTATTGTCCAAGGTTTCTCCCCATGCGATAGTCTGAAATATGGCCTCTTGGTGAGGGAAAGACCTGATCGTCCCCCAACCTGATACCTGTGAAGGGTCTGTGCTGAGGAGGACTTGTATAAGAGGAAAGAAGGCCTCTTGGCAGCTGAGATAGAGAAAAGCATCTGTCTCCTGTCCGTCCCTGGGCAATGGAACATCTCAGTATAAAACTGGAAAACCTGATTGTTGTTCTGTTTACTGAGAAAGAACAAAACCGCCTTAGGGCTGAAGGTGGGCGTGCTAGCGGCAATGCTGCTCTTTATGCAGTAAAAAGGTTTATGGAGATGTTTGCATATGCATATCAAGGCATAGCAATTTTCCTTAAACTTATTCGTGTCACAGAGATCTTTTATTCATATGTCTTACTGCTGACCTTCTCCCTATGATGATCCTATTATCCTGCCACTTCCCTTTTTCTAAGATTGTAAAGATAATGATCAATAAATACTGAGGGAACTCAGAGACCAGTGCTGGCGTGGGTCCTCTGTATGCTGAGCACCGGTCCCCTGGGCCCACTTTTTCTTTCTCCATACTTCGTCTCTTTGTCTCATTTCTTTTCTCAAGTCTCTCGTTCCACCTAACAAGAAACACCCACAGGTGTGGAGGGGCAGGTCTTCACCCAGTTAATTTTTGTATTTTTAGTAGAGATGGGGTTTCATTTCTACTTGGCCAGGCTGCTCTTGAACTCCTGACCTGGTGATCCACAAGCCTCTGCCTCCCAGAGTGCTGGGATTTCAGGTGTGAGCCACTGTGCCTGGCTTTTTTTTTTTTTGGAGACGGAGACTTGCTCTGTTGCCCGGGCTGGAGTCAATGGCACGATCTCAGCTCACTGCAACCTCTGCCTCCTGGGTTCCAGCGATTCTCCCACCTGAACCTCCCAAGTAGCTGGGACTACAGACTTGTAACACCATGCCTGGCTGATTTTTGTATTTTTTGTAGAGACAGGTTTCACCACATTGGCCAGACTGGCCTCCAACTCCTGACCTTGTGATCCACCCTCTTTGGCCTCCCAAAGTGCTTGGATTATAGGCCTAAGCCACCGCACCTGGCGTCTTTACTCACTTTTTAATGGGGTTGTTTTCTTTTTGTAAATTTAAGTTTCTTATAGATACTGGATATTAGACCTTTGTCAGATGCATAGATTACAAACTTTTTCTCCCATTCTGTAGGTTGTCTGTTTACTCTGTTGGTAGTTTCTTTTGCTGTGCAGAAGCGCTTTATTTTAGTTAGATCCCGTTTGTCAATTTTTCCTTTCTCTGCAACATTTTGATGTTGTGTTTTTGTTTGGACGAACGGAGGCAAGATGGTGCACTTCTGGGTTCTTCATCCCCACCCCCAGCTCTTCCCGTGCGCGAGGGTGTAGCCGGCGCCCGGGAGGGTGCAGACCAACTGGGCATGCGCCAGGTGACATCAATCTGAAGAGACCAAGATTTACCTGGTCGCACCTGTGGAACGCCCCTGACACGCCCATGCCCCGCCTATTGCCCTCCCACTCCTAGAAAAGCCACTCTTGGTCATTGAGCCATGCGGCCTTCTCACAGCCCAGCGGACTTCCCAGCTTCCCAGTCCTGTCGGGATGTTGGAACTCCGTCCGAGGGCCCCACTGGGGGACTCTGCCGGCCTCCTTCCCCGGAGGCCGACAGACTTCTCCCGCACACCTTAGGTTACCAAAATAAACTTGCAGTTTTGCGCCTGACCTTTGCCTACTTGCTGGTTCTTTTGTGCTCGCTCTGGTGGTCTTAGAAAAACAAGACAGTTTTCATTTAAGGTTTTTTTTTTTCTCTTGTAATTAATTATATTATACATGGTTTCTTGGATTGTTTAGGAGTATGTTAGATAATTGTTTAATTTTTATGGATTATCATCTCTTTCTTCCATTTAAACTTTTTTTTTTTTTGCTTTGTTTTAATTTTAGTTTTTTGTTTGTTTACTTTAGGTGTGATTAAGAAAGGCATTTTGGCTGTGCACCGTTTGGCTGTGCACCGTGGCTCACGCCTATAATCCCAGAACTTTGGGAGGCTGAGGTGGGTGGATCACCTGAGGTCAGGAGTTCGAGACCAACCCGTCCAACATGGTGAAACCCCATCTCTACTAAAAATACAGGATCGGCAGGCATGGTGACCTGCGCCTGTAGTCCCAACTACTTGGGAGGCTGAGACAGGAGAATTGCTTGAACTTGGGAGGCGGAGGTTGCAGTGAGCAGAGATCGTGCCACTGCTCTCCAGCCTCAGCTGCAGAGTGAAATTCTGTCTTAAAAAAAAAAAAAGACATTTTATGCCTTGCTTTTTAGTTCAAAATATGGTTTATCTTTGTGGATATTTCATGTTTACTTGATATACTGCTATGTATTCTGCCACTCATAGGTCAAGTGTTCTAAACTGTCAATTAGATGAAACTGACTAATGTTTTATGCAAGTTTTTTCTATCATTACTTAATTTGTGACTACATGTTCTACTATCACTGGTAAAAAAGAATTGAAATCTCAGAGTGTAATTGTTAGTGTATTTCTTTTATTTGTTATTTCCATTTGTTTCATGTTTTTTATTCTGATATTAGGTGCATACACCTGTGAGACATTTATGATTTTTTGATGATTTGACCTCATTTTCATTTTAGTAAGTCCTGCTTTACTTTTGTTAATTTTTATTTTTGCTTGAATCTCACTTCTCTGATATTATTGTAGCATTTTCAGCTTTCTTTTGGTTTCTTATTTTGTAGTGTATCTTTTCCAGTCTTTTACTTTTAATAAATATTCCCTTTATATTTAAAGCATGTCTTTGTATAAACTTTTATATAGTTTAGTCTTACTTTTTCAGCCAATGTAAAGCCTTCTGTCTTTTATTTGGAATATCTAGATCATTTGCACTTAATACAATTCTTGATATGGTTGTTTTAAAATCTACCATTGTGTTATATCCTTTCTATTTGTATAATTTTTCTTTCTACCTTTTCCTTCTTTTTCTTCTTTCTTTTGGATCATCTGTTTGTATCCTTACACTTTAACTCCATTATTCCTTTATTAACTATACTTCCTTTTATAATTTTAGTGGTTGCTTTAGGTTTAACAAGATGAAGTTGTTGCTTATAGTTTATCTTAACCATTTTCATACTTCTTCACATAAAATGTAAGAACTTTCGACAATCTACTTGCATCTCTCCTATTCTTTGTGCTTTTTTGTTATATAATTTACTTCTACATGTTATAAAACCCAAAATACATCATTGGCATTTTTTATTTAAACAGTTAAATATAAAAGATTTGTGTGTCATGTATGTGTGTGTGTGTGTGTGTGTGTGTGTGTGTGTGTTACCAAATGTGTTTCCAACCTATTTATCATTAGTGGTCCACTTCATTTATTTCTGTAGATTCAAATTTTAATCTGGTATTATTTTCCTTTGTCTGAAGAATTTCCTTTAACATTTCTTGTGGTTCAATTATCTGGTGATGAATTCTCAATTTATATTTTCTGAAAAATACTTCATTATGTTGTTACTTTTGAAAGATACTTTCCAAAGAAGATGGAATTCTAGTCTGACAGTTGTCAACTTCCACCCTCCCTAGAATATTAAAAGATGTTACTCCCTTATCTTTAAGCAAACATGGTTTCTGGCCACAAGCTTTTCTGTTTATCTATCTGTTTGATTGTTTTGTTTTGTTTTCATATGTGTCTCTTTTCTTTGGATGGTCTTAAGATTTTTCGCTTTATCATTGGTATTTAGGAATTTGTTTTTGATATGCCTTTAGATGATTTTATTTTTTCTTATTGTGCTAGAATTTTTATGAGATTCTTGGATCTGTGGTTTTATAATTTTTGTCAAATGTGTAGTAATTTTGATTGTAATTTCTTCAAATATTTTTGCTGTCTCCCATTCCTCCTCCTGGGACTCCAGTTATATATTCACACACACACACACAGACACACACACAACAACAACTTTAGTTTTGTCCCTGTGGTGCTCAGAATAATGCCTCCCCATCCCAGGAACACATCTTAGTGCCCAGAACCTGTGACTCACTATGGTATCTTATATGGTATAAGGGACTTTACAAATATAATTTTTTTTTTTTTTTTTTTTTTTTTGAGACGGAGTCTCGCTCTGTCTCCCAGGCTGGAGTGCAGTGGCCAGATCTCAGCTCACTGCAAGCTCCGCCTCCCGGGTTGCCATTCTCCTGTCTCAGCCTCCCGAGTAGCTGGGACTACAGGCGCCCACCACCTCGCCCAGCTAGTTTTTTGTATTTTTTAGTAGAGACGGGGTTTCACTGCGTTAGCCAGGATGGTCTCGATCTCCTGGCCTTGTGATCCACCCGTCTCGGCCTCTCTGGCTTAAAAATAGAAGAAAGAAGCCGTGTGCCAAGGAAAGGGGATAGCCTCTAGAAACTGGAAAAGGCAGAGATTGTACCCTAGAGCCTTCAGAAGGAATGCAGCCTGTCTGAACCTTGACCATAGTCCAGTGAAGTCTATGTAGCCCTTCTAAATACAGAACTGTAAAATAATAAACTTGTGTTGGTTAACTCACATCTCTGGTAATTTGTACAGTGGCAATAGAAAACTAATACAGTCCCACGGATTACTGATACTCTTATTTTATTTTATTTTATTAATTTATTTTTGAGATGGAGTCTGGCTCTGTTGCCCAGCCTGGAGTGCAGTGGCCTGATCTCAGCTCACTGCAAGCTCCGCCTCCCAGGTTCATGCCATTCTCCTGCCTCAGTCCCCCAAGTAGCTGGGACTACAGGCACCCGCCACCACGCCTGGCTAATTTTTTGTATTTTTAGTGGAGACGGGTTTTCACCGTGTTAGCCAGGATGGTCTCCATCTCCTGACCTCGTGATCTGCCCTCCTCGGCCTCCCAAAGTGTTGGGATTACAGGCGTGAGCCACCGTGCCCGGCCTTACTGTATTATTTTACAGTATTTACTTTTCTCTTTGCTTCATTTTGAATACTTTCTATTCCTATGTTAATTTGAAATTTACTTTTTTTCCTTCTGCCGTATCTAATCACCTGTTAATCCTATTGAACATATTTTCCATGTATATTTATTTTTATCTCTACAAGTTCCAGTTGAGTGTTTTGTATATTCGTTCTCTGTCTTCATTACATCCATGTGGTCCTTTTTATTCTATTCTAAACTTATGAGTGTTGTTTTAAGATTTTTGTCTTCTATTTGTATCCTTTCCCTAATCTCTATAGCTGTTTGTCTTAATTATTTTTCCTACTGATTTGTATGTCTGGGATATTTTTTGCATGCCAGGCATTCTGAAAGTTATGTTGCTGAGTGCTGAATTTTGTAATATTCTCTTATAGAATGTTAGGCTATTCTGGCATGCAGGTAAATAACTAGGTAGACCAACTTGATTTTTTGAGACTTATTTTTTAGAATTTTGTTAGAGAAAGAGCAACTCAGCATTTTTTCTGATGCTAGTTTAGCCACTAATAAAAATCCCTTCTGAGAATGCTAACCAAAGTTTTTATTATTATTATTTCAGAGAAAAGGTCTCGCTCTGTTACCCAGGCTGTAGTGCAGTGGTGCAATCATAGCTGACCGTAACCTCAGTAACTCCAAATCCTGGGCTCAAGTGATCCTTCTGCCTCAGCCTCTTGAGTAGCTGGGACTACAAGCACATGCCACCATTCCCAGATAATTTTTTTAATTTTTATTTTTTGTAGAGATGGGTTCTCATTGCATTGCCCAAGCCGGTCCTGAATTCCTGGCTTCCAGCGATTCTCCCGCCTTGACCTCCCAATGTGCTGGAAGTAGAGACATGAGCCACTTTGCGTGGACTGATTATTTATTTATGTTATAAGATTGCTCTGGTAGTGATAACTTCAACTACTCCTAGCTTTTCATTGATGCTAGGAATCATTACTTCTAACCTCTTCTTGTGGAGTTTCTCTATGCATGACTCCATCTGTAAATGGCAAAGCCCCTCAGTGGGACCCTTCTGAAGATCTTGGGAGTTTTGCTTCTTTGGTACCATCATTTTCAATATTCTTCTCTACAACTGTCTCAGCTTTCCTGAACTCCTATAAGTTTTCTCACCTCAGTGTGACCTCCAGGCTCTGTTTTATTTTCTTCTCCCTGGGATGTGGCCTAGAAACTGAATCCTGGTAGTAAACTAGGCAACTGTATGGTTCATCTTGTTTGCTTTCTTTCTCGCAGGAATCACAGTTCTGTGCAGCATGTTGTCAAATATCTGTAAACAGTTCCATCTATTTTATACTGTTTTTACTGTTTTTTTTTTTTTTTTTATGATGGAGTGGAAATTTCTATTGCAGATAATAATTCATGGACAGAAGTAGAAATCTATTTATATTTTGTCTTTTACTTTGAACTTTAAGTAAATAGAATCATATGTGTTCTGTTATTTATTTTTGCTCAATATTATATTTAGAGATTCACACATGTTCCTGTATATAACTATTCTTCATTTACTTCCCTACTCGACAGTATTCCACTGTATGAATATATCAACAGCTATTCATCATTTTATTGGTGGGATTTTACCCCCATGTTTTGCTGTTTCGAAAATGCTGCTATGGACATTCTGAAACATTTCTCCTAGAACTCTAAGCAAGAGTTTCTATATGCATTGTATTAATTCATTCTCGCATTACTACAAAGACATACCTGAGACTAGGTAATTTATAAAGAAGAGGATGTTTAATTAGCTCATGGTTCTGCAAGCTGTATAGGAAGCATGATGCTGGCATCTACTTAGAGGAGGCCTCAGGAAACTTAAAATCACGGCACAAGGCAAAAGGGAAGCACACATGTCATACAGACAGAGTAGGAGCAAGAGAGCAAGGGGGAGCTGCTACACACTTTTAGATAACCAGATCTCAGAGAGCTAATTCACTCTCAAAGGGGCAGTACCAAGAGGGATGGGGCTAAACCATTCATGAGAACCTGTCCCTATGATCCAATCACTTCCTATCAGGCCCCACCTCCAACATTGTATGTGTGTGTCTATATACAAATATGCCAACAGCCAGTAGGAGGGAGGCCAAGTTCAAGAAAGAGAAACTCCTCTCTTTCACATCACTGCTCAAAATCTGCACAGGCACTTTGATTATATCTTATTTTATATATATATATAAAACTTGGTTAAGGGTGGCTGGGAAATATTATCTTAATACAGAAAACCACTGACTTAACTAAAAATTATGCATTCTATTACTAAAGAAAGAAGGGACAATAATAGAAAGCCAACAGTTTTTGCCCCTTGATTATTTACTTAATTAAATTATCTAAATGTTGGAGAACTATTACACCCTAGAAACAACAACAGGCCAGTAACTGCTGGAAACAGGTCTGTAAATGCGAGCTTCCCTTGCTTCATGTCTAGGTAACTGGGCAGCCAGTGAAATATGCACCAACCCCCAGAGTTCCTTAGCAAAATTAAACAATTCTCTTGATAACACAGACTTGAGTGACTGCCTTCTCTTCCCAGTATCACTTTTGCATATATATATATATATGCACACACACACACAAATATATAGGTGTATATATGTATATATATGCGTGTATATTTGTGTGTAGGTACATATACATCTGCTATTTAGAATATATTCAGAGAAACAGAGAATGGTATATATATTTATATTTATACATATAATTTCTGTAACGGATACATATAAATTAAATATATATTATAAAGATCATATAACATATATGATTTTTATGGAAAAATAGTTTTTTTTTTTTTTTTTTTGAGGCGGAGTCTTGCTCTGTCGCCCGGACTGGAGTGCAGTGGCCAGATCTCAGCTCACTGCAAGCTCCGCCTCCCGGGTTTACGCCATTCTCCTGCCTCAGCCTCCCGAGCAGCTGAGACTACAGGCGGCCGCCACCTCGCCCAGGTAGTTTTTGTATTTTTAGTAGAGACGGGGTTTCACCGTGTTAGCCAGGATGGTCTCGATCTCCTGACCTCGTGATCCGCCCGTCTCGGCCTCCCAAAGTGCTGGGATTACAGGCTTGGAAAAATAGTTTTTAAAACTTAATTTTATAAAAATGAAGAGCAAACTTTCAGGATCATTACTAAGTATGCTACATCATGTAGCAGATGTAAAGAAACCCTCTTTCTGTACTTTCAGTTCATATCTTTTCAGACTGATTCATTATTATTTTTACACAGGTCAGCTATAGACCCATCTCTGTGGATTCCTAGAGGATGATTAATTTCTTAGTAAAGTACTCAAAACAAAAGGACATTGACATCCAGAGAGTGTTTCGGTAATCATGGCCAGAGTGATGCTGGTGTTTTATAGCAAAGAACATTGTGCTCATTAATGTACTCATAGCAAAAAACAACCATCTTGTAACATGGGCATGTTTTGTAGCTCGCTGGCTTCTCCTGTGGCTTTGTTAAACATAAGAATCTTAAAAGGGCTTATTGACTTTTTGCAATCCACATCAGCATACCTCTCTTCTAAATAGCTGGTAGTAGAGGCTGCTGTATTCCATTGTGAGCAACACTTACTAAAATCAGTAATAGAACAGTGGGAGTAAAATCACAGAGGGGTATAAAATCTAGCACACTAAAATATTAAAGTCCAACTGTGAATGCTCTCCACGATATTTTTTCCATATCAAAATGTGTTTTAAACACTTTTTGAGTATTATTATAATCAACTATAGTAGCTTTGTAAGCAGTTCCTTTTGTAAGAGAAAAACCTACCATCACTTAGAGGTTACTAGTTTTTGACATTGAGTTCTTAAGTGGATAATTATATTTATTGGGAGGTGATGCTCACTTGACCACTTGGTGTTTTGTTTTGGGCCAAGGGGAAACAAGGCAGGTGAAGTGTTTTTATTTACAATGTAACAGATATTGCTATTGTGACTCCATTTCTCAGGCATAGTTGGTTAGCTAAGTGTTTTTTTTTTTTTTTTTTTTTTTTCCCAGAAACTGAAATGTTCCTCTCTTCCCAGTTCTTGGGAAATTAAAAGCTTCTACCTTAGAGAAATGAGTGATACATTATCCACTCACTCTAAATTGAACCCATTTGGAGCTATTTGCATCTTGTAGAAACCTACAGCTGAGTGCTCTGCTTAGAGGTGTAATGAGTGGTTGTCACAACACACTGGAGGTGGCCCCATAACAAAATGATCCCCTGTCAATCCCCTCACAGGAAATGCTTTGGCAACCTGTAATTCCGCCTCAGTATTAACATCCTGCCTGGGTTTTGTTAAATGGCACTTTCTAGGAAGTAGATCTGGGGAACTTATGTTTAATAATGTTTTAAGAGGAATATTTGATGGAAGTTTTAGAAAGCATCACATGGGGTTAACGGTGATTTGTCATTTGTTTCTAATTAAAGGACCTAATCTCTTATCATTGAAACAGCCTTTTTTTTTATACTAAAGGCACAGATGTGAATGGAAACATATTAATGAGATGTCATACTACATAGTCATTTAGTGTTTTGTTTAACTTAAACATAGCAGAAAATGTGTGTCTAAGTAGACACATGTAATGACATCCTGATAGAATTATAATTTCCTGTATTTGCATAATCTTCAGTAAAATTCACACTAGGTTCACCTTGCATTGCTAATTTCATTTCCCAAATCTGCATTTTTAGAAAATTAAAGAAAAGTCAGACCCAAAGTATTATGGGAAGAGAAAG
Source organism: Piliocolobus tephrosceles (assembly GCF_002776525.5). Lineage (NCBI taxonomy): Eukaryota > Metazoa > Chordata > Mammalia > Primates > Cercopithecidae > Piliocolobus > Piliocolobus tephrosceles. The sequence continues at coordinate 32,083,511 of NC_045444.1, read as the reverse complement.
GATTTATTGTTAGTTCCTTCACATTAAAGCTGGAATTGTAATTTAAATATTTGAGTGCCAGGTGTTCTAAAAAGTGACAGGAAATATTCAAATCGACAGAAAGTTTTGCATTTTCTGAAGCTATTTAAAATACTCCAGGCTAAATCATCTTAAGAGCTTGGCAGATCTTTGGTCTGAGATAGAGCTGAACTGTGACTTGTGGGCCTGAAAAAATCATGTTTGATCAGGTGCCCTGGTGAGCCCAGTTCTAGGATTCCATGAGCTATGACTTTCAGGAGTCAGTCAGGTAATTGGGCAATGAGGGAAGCAGCAGGAGCAGTCCTATTTAACTGCCCCCTGACGTGTGCCACATGACTCTCCATTAGCCCAGCAAGACAGCTCTGAATGCAGGTTAAAACCAGGTGATCTTAAAATAGTTGGGGGATGTGGAAAGACACTGAAATTAAACATCTACCTCAGATTATTAGCGTGGTTGCCAGTAGGAAAGCCTAATTATTCCAAGGACTTTTTAAAAGGTATTTCAAAAAATATATTCCAAGCTCTGTCTATGGAATATTGTGTTTACAAGTTCTCATTAATTTAATTTAAAATATATATATATATTTATATATATATATATATATATATATATATATATATATTTAAACATTACAATGAGCTAGACATTGCCCGGGAGAAACTGATGAGTGTTCCTCCTCTCACACATGGCAAAAACACATTTTTTTTTTACATGAATAAGTTATTTTGTCCTAATACAAATGTTCACAAATCCTGTTGTTCCTTGAATTGCCCTTAAGCTCACACCTAGGGTCTAAACATCACAGCAGCTTTAGTGATCTCACTTGGCTACACGCTGGCACTTACCCATACCCAGTTAGACACAAAATAACCTGCTAGATTAAAGGGGGATGGATTTTACAATTTTACAATGCAAGCTATAAAGAAAACGTTGGTTACAGTTGGTTGATTTCAAAAACTGTGATAGCCAACAAAGATAATTCAAGTATTCAAATAAACAGTTCTCAAGTTTCTGTGTACAGCAATAATACATATTAATAGAACTTATGTCATTGTATAAACCTTTGGGCCACATCGTAAGAGATTCCAATTAAAAAGTTTTGAATTCTGACTGGAATTCAGCATTTTTCAGTCACCAAAGATTATTAGGAGTTAGCAGGAGATCAACCTTGAAATACTCTGGTTTGGTTGTCAACTTTTGTATTCAGATTCTTTGATGTAGAATCACTGTAAATTGTATTAATAATTACCAACAAAGATTGCTTACTTATATATACAAGATTTTGAGCTAGAATATTATTTTTTATGTATTTATTAATTCATTAAGGATCACACATTTATATCTGTAATTTCCAGAAGGCAAACAACTTTTTGATGATTTTCTTAGGCATTTGAACATTTTATTTCCTGGTAAGCAAGCCTAACACACATGCTATTGATATGGGTTGGGGGGAAGGGCAGTGCTTGGGAGGAGAAGGGCGGGTCCCTAGCTAGCGCTCCACCCCTGGGCCTGTGCCTATGGACCTAAGTGAGGACTCAAATGTTGCATTTTCCAAGAACACCCTGTCCCGCCACACCCCCATCCTGTGCCTATAAAAACCCAGGGACCCTAGCACGCAGAAACACAGACAGCTAGATGTCAAGAGGAACACACCAGCGGAAGAACACACAAGCGTCTGAATGTTGAGAAGGACACTGCGCGGAAGGACACACTGTGGGAGGACACACCACAGAGGGACACACTGTGGGAGGACACACCACAGAGGCACACACGGACAGACACCAGCAGATGCCACCAGGCCATCGACAGGTGGTACAACATGGAGTTCTGCCAAGGGTGGACCAAGGAGAGCCCAGCTGCTGAGCAGCCTGACTCCAGGGAAAACCACCTTCCCACTACATCCGTCTTCTGCGTTGGCCCATACGTTCGCGGAGCGTTGCTTCCACTCAAAACCTTGCACTCATTCTCCATGCCCACGTGTGATCCGATTTTTCTGGTTCTAGTACAGTAAGGCAGGAACGCAGGATACAGGAAAGCCCTCTGTCCTTGCAGTAAGTCAGAGTGTCTGATTGAGCTAGTTAACACAAACCTCCAATGTATGGGTAAACTGAAAGAGCACACTGTATGTAACACAGCCCACTGAGGCATCAGCTGTAAACATTCACCCCTAGATGCTGCTGTGGGGTTGGAGCCCCACAGCCTGCCCCTCCGCTTGCGCCCCCTAGAGGTGTGAGCAGCAGAGCCACGGAAGCACAACACTTCCCCATCGCAGCTCTGCAAGGGGAGTAAGGGAACTTTGTCCGTTTCACTATCTCTATGGGACAAAGGTGCTTTTCAGAAAAGAATTAACTTGAAAAGCAAAAGCAATGTTTTGTGGCTGACAAATGTTGTAGATTTTCTTGATCCCTATGAATTAATTCATTAATTTATGTATTTATTGAGACGGAGTCTCGCTCTGTCGCCCAGGCTGGAGTGCAGTGGCGTGATCTCGGCTCACTGCAAGCTCTGCCTCCCGGGTTCACGCCATTCTCCTGCCTCAACCTCCCGAGTAGCTGAGACTACAGGCGCCCACCACCTCGCCTGGCTAATTTTTTGTATATTTAGTAGAGACGAACTTTTACCGTGTTAGCCAGGATGGTCTGGATCTCCTGACCTCGTGATCCGCCCGCGTTGGCCTCCCAAAGTGCTGGCATTACAGGAGTGAGCCACCGTGCCCGGCCGAATTTATTTAAAGATAAAAGCCAATTATATCTTAGGTCACTTGGGGGAACATTATATTTTTAAATTTATTTATTATTATTTTTTTAAATTTAAAACTGTTATTGAGATAATTCACAGAGTTACAAAATTACACAGAGAGTTTCTGAATATCCTTTATCCGATTTCCTCCAGTGGTAATATCTTACAAAATCACATTAATACACGGCAACCAGGATATTGGTGTTGGTATAACCTACTGGTTTTACTCAGATTTCCCCAGTTTCACCTGTATTAATTCTTTTGTGTGTGTCATCATATTTTTTATTAGCATCCTATTGTTTTTGTTTTGCTTTTTGATTTTGGATTTTTTCCTACTTTTCTCCCTTCTTTATTAAAATTAGAGAAGAGTATATAAACTAACTTAGCAGAACACATGAGTACCCTCTACACAGATCTAATAACAAAGTGAAATTCCTAAGTGTATCTCTTAGGTATCCATTCTTCTTCCATTTCCCTCAGAAGTATGTAGCATTTCATATTCAACATTTTTAATACTTTACTACATATATAGTTAGAAATAAGAAATATTTGTTAAGATTGTACTGGTGTCAAATTCTAAATAGATGGTATCATAAAGTATATTCACTTTGCATTTTCCTTTTCACTCAACTTTGTTTGATATTTATGCATTTCAATATCCATAACTTTAAATCATACTTTGTAGCTTCTCTCTAATATTCTGCAGGTAAGAATAACTTACTGTATTTGCCTTGGGTTGAACATTTAGGTTATTTCCATGGTCACAACTGAGTCGTCAGTGGATATTCTTGATGTGGGAGAGTTGCCTTGAGATGTATAACTAGATGTATACTTTGTCAGATAATAAGATAGGTACATCTACAACTACCCTAAATATTGTCAAATCGTTCTCTATATGACATGCATTTACACTGGATAGAAATGCACTAGAGTTTCTATTTGTCCTCATTATTTGCATTGTCTGATTTTTAAATCCTTTGCCAACCTGGTGGGCTGAGTACTTATGTATTAGAAAATGACAATTCCCATATTTATAAAATGAAAAGAATAATAATACCCACCTCACAAGTCGTGGTTAGATTTAAATGTGATAATCCATATGAAAGCACTTAGCATACTATCTAGCACCCAGTAGAAATTCAAGTGTTTCATCTCAAAATGTGAAAAGTGCAGTGTCCTGATTTTAAATGGTATTGATCAAGATGTTTTCTTAGGTGAAATCATTGATGGTACTTGATTACAGCTCCCGTCATTTGGAGTAGATGGTTTAGCATGACAGCAGGCTCATGAAATATGACACTGACTGTGTTCTCTGATCCTAGGAAAACAGTACTCCTCCTAGCCCCAGTAAATACTATGACTGAGTCCTGTGACCTAGTCCTACCTTGGAAGGCGTAAGACATTCAGGATAATGAAAAAGCGAAGACCCTGGGAGCAACTGAAAGGGAGGTGGTGCTCTAATAGGATACAGTAGGCAGATGGTTGGAAAGACTAGTTAAGATTTTATCATGAGATTCCAGAATTTCCCCATTTCCTACTAACAGGCCTAGAACTCAATTTCTGAGGGTACATTAGTTTTTACCTACAGCCACATATATGGCTATACAGAATTGACTTTGTCACCCTTAGCAGAGTGGATGTCCATTAAAGAGAGAAACTAACTTTTAGTAGAATGACTGTCTGACTGCAAACATGAGGTTGGTGAGCAGGGTCTGACTATTTGATTGTGGCTCAAACTATCCAAATGATTAGGAGTCTAGTATATGTTTTGCTTAAAAAATTAGATGACTTTCTCAGCAAAGGTTTACCTGGAAGTAATGAGCAAAAATATATGCAGGTGGGTCTGATACCATTGCTGTTAAGAGAAAGGCTTTTAGAACCAAAAGGGCTTGCCATCGACAACTGTGTGATCTTGGAAAAGTTATGTAATCTTCTTTTTCAGTTTTTTCACCCTAAAAATATAACATGAGCTCATTATGAGGGCTAAGTAAAACATCTTATCAAAGCAAAAAAGTATACCCAACAAATTTTGACATATCTGCTAAAAAACTATCTCTAAAGGAAAATGTTTACACTGTAGCCGAATTTGGATGAAAAAGGGTTAAATCTATGATGACTTGAAACTGACAAAAACCAGGAGAGAAACCAACTAAACCATAAGAGAGTTCAGACAAATTTTATTGCATTTGAGAGTTAAGATATAGCAGAATCGACTAAGTGGAATTTTATGAATTCAGAATTGAAAGACCTCAGAAAAGAATGAGATCAAGGCAGTGTCCTGCCAACTCTCTGCGCATCCCCAGGCACACACATCAAGAGGTGATCAGTTGTGCTTCTGGAAGGAAACCAAAAACACACACCTCTGGGATTCTAAATACACTTTACAGAAGGAGATATTTGTGGAGGTATGAGTACCGTTGAAGGAATCCACAAGAGGGAACATAAACTGAGGGAGGACTGAAAGATGGAAACCATTACCATTACTAGGTTGGAAAGGGCAAAGGAGGGACTAATGTTTTAAGAGCTTGGGGAGAGCTAGAGCATCAGCCAGGAAAGTCCTACAGAAGCTGTAGCTGAGTAACTGTTCCTCCAAATTTCATGTGTATGAAAATCACATTGGGGTATTGTTGAATGGTAGATTCTGATTTTGTTACTTTGTGGTGGGACCCACATTCTGCCATTGTAACAAGCCCTCAGGTAATTTCAAAGCTATTTTTCTTTGGACCACCTTATTAGAAGAAAGGTCATAAAGAAACTCAATCACAACCAGGTCCAGGACATCTAAGCAGAGATGCGTCTAGAAAAGAAATAGCCTATAGTTTCCTTGTAAATTGGATTCAGAATAGGTGAGATTCAAAGTCCTTTTCCTTTATATACTACTATATCTGAAGACTTATTAAATCAAAACTAAAATTATATTTAGGGCAATAAACAGAACATAAAGAAAAACATCATTTCAAACACGGTCTTGAGAAACATTGCTGATACACAAGTCTCCATCTTCAAGTCTCAGTACAATTAGGCTTAGAGAAAGAATGGAAAATGTGCACACCAAAATACTGTAGTACCTATTTCTAGATAATAGGACACATGTGATTTTTATTTTCTTCTTGTTTATATCTATTTTTTCATTGTTTTTATAATCAGTGTATAATATAATTATAACAAAAACAATAAAATTATAAAAATAAAAATGGACAAATACAAAATATTTGATCATGTTTAAATTCAAATGTAGCATTCTGTGCATAGTTCTGCAAATCAATAGATATCTCTGATATTTCAAGGAAATATTTAAAAACATAAATCATTATACCACCCACGAGAAAAGTCTTCAGAGTGTCTCAGTAAAATAAACTTTGTATCATAAATAAATCATCAAGTTTGAGATTGAAAGCTTCTATATTGCTTCCTAGAGCTATTGATAAAGCAATGCAAAAAAAAAAAAAAATGAGTACTTTGGAGAAAATGAGCTGCTGGAGAAACAAACATAATGTGCCACTAATTACAGGTGATTCTTTACCTTATCAGGCAAACATGGCTACTATAGTCATAGGATGAAGGAGAAAAAATATCATCAACTATTAAAACAGGCACAAAGAAATAGCCCTTGTCTCCCCAGCTGTGGAATTGTCTTAAGATTCCTCATTTGACTCTCTATTCTTTCCATTGTTTCACTCAAATAAGTCAGCACTTTTTATTGCTTACAGCTGATTTCCAGAACTCCAACTACTGCATTAGCATCACTTCTAAGTTGCCTTACACGTACAAGAACTTTGATATGGTTTTCTTGTTATGCCTACTGTTGAAAAGTAAAGCAGGGAGGGGAAAGGATAATTTTTCATATCCTCAAAGAATGGTGCAAATAATGACTATTGATTTCCCAGATTTTATATGGGGAAATAAGCATAAGATGAAATCTGAATAAATAAGCAAAGATCAGAATGGCATCAGCCTTCTCAATGGAAATATCTTCCAAGTCCAGAGGGAAAAAAGATTTTAAACATAGGATCTTATATAGCAGTCAAACTAGCATTAAATGATAGGGCAAGAGAGAGACATTTCCAGAAATGCAATGGTTTAGAAAACTTCCCTATGCATGCTGTACCAGAAATACATTCTAAAGGTGATATTCCAGCAATTTTTTTTAATTCAAAAAAGAAGATACAAAGAAAAAAAGAAAAATTAAGGAAAAAAAAAAAAAAAACAAAAGAGTAAATACATAGCTATGGCTATTTTTTTTGATGTACAATGATAAAGTATTTTTTTTAAAAGTAAAATGCTTTTGAATTAAATATAAGTGATAGTAAATGGAGGAAGACAAATGAGATTCTCAAATTTGGGGAGGAAGAAAAATGAAGAAAAGAAAGTGAATAAATGTTACTCAATCCTTCGTTACTTCTCTTGAGCACTAGATTAGAAGTTCAATTTATGACAATATTAAGAAGAAAAATTAGGACAAGAAAAAGGCAAAGAAAAATGGCACCATCATATTTCTAAGTGATATGATGATTTTCCTAGATAATCTGAGGTAATTAACAGAAAAACAACTAGAAGAAATAAGGAAGTCCAAGAAGATACCTGATACGAGATAATATAAACCTTGATAGCTTTCTTACACATCAAGAATGTACACATAGAAAATGTTTAAGAAAAACTTGGGTCCATATACAAAGAAATAACAAACCCCAATAGCTAAATATATAAAATATGCAAGTTATGTATCAAAATAACTACAAAATATCTTTAAAAATGTAAAAGAAGACCAGAATAAATGAAGAAAATACATTATGTTCCTAAATAAGAAAATTCAGTAGTTTTGTATGTTAATTCTCACTAATCTTACTAATCTAAAAAATGTATATAATATTCCAGTTGAAATAGTCACAGAATTTTTTGTAGTCTAAAATTTTGACTGTAGGTTCTATAGAAAATACAAAACGATAATAATGACAAAACTATAGATATGTTTACTAAACACATATATGATATGTATTTTGTGCCTGGTCTTACTCCAAGTAATTTATATATGCTAACTCTTTCAATCCTAATAACATAATTATGAAGTAAGAATGATTTCCCACTATCTTAGGCATTATAGACACATAGAGGCACATATATGTGAAAACTTTATGACATATTGTAAGAAAAACAATCACATTTCAATAACATATCTATTTTTTAAAAAATAATGCCTCCCTGTTTATATATGCCCAATATTTGAAAACATAAGCTATATTTGCAAGTTAACAAACACATATATGCATATTATCGTATATCTGCTACGTATGTAATACAAATATAAACACTGAAGACACACACCTGTATACATACCTTTTGTTGTTGTTTTTTTGAGACAGAGTTTCACTCTTGTTGCCCAGGCTGGAGTGCAATGGTGCGCGATCTCGGCTTACCGCAACCTCTGCCTCCTGGGTTCAAGCAATTTTCCTGCCTCAGCCTCCTGAGTAGCTGGGATTACAAGCATGTGTCACCATGCCTGGTTAATTTTGTATTTTTAGTAGAGTCGCGGTTTCTCCATGTTGGTCAGGCTGGTCACGAACTCCCAACCTCAGGTGACCCACCTGCCTCAGCCTCCCAAAGTGCTGGGAATACAGGTGTGAGCCAGAGCTCCTGACCCACACTTCTTTTTATATAAAGTTGGTGCAAAACAGCAAAAGAAACTACCATCAGAGTGAACAGGCAACCTACAGAATGGGAGAAAAGTTTTGCAATCTACTCATCTGACAAAGAGCTAATATCCAGAACCTACAAAGAACTCAAACAAATTTATAAGAAAAAAACAAACAACCCCATCAAAAAGTGGGCAAAGGATATGAACAGACATTTCTCAAAAGAAGACATTCATACAGCCAATAGACACATGAAAAAATGCTCATCATCACTGGCCATCAGAGAAATGCAAATCAAAACCACAATGAGATACCATCTCACACCAGTTAGAATGGCAATCATTAAAAAGTCAGGAAACAATAGGTGCTGGAGAGGATGTGGAGAAATAGGAACACTTTTACACTGTTGGTGGGATTGTAAACTAGTTCAATCATTATGGAAAACAGTATGGCGATTCCTCAAGGATCTAGAACTAGATGTACCATATGACCCAGCCATATATACCATTACTGGGTATATACCCAAAGGATCATAAATCATGCTGCTATAAAGACACATGCACACGTATGTTTATTGCGGCACTATTCACAATAGCAAAGACTTGGAATCAACCCAAATGTCCATCAGTGACAGACTGGATTAAGAAAATGTGGCACATATATACCATGGAATACTATGCAGCCATAAAAAAAGATGAGTTTGTGTCCTTTGTAGGGACATGGATGCAGCTGGAAACCATCATTCTTAGCAAACTATCACAAGAACAGAAAACCAAACACCACATGTTCTCACTCATAGGTGGGAATTGAACAATGAGATCACTTGGACTCGGGAAGGGGAACATCACACAATGGGGCCTATCATGGGGAGGGGGAGGGGGGAGGGATTGCATTGGGAGTTATACCTGATGTAAATGACGAGTTGATGGGTGCTGACGAGTTGATGGGTGCAGCACACCAACATGGCACAAGTATACATATGTAACAAACCTGCACATTATGCACATGTACCCTAGAACTTAAAGTATAATAAAAAAAAAAAGTTGGTGCAAAAGTAATTGCAGATTTTGCCATTCATTACTTGTGCACCAACCTAATATAGGAATGATAGAAAGAAGGAAATTTTGATAGCAAAACCTAAAAATATAAAAATACTATGTCTTCCAATGGACAAAATATTTTGTTTAAAATAAAAATTAGTTTACATCTCCAGATTGGGAAGATTGAAAGTCAATGAATGTATATCCCTTAAGAAAGAATTGACGGTATATATACCTTCCCAGAGTCTTAAACTACAAACATGAGTTTTCAATGTAAACTAAAACCAAAATATGTCTCTATCCTCAATTTAAATAATCCTAAAATCAAATGTATTTTTCTGTCACTTTTTTGTTTCTATCTTATTGGGATCATAGAAAAAAAAAAAATGCTGCTTGTTTCAAGTAATACTTGTCCAGGAGATAGTAATGTGAACCAACTAAACAGCTTGCTTTTCAAGATCAACAGTTTACTCATCAAAACCCATCTCTTAGTGCCCGCAATCCAAAGCTCTTAGGTCCATCCTACACAGGCCCTGTCTTCAAGACCTACTTTAATTCATCCAGACTAGGAACTACAACTGTTTAAACACACTTTCTCTGTGTCAAGGTAGCATTCTTTTCTACTGCTTTAGATACATTAAACTTTGTTTGATTAGCAGGTGTTTCTGGTGATCTTTGGCGAGTTGATGGTAGGCACCTAGTCATTGCATCTCCAGGAGGCCCTTGGTGTGAGTTAATGCCTAGTTGGATTTTATTGTTTATAGAACAGAGCTAATCCATCATTATTATTTCAATAACAACTGATCTTTTCTCAGATGTAGATATTTCATATGTCTCTACCTCAATTGTCTATTCACTACAATACATTAATAAATAGCATGGTGACACTGCAATTGGTGTTTCTTAAGCCAAATTTATCAGTTGTCAATGAATTGAATTTCTCTTATTGAGTTCTATATTTTTTTACATTTTATCCCCAAATCTCCAGGATCTCAGATGTTTGATGATTGATTTCTAATTTGTGCTATTTCTAATAACTTCTTCAGAGGAGGGTACCGTTTCTATTGATTATTAGTCAAGGAGAAATTGAAAGCTATGACAACATGGTGTCATAAAAAATATGCTTTATTTTTATTAAAAAAAAAAAAGCTTAGCATTCGTATCTATGGATATTCCAACTTGAAATAATAATAGGGTGAGAGTTGGAGCCAACTATGTGTTTCTCTCCCTTTCTCCCCTCCATCCAGTATATAGGAACTCTGGAAGTTCTAATTGCCTCTAAATTAATTGGTTGACTTTCCACAGGGACCTTGTATGTACATGATCTAGGAATTAGCTTTTTCTGCCCTCATGTGGAATGTAATATTTTTGTCTTTTTTCCTCTTCTAACTCATTGTGATATTGCCCAACTAATTGCCAATAACTAAAGAAATTTCACCAAACCCTGCAATGGTTTCTACTTAGGCCTGAAGAAGCCAAGTGAAGGTTGCTATTACCTAAGGCCAGAATCGTGCCAATGGTACACATTTTCTCTAGCCCAAGTCCCGAAAAGATCATTGCAATCACAAGCATGGCTGCAGCAGGCAATGATACTATTGCCGTCACTTCCCTCTCAGTCATTTGCCATTGCCAAGCTTGCTTTAGCCTCTGTCACTTCTGCCTGTGCTGAGATACTAATTAAGTGTCTCAGTGTCTATGAAAATTATAGAGAAAAAGGTTTCGTTCATTGTACCCTTTCCCTCAAGAACTAGGCTTAAATTCACAAGAGATGGGCCTTCAGAAATATGTGTGACCCACATTATTGTTCCACTCTGAATCACTCTTCACTGACAGAGCCATTGTTTTTGAGCCAGCCCTATTCTCTTTCCTTTAAGATGTTCTCTGTCTCCATATTCACATCTCAGCTTATCCAAATTAACTTTTAATGAGCGCGTTTGACCTGGGCTTCAGATAAATGTAGATATCCTTGAATTCTAAAATTATGTTACATTCAAGCTGAATCAGCCACTAAAAACAGGGAGAAAAAAAGAAATTTTGAAAATGACTTGTGTTCTGTCTTATATTTCAGAAACTTAACTCAAAATAAGTCCTAACAAAAGAAGAAACACATATATACACACCAGTATCATGCTGGAAGTTTTTTTTTTTTTTTTAAATGATAATTGTACATACTTCAAGTTTATAACAAAATTTACAAAATGGCAAGAAGAAAGAGACAAGGCTTTCTGGCAGCAGCTGCACAGTGCTGATGTCTACAGTGCCAGTGGCTCTGTGTAGCAGATACTTGGGAAAGAGAATGGTGGGGTCTAATGTTAGCAGCGGTTGGAGCAGCCCCCTGGGGAAGGCCTATATGGATAACACAATAATAACTGTAGGGTGTACACCAGAGGTTACATAGCTGTTAGCTGCATTTGAAAAATCAATTAGATAGGCCACAGTGAAGTTTAAACTGGAAAAAGAGTTGTTTGATATTTTAGTAGATAAACTCACTAGGAAACATGAAGTTGAGAACTTCAAGGAAAATTGCTAGTAAGGATTCTGTGGAGGCACTGAGGCAAATGTTGAGAGAAAGATATTTATTGTTTATGTAAGAAGGGCTTTAAGGAATACTGCTTTAAAAATAGTAAAAATTATGGACTAGGGATTAGATGAAGACGTGGAAATAAATAATTTTCTTTCTCTGAGGGCATTCTCTGGTTTTCAGATGCCCATTTCTAGAATGATAATTTCTCTCATGTGGGTCTTGAGAGAGGTCAAAGAAGTGCTTTTGAGGGTAGTTGCCAAACAGTAGCCTTCCTTCTGAAAAGCATGCCCATCGATGGCATTGGAGTCAGGAAATGAGGAACTGACTTACAGCTGTTGTTGCTTTGAGTTTCTATTTCTTCATTTATAATGAAATGATCGTGTAACTTTCAGGTTTGTTTGAGACTAAACAAGGCACCTAAAACTATATGAAATCGCATAGCACTGATTTTTATTTGAAAACAACCATGCACTAAACACATAATGGATTTTTAATTTTTAATAATTTTATTTTCTCAAGTCATTATTCAAGAAAAATGGTACCCTTAGGGAAGTTGAAAGAATAGTACAACAGACATATGTAAACTCTTCAGCGAGTTTATTTAATTATTACCATGTTGCCATATCAACCTTCCCTTCAATCTCTTGTTTCATCCTAAAATACCTGAGCATGGATTGCCTAAGAACAAGAATATTCGTCCGTATAACCACATACACTAAAATATTCAGGAAATTTAGCACTGATCCAATTCTGCTACCTCATGTGCATTCCACTCTCAGTTTCCCCCCATTATTATAATAATGTCCTCTGTAACTTGTTGTGTTGTTTCTTTGTGTTTTCATTTTGCTTTTTTTCAGGATGCAACCAAGGGTCACATGTTGCGTGTATTGGTTCTCCAGCATTTTAAAATTAATAAACAGCCATTTTAAGGCTCCAAGATCTCTCAATTTGGATTCATTAGATTGTTTCCTCATGTTTAGAGTCTAGTTAAACATTTTTGGCTGAACTACTACTTAGATGATGCGTTCTCAGTCCATCAATGAAGGGAATCAATGTCAGTTGGTCCCGTTATTAGGGAGGTTGAATGACCATTTAATTAAGATGGTATCTGCCTGATTTCACAATTAGAGAGATACCTTTTTCCTTTTGTGAGTAATAAGCAGTCCATGGTGGTGCTAACATGCTGTTTTATAAAAGGTTATCACAGAATTCTTTAAAAGACCATTTTTAAAGGCTTGGGATCTCAGACATCTTAAGTGCGTCTTTGTTTTCTTAACTCTGTAGACATAGGGTTCTTAAAATACTCCAAACAAGAAGCATGCCAGTTTAAATATACTATCTCTTATGTTCATTGCCATTCCCCTAATGCAATAAACTCAATCCTCTAAACCCAAACTGTGTGCTTTGGTTTCATTTTGTTTTGTTTCTCTTGATGTGTGTAGGGAACACTCTAGAAATGCCAAGGAAGCCTCTTGCATAGAGGTATTAGAAACTAGAATGAAAGTATCTTCTGCATATGGGGTAAAATTTTCAAGATTTCTCTTTCTAAAAAAATACATTTGTGACTACTTAAATATTTATTTTCAATGATGATTCAAAGTGATTGTGGTGGAGATGAAGGAAGCTGGCAGCTGCGGTCCTTTGTCAAATTCCTTTGGGACAGGTAAAGCTGTGCTTATGACAGAAACACAACTTTCCCAGCTTCGCCTTCTTCAATTACATGAAACTGGAGCCTGTTTTATATCTCTGTGACTGACTAGAGGTTTTACTAATGTCAACACTATATCCTCTCAGACACTCACACACACACACACACACACACACACATTTATATACACATAATTATTAGAAAATAATAAAGCAATCACATCCTTCCTACATTCTGGTAAATTGACTTTTTTTTTTTCTGGTCAATTATCAGCAACCTGCAACTCTGCCTCAATCCTTGTTCAAAAACTCATCCACCACAAATGCTGCCTGTCGTTAGTGATTTGTCAAATGCTTCCATCTCTCTTTCCTTCTTGTCACTACTCTATCAAGCAAACTAACAGTGACTCAAATGCACATCCAAAAGAAAATTTTGTGTTAATTTTATATTTGAAATGATAGAATATTTCTTATTCATCAGTGGATTGATGAATAGATAAGTCTTTGCTTTAGAAAATATCTTTCAAATTGATCCATTTCTCTGCCACTCCAAGGCCAACACTTTTTTTAAGCTTCCATAATATCTCACTTGAACTACAGCAGTCTGCTTCTACAGTCTCTTCTCCAATTCATTCTTCATAATGCATAAGACTATCTTTTTGAAATCACATCTAAGTGTCTAAAATCCATTTCCCTTTACCCACCTTAAAGCATTTTCATGGAATTCCATTTCTTTTGAGATAAAAATAGAAATGAAACTTTTCAATATGGCCTGAAATTCTCAGCAAGCTAGAATTCTGTCTACCCTCTCTAGCCTTATCTCATACTATCTGTCCCATATACCTGCCCTTCTTTCAGTTTCTTCAGTAGGTCTTGCTATCTCTACTGTGGGGGTTTTACACGTGTTGTTTCTTCTTCTGGAATGCATCTCATTCCTTCCTGCCTCCTACTGTTGTCTGAGCAAATGATCTCTAAAGTAGTTTATTTTTTAATCACTACATATCCAAGATTTTAACTAATCAATGAGATAATTAGTATGATATTATAACTGATTAAAAATAAATTTCAAAGAAGGCATTATATACATACAAAGGTATATACATACAAACACAATACAAAGGATTCAAAGAATGCATTATATGCATATATACATGTGTGTATTACATGTGGAGAGAGAGAGGAAGAATAAGTACCAATGAGGAATGCTGAAATAAATTTACAAATAGATTTGAAACTGATCAATATCTACAGGGTATTGATCAGGTATCTACAGGGCAACAATCGCATTCCACTAGACAAAATCTGTTTGCATTTTCATGTACAAGAATCATTTGTATTGTTATTTGTTTTCTACAACTCACTAAATTGTAAAATGATTCAGACACAATGGAAGGTCAGATGGTCTAGAGTGGTGCATTCCTCATGACATCCAGTGATCTTTTGTGCCTATTTCAAAGTCTTTCACAATTTGAACTGATCAGCTCCCCCTTCACGATCATAAAAATCTCAAAGATTAACCCATGTGGTAATAAACTTAAGATACTGAAATTACTACAGCCATAAATTCTCTCTGGAAGTTTTCAAAATGGCTCTCAGATTAGATTTTTAAAAGCTTGTATAACTTATTCTCCCAACACAAAGAAATGAATCCCAGGAAACCACCAGATTTAACCAGCCATAGCTGTAAATACTCTTTAGGATCCTTAAAAAGTTTTAAGAATTTTGGTCCAGAGACCAAAGAAAATGACAACCATGTCTTTAGGACAAGGCTACTCTTTTTACTCGGAAAAACAAATAAACGAATGAAAACCCAGCACACACCGAGTTTCCTTTTC
Organism: Piliocolobus tephrosceles; assembly: GCF_002776525.5. Lineage (NCBI taxonomy): Eukaryota > Metazoa > Chordata > Mammalia > Primates > Cercopithecidae > Piliocolobus > Piliocolobus tephrosceles. Next base: position 32,068,077 of record NC_045444.1, on the reverse strand, counting down.
TTAGTCACTACTGCTGTTAGGATACTTCAACCACTTACAATTATTTTTAGTCAAAGGAACTAACTTCGATTTCTTATTTTTTTGCTTTTTTTTTTTTTTTTTTTTTTTTGCTTGTTTTATTTTGTTTTTGAGATGGAGTTTCACTCTTGTTGCCCAGGGTGGCATGCAATGGCATGATCTTGGCTCACTGCAACCTCTGCCTCCTGGGTTCAAGTGATTCTCCTGCTTCAGCCTCCCGAGTAGGTGAGATTGCAGGCATGTGCCACCACGCCCAGCTAATTTTGTATTTTTAGTAGAGATGGGGTTTCTCCATGTTGGTCAGACTGGCCTCGATCTCCCAACCTCAGGTGATTTGCCTGCCTCGACCTCCCAAATTGCTGGGATTATAGGCGTGAGCCACCACACCCAGCACTAACTTTGATTTAACAGAGTAATTAGGGCTTGGACACTCAAGAATGGCCTAGTAACGATAGCACGTGAGCAGCCTAGCAGAACTCATGGGTACACATATCATGCCTTTCTGCGGCTGCGCACATCTGGCTCTCACCTTCTTAATGGTGTCAAATATGAGCAGTTTTATTATCATGACCAAAAACTGTAGCCTCTTTATAGCATATAAAATACAAAGCAAAAAAGCATATATACTTAAATATGCTTAGAGATCAATGTTTCCATATTCTATCTTACTTGGAAATTATTTGAGTATTTAGGTAATTTAGTTAAAAAAATAGACTCAGTACATCTACTTAACTAGATGTACATGAACAGAAGTATTCGCAATGCACTGAAAGTAAAGCAATGAAATTATCTCTGTTAACTTTATTATGTGTGCAAATGCCATAAACTGAGTCAGAATACCTGATGCAACCTTCAAGCTAATGTCATTGGTTAGATCTTGCTCAAGTTTGACCTCTAGAGAAAAATTGCTTAGGATCATATTCTTGTTTTACCACTTAGCTTAGAAGAAATGCTACCTAGGTTTTCTAATCTGTAGTTGGCATTGTTATATAAAACGAGTTAATTTTGTTAAATTACTTAGAATAATATTTGACCCATAGTAAATGCCAGAGTGTGGCAGACTTGGTTGGGTAAGGTAAATTTGGAAAGGATATTTTCAAGGTAGCTTTTTCTAAAAAATAAAAATTATATATAATGCACATTATCGTTGAAAAATATTTGCTTCCCCTCCTGCAAGGGGTTTGAGAGCTGCTGGCTGAATAAGCGAGCCACCCCTTCATGAGTCCCACAAAGGGGTCAAGGGAACTATTACGTCTCATTATTATTATTATTTTGTTCTTTTATGAAACCGTTGTTAGAGAATTCTGTTTATTTAATAAAGAATTGGGTAAAAGTAATTAGTTATCGGTTAATACTTAATTTTCAGTATTTTCATTAGATTTTCCAATATTTCAATTGTGAAAAGCTAACTTTGTCTCTTTAGCATTCTTTAGGACTTAAAGGCAAACAATCTGTCTTTTGGTTTTTGATTTGTTACTTCACTGTTATAATTACCTTAGCTGTATAGGGTACACACCTCTTTACACTGGACCAAATGCCCAACATGCACGCACACATTTTACTTGCTTCCTTATGTATTTTAGAATTGTTTTGTCAATATCTACAAAATAGGCCCATTAAGATTTTACTTTTTTGATATTGAACTTATAAATCTCAAGAATTGTGATTTTTTTTTACACATTTAATTTTTTAAGATTTAGGAAAATCTGGATTCTATGTTCTATGGTACCTACTAAAATATACCTAGTATTTTAGAGAAATTTTAGAAAAATACATTGGCCTTTTACAAACATTTTTGGAGTTATTCTTAGAATAATTTTATTTATGTGAAAAGAATTTCTATGGTGGTCACATTTTTTTTTTTTTCCTGCTATTACCACTTCAATAGTTATTGTTGATGTGGAGAAAAATTTTTGAAAAAAAACCACACATTTTCATCATTCTTTCCAACATTTTTACTTCTTATTTACATCGCATGATTTTTTCCTGTGACCAGAATTCCTAAAGCAATGTTTAGAAATGGTACTCATATAATAAACCCATTTAATTTTGCTTTTGGAGTTTCACCGATAAATACGGTGTTGACTATGGATTTCAGACAAAAACAAATTAATCTAGTATTTCATAGTGTTGTTTTCTTTTCTAACAAGAATGAGTGTTGAAGTTTATCATATTTTAAACATATATTAATGTATTTTGTTTTCTGTGTCTGTTCATGCAGCATGTAATCAGTGATCAATTACTTATTGAAATCCTGTTGTTCTTAGTCTACACTCACCTTGGTTGTGATGGATGATGAGAAATAAACGCTAGAAAGGAGGAATCCTTGATTGAGAGCTTCATGAGTTAACCCTCTTTTTTTTTTTTTTTTTAAGAGAAAAGCATATCTTTTTAATCTAATTGCACAGAAGTAGGATTTTATGCTGGGAGTCTTATTTTCTAATGGCCAGATTCTCTGACTCCTGGGACATAGCCAAATGTGGACGCCTAATTGCCATAACCACAAAACCCACGAAAATAGATTTTTGGCCAGATAGTGAAGGCTTTGGTGTATGAAGTCAAAGCAAAACATTTATCACTACATTTTTCATAGAATGCTCTGGAAGCCAAAAATATCAGTAGTTGTGACTCAGAAACAACAAATACATAATTAGTTGCACGAAAAGTTTAAAATACATTTTAAGCTCTTGTTTTTTCTTTATTTCTCTATATGTAATTTTTTCAGAAAGGTAGGCTATCAAAATGAAGAATTTAAAAAATAAAAGAAGATAATTCATATCAATCTTTCATTTGCCTTTTTAGTCATACCTATATTTATCTATTTGACCTAACGCACTTTAATTTGTATTATTTCTCAATCACTGACAACAATAGGAACAGGTTATGTAGTAACTCAGGCAGAATTACAATGAGGGTATTCTAATTAGATTTGGTGGGGAGCGGAATGTTCTAATCTTAATAAATACAGTTTGGGTTATGAAAGTCCTATTACTTTTTTCTTTTGTTATCCTACTTTGTTCTCCCCAAGGCAAGAACAATATTCCCTACTTTATGCCGAAAAATATGTTTAAAACATACTTTTATAATAACCTACTTCTGTGTTTTAATAAGAGTAATATTTTAAATTTTATAGTAGGAATTGTTTATGCAGCTTAAAGCATGTAGTACTTTTATATCTACAAGTAAGTTTTCAAAAGACATGCATATGTCTATTTAAGCAGTTTTATAATTTAAGAAATATCTTTGTTGAATTTAGAGCTAAAAATTATTATAGATTTAATTCAGCCCAAATTTATCTGTGTTCCTACAGCAGACACACAATCAAAAGTTAGATTTCCTGCTCTGTGTTTAGGCCTTGTAACCATCTCATTGATCTGTGTTCTGCCAAGTTCTGGTGTAGTCCCACTGAAAATGAATAAGGTGATATTATAGACTTGAGTGCATTTGATTTTGTCTGAGGCACTATGCAAAGGTGCGTGATCACTGGTGATGACCTTTATCATCTAACAATTTTCATGCCTGTCTCTTCTAGAGGAAGCGCTCTCCTCTACTTCATCAGTACTAAGATATACCATTTGCTTTTGGGAATTGGCACAGTAATGTAGGAGGAGCAGACACACTGCCACATTGTGGCATCAACTTGATGATGTGTTTTAATTTCTGAAAACTTTGAATGTGGTCAAAAACCAGTATGTTGGAACTTTTCTACTATTTAGAGGATACCTTTGGACTTGATCAACTCATGACCTACATTATACTAGTTTCAACCTTCTTATCTAGATGTATATTTTGCAATTAACCCCATTTTTAGAAAGTTGTGAGGACTATATGACCTAATACATATAAAATGCTAGCTCAAAGAAGGCATTCAATAAAACATAGTTTTTTATTGTTCTTTCTAGGCTTTTAATTATTATTTTCACATAAGGCACTAAGTATTTGACAATATTTCCTCCTTTTTCCCCTGAAGAAGGAACAAGAAAAGCTTCTGGGTTTTCCTTTCATATAAAATTTAAAATCAACGTAGATCTTGCTATTTCATCCAATTATCCAAGGGGTTAGGGCATCACTTAAGTGTCATGTTTGAAATGTTCAGTTAATAGGAACTTTTCCAAAGACATAAGGAAGTGAATGTAAGATTGGATCTTCAAATATCGTAATAGAAATGTTTTCATTCTTTGGTAAGCTTAATAAAGTATGTTATGGAGAAAGAAACAGTCCCTTTGGTTGAGATCAACCACCGGTTCTTCGCAATTCATTAGGCCTCTAACTTTAGAACCTTAATTTAAAAAGGCTTCTTTTCCTCCCTTCTCCCACTGTGCTTTATAACATTCAAAGTGAAGATGAGCATGTTTGTATCTATGGTTTGCTACAGGTGTAGAACTAGTCCAATTGTATTGTAAACAATTGCTAAGATTTCATAAAAGTTTTCAAACTTTCTGGAATAAACTGTATATTTGAATCTTCCAGACAACTGCAAATTATATAAATTTTTTTCTGATCATTATCTAGTATGAAGTCACATTTTAGTTTAAAATTTAGGCTGTGTTTTTATTCATGACTAGAGATAGGAAAGAAGGAAAGAGCTTGAAATATTGTGATTACTGTTATGCCTTTTCCATCTGAAACACATGATGTTAGTTGCCTCAGAACTATTTTTTCAAGTAGAAGTGGTCTATGATTAAAAAGATCTGCATTTCAATTTTTTAAATCAATAAGCATTTATTTATACAAGATTTTTCAAATTTCTCATGACTTCTCCCTTTCTCTTAAAATTAAAAAATTACTAGTAACTGGAAATCAGGCACAGATATCCAGGAAATGTAATTTGGCAATAAATGCTGTTTTGAAGTACACTGCAAGGTTTGTGGATAAATATTTCTTTAATGTGTGTAATTATTGGATCAGCAGAATAAATGTGGTCATGTCCTTGTAATTAATACATTGTCAAAAGTTCATTTAAGTATAATAATTTTACTGGGAAAATGCTGTCTATGTGTTTCCCGCAATAATTTGTTAAATTAATTGCAATAAATATAAAAATATCCCTAGGCATATATTTATTTTTTTCAAGTTCTTTTTCACGAGGTGTCAAATAATGCTTTTAAGAACCCCCTGCACATATCGCCTTTACCTTAGCCCTTACCTCTTCAGTTAAAACTCCTCAAGAAAGTATATGGATAGAGACCAAATACCACAATAGACTTTTCTAGACATTTAATTTTAGTTTTAGATAACTATAAGCTAGCATATATTACAGCTTAGGTTGACAAATATTTAGCCAGGATTTATGCAAACTGCCAAGTGGTCTTGTCCTTAATATCAGATAATAGTAAAGCATGGCTCTTTTCTCTGCACTCAGCTGAACATTTATCTGTGGAGGATGGAGTCCTAGCAGCACAGAATTCTAGGCTGGAAGGGATCTTAGAGATCACCCCATGCAACCCGTTGGTTTAGTTTTGTCAAATTGCTCCATGCTCACCACAGAAGGATGCTGGGCTCTCCTAAGTGAAACAGCTGTGGGCACTCAAGGAGGACATGATAAATTAAAGGTGCTTTCTTTATAATGTTATGGCCAAAGGGCTGCAGGGAAATATGGTTTACATCGCCTGACATTTTACCTGTGTTGGGAATGTAGCTAGATGGTCTCTAAATAAAGGGCAGCAAGGAAACAAGAGTTTCTGAACAGTGTTGGGAATAAAATGCAGCTTGTGGTAGACATGGCTCGAAGTGTTATGAGCTAGGAAAGATCTTTTTCTCCCGGCTTTGCCCAAGTAATTGATGGATAAGGGATTAAATACAAAAATAAACCAGTGTGCTAGAAGGTAAAGCAGGTGAGAGGAAGGATGGACAGATGCTAAGTCAGCAAGCATAGATTGCTAACTGTTGTCCACTTTGATAGTATCTGCATGTTCTTTCCACTTTCAGTTCCATATTTCAGTTTTGAATATATAAAATATTCAAAACCTATGGCTCCAGATCAGCATTTCATATATTATACAGACTCAATCAATTTTCCCATGGATTTCTATGGGCCTTTGGACCAAATTACTGATCAAAATTAGCCTGCTTTAGGGAACGTAGCTACATTGCAACTAAATCCAGATCTTGCTATTTTACTGCTCCATCTTGCCACATAATAGACTGCCCATCCTCTAATTCTTTCGAATACCTACTAGATCAAATGTGTTGTGTGCAATAGATGTTGACTGAAGACTGCTGAATTAGAACAGAATTATCAGAACTTACTAGTGTAAAACAAATCCTTAAAATTCAATATTAGGCACCGCCATACTAAGAAGTGAAGAAGATCTACTATTCCACACCTTGGAAAACATATAGCTGACTTATTTTTCTGCAGAACTCTCGCCTCTTCCTGTAAAACTTGGGCTCTCCCTTCTCATTCAGACCTTCGAGACATCTTCTGCTTCCTCCCCTCTTATACTCTGTCCTGGATTGCTTGTAGAAACATTCTTTTCCTACGATTACACACAATTATTTGTCCTTCTGTTTTATTGCCTTCTTCCCTAACATCATATGGAGATGGGCTTATTTTAAACTTCTAAAGAGACACTTGGGAAGTTTCCTAAACAAAAAGTCATATTACATCTGTAAATTACACTACTGTCTAATTATTCAAAAAGAATACCAACACATTATTGTACTAAATCTTTTTGCTCCCTTGCTGCCACTTAGGTCCTATTTGGATAACTCCAAGAAGTATATCAAGAGGGGGCAAAGCCTTCACAATGCACTGGAGGAATTTAAAATCTAGTTGTGAAAAAAATACAGTATATACATAGATATACATGTGGATACCTAGTTGGGAATCAAAAAATCACCAAGTCTTTAATTACAATCAAATAAGCATGAGCTAGCGTAGTACAGTCTTATTACACGAATGATCAGAGAGGAAATAATTTAGAATTCAGAAGTTGTACTGATAGAACTTTTGGGGAAGTTTTGGTGCATGGTCAATACTTTGACATAGGCCCATATGCTGTGGTCTTTCATAGATCCAGTGAAGTAGGCAGACTAACTTCAAGGCTGATCAGGCTAAGCTCTAGGGTTCTTCACCTGCATGGATCCCGGGTACTGGTAGTGGCACTGGCAATGTGTTTGTGTCGTCCCTATTTTTGCATACATGGTCATAAAGTTGCAAAAGTGAAATATTTTAACTGTAATTGACTGAAACTCCTGCCTATTTCCTCTTTGATTTACTCTGCATGGCGCTTATCTGGTCCAGCAGTGTTAGAGTATCCAGATCCCATTTGGGGATTTTATTCTGAGGAGGTTTACTTGGTGACACATAAAATTCAGTTTAGTGGCTTATATTAAATACTTATGTGTTTCACAGATGCTTCTGCACAGTTGACAGATAAAATTCAGGACATCAGTTCAATTTGAATTTTGGATGAACAATGGATAATTTTTAAGTGTAAGTGTATCCAGAAAATATTGTTTGTTGTTCATCTGAAATGCAAATTTAACTCGGCATCCTGTATTTTTATTTGCTAAATCTTACTACTATATACTCCTGTGTTTGGTTTCTGCTAGTTGACCTAATGAAGGATGGTCAGGTGTGCTTCACCACACTCTGTACCTACTCTCCATGCAGCCAGACTCACCCAAGGTATATTCTCAGAGATCACCCTGCAAAATGATCATGGGCTATGATGCCCTGGCACTGGAAGACTATAAGTAGTAGAAAAGGAACAAGGTTCAGAATGTTCTAAATCAAAAGCTGGTCTGAAGGAAGTTTTCCTCAAACTTACACCATATGTATATGTGTGTGTGTATATATATATGCACACACACAAATATATGTAACATATATATGTGTATGTATGTATATATGTTTGTGCATGTGTATATATGTGTGTGCATGTATATATGTGTGTGTGTATGTGTACATATGTGTGTGTGTGCTATAATTTTTTTTTAAAGGGCTTTGAAAGAAGTTTCCTCACATTTAACAATTCTAAAAGTTCCCATGCCCTTACCAACAGTGAGCTATGAGCCTGACGGTAACTTTCCTAAAGTAGCTATTAGGGAAAAAAAAGAATTAAATATACTAGGAGAAAATTCTAATTACTTCTTCATTGATAGAAAATGAGAATTATATAAAAATTATATGGAGAGATGATCAAAGAAAGTATAAAGAGACAAAAAAAAAAAAGTAAGAAAATAACAGATACAGTCTAGTGCCCCACAATGAGGTTATGATCAATGATGGACCACATATAGGATCGTGCTCCCATATGATTATAATGGAGCTGAGAAATTTCTATCACTTAGTGACATTGTACCATAGTACTGTAGCAGTGCAACACATCACCTTTTCTATGTTTAGATAAGCTTAGAGACACAAATGCCATTGTGTTACAATTGCCTACAGTACTCTGTATTATAACATGCTGTATAGGATTGTAGCCTAGGGGCAATAGGTTGTACCATATAGCCTAAGTGTGTGGTAGGCTACACAACCTAGGTTTGTCTAAGTATACTCTAAGATGGTCTCACAATGACTAGTTTACTGAAGGAAGCATGTCTCAGAACATATCCCCATCATTAAGTAACACATAACTCTATTATTTTTCAGGATTTTGTGTTGGCTACCATCTTCAACTGCTTTCCATGAAAATGGCGTTTGGATGTACTTTTTTACTCTAAATATATATTCACATATTCACAAGTTTGTGTTCTTTCTCTAAAGAGGAATGTCAAAATTGTAAAAGCAAAACCGTGGGGCAATGGTATAAGAGCCATCTTTAGACTTATAGGTCTATGTTTATACTGTGTTTGGTTTGTGTTCTGGGTCTTGATTCTTTTCAGTTTGAAGAAAAAAAGCAGCTGTGATTTTGAGTCAGTTATCAACTACTGTGGCATGATGGTTACGATTATCTGTGGTGTCAGATTGCCTGTGTTCAATGCAGGCCCCATTCTCTTTTCACCACTATAACCTGAGACAAATTGCTTAGCTGCCTCAGTGAAGTGAAGAAGATGATTGTTAGAACTAAGTGAGATAATAGTGTAACAGACTTAGCAGAATAGTTGACACATAGTGAAAAGGCTTTGCCAGTTTTGAATAATGTTATTACTGTTATTATCAGTATTATCATTAGTCCAAAAATTCACTTCATATAATTCAATTAAAACAAATGGTATAAATGAAAGTGTGTTACATTCACAATCTCACGAATCAATTAAAAGTTATTTTGTGAAAGTGTCTACATAAAGACAGTTAGGTTTTAATAATGTAGCTCAAAGAAAAATGTGTGACCTCCTATCTCTTTCTCTGCAGCATCAAATTAGAACCATCTAGTATTTGGTCTGTCTTCCAAATCTTGGGTTCTTTGTAATTTTAGAAAAAAGAGTTTCTGTGATCCTGCTTCTGTTACCAACTACTTGAGGTCAGCAGACAAAAATTCTGTAAAGGATTTTTTTTTTCAGTGTAAAGGAGAAAAATAAATCATAGCTTATGAGTCCCTCTTTTAGAATGCCAAAACAATTCAAAAAAATCATACCATTTACAGACACATTTGCTTAGGTTCCACTAAACAGTACTTCTACAGTTGAGCCAGAATCAAATTGCTACTCATGACCACAAGAAAACAATTTGGATGGCTATCAGTTTGGATGATCTTGGGGCCGGTGTGCCTGACTCAATGGGAAATAAAATGTTTACTAAACCTAAAAACTGCTTGGAAACTTCTCTGACATCCGTTAATTCAACATAAATATATGGTGATAAGCATTCAGTGTAGTTTCCAGTGTATAGTTAGAGTGTGGAAAAAGTAATCATTTTGTGTATAATGAAATCATCATTGAAAAAAATGAGATAGGTTTGTCTGAGATAAAGTATGTGTTATGGACTGAATGTTTTTGTCCATCTCAAACTGCTGTGTTGAAGCCCTAGCTCTCAGTATGATGGTATTTGGAGGTAAGGCCTATGGGAGACCATTAGGTGTAGATGAGGTTATGAGAGCGAGGTCCCTGTAATGAGATTAGTGTCCTTACAAAAACAGGAGGAGAGACCAAAGTTCAAGCTGTCTCAACCATGTGAGAACACGGTGAGAGGGCACCATCTGTAAGCCACGAAGCAGGCCTTCAATGGGAAACTAATTGGTCAGAATCTTGATCTTGGTCTTTCCAACCCTCAGAACTATGATAAATACATGTCTGTTGTTTAATTCACCCGGACTGCTGTATTTTGTTGTGTCAGCCAAGCTAACTAAGATAGTATGCATTGGAATTTATCCTTCAATTATTTTAGGAGAACTTACAGTTGGCTCCATTATACTATTTAACATGAAATAATGTCATTCTTTGTGATTGTGACCTATGTTGGTTTCCCTTCAATGTGCTCACTCCCATCATGTTTCTTCCAATGTGCTATTTTCCATAGAATAGCATTTATAAAAGTCACCTGTAATTATGGATTCTGTTTCCCACTGGGTTCTAAGCTCTTTTACATCTCCCTTTCTCTGAACCTCTACTTCCTGCTACCATATCTTATACAAAGTCACCCTTAAAATAATGTTGTTTAAGGGAAAGAATGAAAAGGGGATACATATGTTGTACTTTTTAAAAATGTCAATAAGACTCTTGCATATCTACTGACTACTAATAATAGTTATATAATAATTACAGGAATAATTACATTGGACTCTTCCATTGTATTATAAAACCTTTGGTCCCATTTTGAATGATAACCCCATGCTATGGGTTTTGTAGAATGCATATCTAATACATAAGTACGTTAAATAAAAGCCACAAGACATACGAGACACAACTAAGAAGCAAACATAGAAGAGAACATTAAAACATTGATCTTCATATCTCAGAATATAATTCCAGTGCTCCCAGTAGGGTTGCAGAGAGTGGAAAGTCACCACAAGAACACATTTCCTCCCAGAGTCTGTGTTTTCCTTTTCCAAGTGTTTAATGCCCTGGTCTACCACTGTTCTCAAATATTAAAGAAGCACAGAGTTCTTTACGGATTTCAAAACATCATAAATGCTTAGCTAAGCATTTGTCAGCACAAGGACAAATGCTTAGCTAAGGCTCACATACATCATTCTCGTTGGTACATATGGTAATTTTCTCTAAATTGGCTAGTTTTCTAAGGCTACTGTATCACCCTGAGATATTAAGTTTTTAAATTGGCTTTTCCCACCTCTTTTAAAGTTAGATGGCTGATTGCCATCACATAATTTAATGATCTAGTCCAATCTATACAATGACTGTGTAACATGGGCAAGATAACTGTAGAGAAACTGCATGCCATTAATCAGTTGGCTTTTTGTTCTTACATGTTCCATTGCTTATCATTCAAGGAAGAAAATTGTCCTTTGACGGGGTCCCATTGTAGCCTTTTTACTGTCCAATAACATCAAGGCTGAGATTTCACAAGATAAATGAGAATGGTATGTATAGGGTGAGACTTAGTTAAAAGGCCTATTTTCGTATGAACGGTTTTTGAAAAAATTAGAAATGGGTCTGTATTGTTGGGGAATGGGTTGCAGAAGATGTGTATTTTAAAACATGGAAATAGTTTAAGTAAAATAGATGGTCTCATTAGAGATTCACCAATTTATGCAAAAGACTACTACTCTTCATGGTAAAAAGGATAACACCAAAATTCTAACTCTTGATGAGCATCATCACTTCTTCCACCTTCAATAAACAATGACTGCATTGACAAAGGAATTTTTTTCTCAAGGAATAGCCTAGGCACTCTACTCATGGCCATTATTCTTCATTCCCTTACAGGTGGGAAGCCTTTTTAATCTTTGTATTTTCATAGCCTAAGTCAGTATTTAACATTTATTAGATGCTCAGTTAATGTTTCTTAAACCAAACCAAACCATTCTTGACCTGGTAAAGCTAACTCTGCAAATAAGGAGTTATTACTAGGGAAATACATTAATATACAATTTCTGGAGGAAGAGACAACACAGTGAAGAAAATGGTGACCTTTCCATTTGCATGGGAGGAGCAATTAGTAGTTTGAAATGCAATGTCTTAACATGTATGGGGGAGTTTTTTGTTTTATTATATTTAATTTTTAAGGATAACAACAAAATTAAGATTGAAAAATGCTCTGTTGTTAAACATTATATTTATGTAATTATATTTACATACACACATACATATACCCACAGGTATAATTATGTATGCTTTATTTTTTCATCTGTTTTCCTTATCTTAAGCTTTATGGGTTAGATTTCTGACTGAACCACTTCTATTGAAAGTAATGCCCAAAAGTGCAATAACTTTTACACTGACCTAATAGTAAATTATTCCTTGAATGTATCTCAGTGCAGGGAGAAAAAAAGGAGATGGACTTTCCTTACATCATAGACAGATTTTCTTGACGCTATACCAGATGTTCTTGAATGTATTCTTAGTTCCTCCCTCTCTCTCTCTCTTTTAATATTTCCACTTGTATCCTCTGGGGTAAAAATGTTTCTATGGGAATGATAGTCAGCAAAGTGTATTTTTGATAACTTAAAGGCAAACTTACTGTTGTGAGTAGAGTGATGGGTGCATTTAATAATCGTAGAAGCACAGTTAAAAATCTAGAGGAACAAATGATTGTGAGGTTATTTCAGCATTAAAACTAAGTAGTATTTCTCTTCACCAGAAAATATTTGAACAAACGGTATCTTACAAGCAGCATTTGTTCTTTTAAAGTACAATAGTTTTAGGTAGAAACAACAACAGAAAAGATAAAACTATTTCTCAGTCTCTGCTAGCTGCATCTTCACCTATGCAATTCTGTGCCTATTCATAACTTCTATTGCTTTCTCTCAAAACCTTCATTCTAGTAGAAGCTATAAGATGGCGCCCCTTGATGAAAAGCAGATGTTTTTGTTGTTTCTTTTTCCTTTTAACCCTGTTTGGATTTTTAAAGTATAATGCATATTGTTAACTCTCGTTAATAAGCAAGAACATAGCCATGGCACTTAAGTGAAAACAGGGCAGAGAGGCTGGCACAGTCATACAAGGAGAGGTTCATCAAACACCAGGACATACGAATGTGTAAGAATGAATGATCAGATGTGGGCTTTAAATCAATTTTATCTTCACCGTTTTAACATCAAGAAGAGTTGTTAGTTGTAAACCAATTGTTATGCAACTTAATGAACTAATTAGGAAAATCAGTTGCAATAATAGTATTGGTACAAACTGATCTGAATATAAAAAGTAGAATTAGAATTCTAATACTAAACTTTTCCAGCTAGAAAGACTGCATAATAATGCTATTACAAGATCTGTGCTTTATAGAAATTAATCTTAGGTTGTTCTTCATTACTGCATTTGATTTCTATAATCCATTCTTTTGTAATTGTGCTACACCACACTGTTTTACTTGTGATATTTCTGTTGTGTGCATATACGTTTTGAGGTCTTCCAGGATGAGCTAGATAATTTCTCAAATAGTATTGCATGAACTGGCTCTAGCATCATTTTTTCCTATTCTTTTGCTTTGTTCAATGAATGAATGTCTGTCATCCAGAGATACAAAATATGAAGACCTCTGCTTGAAGACCACACTTGGGCTGGCAAGAGTACTCCAACTGCCTGGTTGAGTCACAGACAGAGCTGGGATATACCAGAACTAATTCACAAATAATAGAGAAAAGCTATCTGAGTATCGCTTAGACCATTTTTAATGTGGAATTCTCCAAAGATGGAATCATAAACTCCAGAAGATATATGTCAGTTGTCACTCCTATCTTTTGTTCCCTAAGTTGTGCATTTTTAATATGAATGAAATATTTTCCTCAGCAGTGACTGGGTAATTGTTTTGATAGTTACATAATTTTATATCCTAGTGATGAAATATTTATGCATGCAATTCAAGTTATCTGTTATAAAGGGAAACTATTTAACTATAGTGGACTAATGGTACATAGGAAAAATGGGTGTCAAAATGAAATTTATTATATCTTCCAAGTACTGCTTTCTGTGATAAAATACAATTTGTATGATTGTGAAGTAGCATTGTTTATTTTTCCAGTCAAAAAGTCACTGTCAAAAGTATGTTTGGGGAGGGAAAAATAGCCTTAAAACAAATGTATCACAGAGACTATCTAGGTTGTTAAAAAAAAAACCTAGGGCAGCATGTTAAAAATGAACATTTCCAATACAATTTGTCACCCATGCATAAATCTTGCTGACATTTTCAGTCACTTTAATAGCCTGCCCATTTTATAAATCAGTATGAACTTGCACAGTTGCAAAAAGTGTGTATTTTGAACATCTCATTTGCATACTTTACCAAAAGCCAATGAGGCAGTGGGAACAGCACTGGTGATCATAATACGTGTTTGGGGAAAGGCAGAGAGATCACTAATGGCTTTGCCTTTAGGGATTTCTGTACTCCATAGGGGACGAAAATGAGAAATATTTTTCAAACAGCAGGGGTAAAGGTTTTAAAACTAGAAACACATGGAGTGATAAAGATGTTAGTGCCACAGGGCGCATAGCAGGAAAAATTTACAATGTAAAAACTGTAATTTCAGCATTAGGAAGTAATAATCGTGTTTCATCATTGTTATTAAAGCATGACCCTTAAAGTCACATAAATTAGATATAAGTTTCAAAAGAAGTTTATTAATCTTTAGCAGGAAAATATTAGGAAAGTTTATTATCAGATAAGATTTTCAGGGAGAGACACATTCTTTTGATTGCACAGATATGTGTGTATGGGTATGAGTATGGGTGTGTGTGTGTGTGTTCCTAAGGGAGTCTGTCATTTCAAAGGGTAAATAAAACTTTGCTCACTATCAGACACTGGGTATAAATAGTGCCTGCAGATACTTCTTATTCTTTTAAATTAGCAATTTGAAGACAGAATGTGGTACACAGAGAACAGGGGCTGACCCATATATCTTGAATAGTATATTTGTTCCAAATAGAATAGCAGATAGAAACTGAAGTTCAGCTTTGTTACGGAATTTTGCTCAGATGACAGTCGTTGCAAACCAGTGTGGCTAAAAATACCATTAAATTAGTAACAGGTTTGGGGCTTCTTGGACTATTTCAAGATATATAATTAAAATACAAGGTTTTATTAGTAATATTAGTAGCTCTGTAGCAAAATCAGTGAAAAATTATAGCTTAGAGAAAAGCAAGAACCAGTAATTATCAGTGAGCCTTAATGATAAAGAATAATTTACATAAAGAAGGTAATCTTTTTGGTGGTGAATACATTGACTTGAAGTTGAACATCGAGTTTATGGGAGAAATATTATTTTTATCAATTAATAATTCTCTCAAAAGTCTGGCTTTAGAATTTATGAAATCATCCTATATTGTTGCATAATTATTTAGGTAAAACTCAATCTTGGCAAGTTTAGGTAGGAAAATCTTTGTTTCTAGAGTAATGGCTCAATTTTATTCTAATAATTTATTTTAACATTTAAGAATGGAATGACTGGTATAAAAATTATAAAAAATAGTTTTATGAGAGCAAACACTCCACAAATACATTATAAACTGAGACAATGCAAATTTGTATTAGTTCAAAGTCAGAGATATACATTTTTGTATGTAAGATGTAAGTAAAAGCTGTTTGTCATAGAAAAATATAAGGAAATATAAATAAACATAAAAATAACTTTAGTTTCTGTAACAGCAACATAGCCATTTTTAATATTTTTATACTCATTATTCTTCCCAGGAATATATGTATATCTATACATACAAAAAACATCTTATAATTTTTATTCTATTCATATAGAAATATACTTTCAAAAAATGTATGGCAATATTATTATGTTGTGGCACATACAACCAATGAACTGTAGATCACCAAAGCGTGGCCAAGTAGAAAACATACAGAATCTGATAGAATGAAAATTCAGGATCATTTAAAATTAGATTAATTAATTGCAAAGGACTTCCAATAAGATATTAAGCTTGTGTAATAGACCTCATCTTAATAATGTTTGCTACTGATTTATGTAATAACTCTCATTCATAGATATTGCTTATATTGTTCTGAGTAATTTTTTAAACATTTTGTGATATACTCAAATCCTTTCACATAGACTAAGGTGATGTTTATTCTCTTTAAAAAAGCAATAGTCATCCATAGCAGTAAGTTTATTGACAGTCATGTTCCATTGCGGAATTATGAAATAAATAGCTTTCATTGCATCTGTTAATTTGCTGCAAGGAAAACAAAAAGACCCAGAGATAGGAAATTCATAAGAGACAAAATGGAGAAACTAGGAAGACTGAGAAAAGAAGCATTCTTAGTGTGCTCAAATCCTTTTTAACTAGAAATAATATAGACATAGAGACTAAATTATAGGGAAAAGAAACAAAGTGAGACAAAGGTGTTAAGTGTTGGCAGAAGAAAAGGTCTTAGTGAAGTCTGTATTATACGTACACAGAATGAGAAAGAATCATGAGGGACTGAGAAAGTCACTGAATTGATACAACTATAATGCTTCAATGCCAAGTCATTGGAAAAATAAATCATAATTAAATCTTCATATATAAAGAACACTGAGAGGCTGTAAATAGCAAGGGTAGAGTAAGTTCAGACTTTTCCCTATCTTTAAGGCACGTAGAACTGGAAAATAAACATAAATAATTGAAAATGCATTCTATGCTTCAACAGAGTGTAAAGAATTGCTCTTTGTTGAAAAAAAACTTTTGTTGTATTGTTCTTTCATTGGCTATAGCTTTTCTGTTTGATGCATATTATAATCAAGCTGTTTAAATGAAATGCTCATTCTGTTTAACAAAGAATGATATCTTAAGACTTACTTTTTTATGTCCATGGAGAAATTTACACTGCAGAATTTAATATAAAGAAAGCCCCCCTTTTGAATGAGACCTGTTCTAATGTGTTAGTCAGCTTTTGCTAGATTATGCTGCAGTAACAAATAATCGTCAAATTTAAACATTTATTTCTCACCATATTACATGTCTGCAATTGTGCATTTTCTGTGGCTCTAGCTTAAATTCACCTTGTCTGGGGGCTGAAAAATCACAAAGAAACAACATCGTGGCTCTTAAACCATTCTGTCAAATATTCTCACTTTCATTAGCCAGAGAAAGTCTTATGGAAAGTTTGATCTCCGTGTGACAAAAAAGAACTCTCTTCCCACAAGGAGCCTCTGCTATTCACTGCAAAATGCGTTACAAGGTATAATCTTTTTTATAGGGAATGGAATAATTGGAGATGATAATACAATTTTGTATGTATGTATATACAGTAATAGAATTTGCCACATTGCTAAGCTTTCAAATAATAGTATCTAATTGCAAGGGTGTTTGTTTGTTGTTTCTGTTTTTAACTAGATTTTTCTCAACAGTCGTAGTCTAATCATGAGGTGGGAGTGGGTGGGAGACACAGCAGAGGCAGGGAGATCAGAACAGTGTTGATAATGTCATTAACGAAACAATTGGAAAGGAGAAATAAGAAAATGTCACCAATAGGGGAGGGAGGTTTTTCAGGTTCTTTGTTCTCTAATGGGAATCTTTGCCATAAAGACAGGAGATGTTCAAAAAGCTAATCCACCACAATCAAGTAGGCTTCATTCCCGGGATGCAAGGTTAGTTTAATATATACAAATCAATAAATGTGATTCATCACATAAACAGAACTAAAGACAAAAACCACGTGAATATCTCAATAAATGCAGAAAAGGCTTTCGATAAAATCCAACATCCATTCATGTTAAAAACTCTCAATAAACTACTTTCTGAAGGAATATACCTCACCTATGACATACCCACAGCCAACATCATACTAAATGGGGAAAAGCTGAAAGCATTCCTTTTGAAAACCTGCAAAAGACAAAAGATGCCTGCTCTCACCACTCCTGTTCAACATAGTATTGGAAGTCCTGGCCAGAACAACAAGGTAAGAGAAAAAAATAAAGGACATGCAAATAGGAAGAGAGGAAGTTAAACTATTCCTGTTTGCAGGCAACATAATTTTACATCTGGAAAACCCTGTAGTCTCGGTCCAAAAGCTACTTCAGCTGATAAATGATTTCAGCAAAGTTTCAGGATACAAAATTGATGTACAAAAATTACTATTATAGCATTCCTAAACACCAACAATAGCCAAGGTGAGAGCCAAAATAGGAACACAATTCTATTCACAATTGTCACAAAAAGAATAAAATACCTAGGAATGAGCTAGCCAAAAATGTGAAAGATCCTACAATGAGAATTACAAAATAATGCTCAAATAAATCAGAAATGACACAAACAAATGAAGAAACATTCCATTCTAATGGATAGGAAGAATCAGTACCATTAAAATGGCCATACTGCTCAAAGCAATTTACATATTACATGCTATTCCTATGTAACTACAAATGACATTCTTCACAGAATTAGAAAATACTATTGTAAAATTCATATAGAACCAAAGAAAAGCCCAAATAGCCAAGGAAATATAAGCAAAAAGAACAAAGCTGGAGGCAACACACTACCTGACTTAAAATTACACTACAGGGCTACAATAACCTAAACAGCATGGTAACTGGTACAAAAACAGACACATAGACTAATGGAATAGAATAGAGAGCCCAAAAATGAGCCCTCACATCTACAACCATCTGAACTTCCACAGAGCTGATAAAAACAAGCAATGAGGAAAGGACTTTCTATTCAATAAATGGTGCTGAGAGAACTGGCTAGCCATATATAGAAGATTGAAACTGGACTTCTTCCTCTCACTACATACAAAGATCAACTCAAGATGGATTAAAGACTATATGAAACCTAAAACTATAAAAACACTGAAAGATAACCCAGAAAAGACTATTCTGGACATAGGAATGAGCAAAGATTTTTGACAAATATGCCAAAAGCAATTGCAATGAAAGCAAAAATTGACAAATGGGATCTAATTAAACTTAAGAGCTTCTGCACAGCAAAATAAACTATCATAGAGTAAACAGACAACCTACAGGATGGGAGAAAAGTTTTGCAAACTGTGCATCTGACAAAGGTCTAATATTCAGCGTCTATAAGGAACTTAAACACATTTACAAGAAAAAAACAAACAACCCCATTAAAACATGGGCAAAGACATGAAGAGACACTTTTCGAAAGAAGACATACATAAGTCCTACAAGCATATGCAAAAAGTTCAATATCACTTATCATTAGAGAAATGCAAGTAAAAACTGTAATGAGATACTATCTCACACCAGTAACAATGGCTACTATTAGAAGTTAAGAAAATAGCAGATGCTGGCAAGGTTGCAGAGAAAATGGAACACTTAAATACACTGTTTGTGGGAGTGTAAACTAGTTCAACCATTATGAAAAGTAGTGTGACAATTCCTCAAAGAGCTAATAACAGAATTACCACAAAACCCAACAATCCCATTTCTGAGTATATACCCAAAGGACGATAAATCATTCTACCATAACACAAATAGACACAAATATTCATTATAGCACTATTCATATTACAGATGAGGTAAAGAAAATGTGGTACATATACACCATGAAATACTATGCATCCATGAAAAATAATGAGATCATGTATTTTGCAGGAAAGTGGATGGAGCTGGAGGGCATTATCCTTAGTAAACTAATGCAGGAACAGAAAACCAAATACTGTATGTTCTCACTTATAAGTAGGAGCTAAATGATGAGAACTCAGGGACACAAAAAGGGAAATAACAGACACTGGGACTTACTTGAGGGTGAATGGTGGGATGAGGAGAAGGAGCAGAAAAAATAGTTATTGGGTACTAGGCTTAGTACCTGGATGATGAAATAATCTGTACAATATATCCCCACAACACAAATTTACCTATATAACAAGTCTGCACACGTACCCATGAAATAAAAGTTTAAAAAAAGAGAGATAGAGGAGATATTAGAACTGTGACGCAGCCTGCTAATTGTCCAGGATAATCTGTGATCTTTTTCTACCTTGGCAATTGAGTTGTATCTGAGATGTAACTGCCCAGCCAGACAGCTCAATTTCCAGCCTCCTCTTCAGTTAAATCTGGCTACATGACTAAGCTCTCTCTTCAATGGAGTGTGTGTGGATGTGATATTTACCACATTCCTATTTCCATAAAAATTCCCGTGTGTATTCCTTCCTGCTCCTCCCCTGCCCCAAACCCTTCCCATAAGGTAGAAAGTGATGATTATTCTGCCACTGAAAGCCAAATATTGATGATGGAAAAGTTGCTATCAGCCTGTGTCTCTGAATGTGGCAGAGCCATCCCCACTTCCCAGTTTTCTCAGGAACACCTGCCCTGCACTGTAACATGAAAGGGAGAGAAAATTCCACAGTGTTTGAGGCACTCTATTATAGAATATATTATTACAGAGGCTTACTGATCCTAACACTCTTCTCCCAATAAATGTTCTTTTAGTCATCAGAGAGATATTTTCTACAAAACATGCTTTTCCTAGCTCAAATAAGATTTAAACTATTTAGTGGCCCTTTTAAAGCCCATGTCGAATGTTCTACATTCCTGCCTCTTCCCTGCTACATGCTCTATAAAGAATAAATATTTGCTTCTTTTCTCTAATACTATGCATTTTTCAGCTTCTATGACTTTGATTTTTCCACTGTTTATTCCAGTAAGTCACCTCACTTTTTCGAAAACTATTGATTCTTGAACTCTGCCACATGCTGCATATTTTGTTCTCATAATCAAAACACTAAGAATTATTTGCAGCAACAATAGAATTTTTTAAGAAACACTAAGTCCCATGATAAAGGATGTGTGCGAACAAATGTACCTGTAAATTTTTCTGCACTAGGCCACCACTCTCCAAAAATAGAGACTGTTTTTTCCTCAATTGAGTGTTCTCAGCAGAGTATCTGCTGAGTAATTGTAACTTTTAATTATTTGTAAAGACTGTCTTGAAAGTTGACCAGAAAGTTGGTAAAAATTGGTTGGTACATTTTAGATAATCTATCAGTGATACTTTGACCTTAGATACTCAGTTAAAGCTCCAAGTCATATAATTAGACAGAATTGATTCATGTTGTATATAAACTTTGGTAAGTAAAGATGGCCATTTTACATCGTATGATGAATTAGAGTACTATCTTGAATTTTTAAAGACTATGTTTTGCTGGAATGAGGTATTGGAAGCATTGCTTTTGGACAATTAAACATTTTTTGTTGTCAAGAATTTCCTTCAGTTTTCAAGCTACCATGTTTGGAGGCAAAAGGGAGTATGTCAATACTGAGGTTGAAGGATTACATAAATTAAAGACAGAATATATGTGTTAAATATTGGTCTCGGCCGGGGGCGGTGGCTCACGCCTATAATCCCAGCACTTTGGGAGGCCAAGCCAAGTGGATCGAGAAGTCAAGAGATCAAGACCATCCTGGCCAACATGATGAAATCCCATCTCTACAAAAAATACAAAAATTAGTTGGGCGTGGTTGCGTGCACCTGTAGTCCCAGCTACTCAGGAGGTCGAGGCAGGAGAATCACTTGAACCTGGGAGGTGGAGTTTGCAGTGAACCGAGTTTGCACTACTGCACTTCAGCCTGGTGACAGAGTGACACTCCATCTCAAAAAAAAAAAAAAAAAAAAGGTCTCTATGCTGCCATATAAATTTCACTTTTCTCAGCTCAAGTCAAATATCTCAATGACTCTGTCAGTTCATCTGTGGTCATGAAAGATTTGGACCAAAGAGTTTATGAAGAATTTTTTTGCAAAGTGACCCAAACCATCTTGCAATTAGTTAAGAGTGTTAAATTTCTTTGTAAAATAATTCAAGAAATTATTTTATAATCTCTTTGGGCTTTTGGTATCTCACTTTCACTTGCAGATATTTTTAAGGTATTCAAAATTTTACACTTAATGAAGGATAAAGGAGACAATGAAATACTTTAGAAGTGATGACATCATTGACTTTTTTTTTCTATATATGTTTATGTCTCATGGTTATAGAGAGCGGTGACAAAAGAATGAGATGAAACTCAACCAGACACCATGGCCACAAGTCCACCAAGGGGGATGGTGTTAAACCATGAAAAATCACCCCCATAATCCCATCATCTCCCACCAGGTCCCACCTCCAACACTGAGGATTACAATTCGACATGAGATGGGTAGGGACACAGATCCAAAGCATATCAGACCTGAATTTTGTGGATCATCCAAGAATTCATAAGTGTTCCTCTTGAGGTTAAGTACATTCATTGGCTATCTACAGGTGATTATTTTTAAGAGGAAAAGCTATATTGTGGATTCATCATTAGCACATACCCTGTAATGGTGTTTATGGAAACATTATATAATTCAATTCTGGTTTAATTGATTGATTAATGAAATCACAGAGACAAGAGCAATACAGTGTTACCAAGATGTCAGAAGGTATCCCAGCCTATGGCCGTGGTTTTCCTTTGTTCCTCTAAAGTTGCAGGAACAGGAGACCCTAGTTCTTTTTATCTTTGAATTGGTTTAGAATTGCCCTATGCACAGGTAAAAACTATGAGACAGTGTCACAGGAACATCACCGTAAGTGATGTAGGTATTTATTTATTTATTAATATTATTATTATTATTGTTATTGAGACGAAGTTTTGCTATTGTTGCCCAGGCTGGAGTGCAGTGGCACGATCTCAATTCACTGCAACCTCCGCCTCCGGGGTTCAAGCGATTCTCCTGCCTAAGTCTCCCGAGTAGCTGGGATAACAGTTGCGCGCCAACACGCCTAGCTAATTTTTGTATTTTTGGTAGTGATGGGGTTTCTCCATGTTGACCAGGCTGGTCTGGAACTCCTGACCTCAGATGATCCACCCACCTTGGCCTCCCAAAGTGCTGGGATTACAGGCATGAGCCACTGTGCCTGGCCTGTAGGTATTTATTTAAAGATGTATGTTGCCCTGAAATGCTACACAGCCATAAAAAAAGAACAAAATTATACTCTTTGCATCAACATGCATGCAGCCAGAGGCCATTATCCAAACTGAATTAATTAAGAAACAAAAAGCCAAATACAGCATGTTCTCACTTACAAGTGGTAACTGAACATTAGGTACATGTGGACATAAAGATGGAACAACAGACACTGAGAATTATAAGAACAGGAAGGGAGTGTGGGGTAAGGTTTGAAAAACTACCTATTTGGTACTGTGCTCACTACCTGGGTGATGGGTTCAGTCACACCCCAAACCTCAGTATCATCTAATATACCCTAATAACAAATCTGCACATGTATCCCCTGAATCTAAAATAAAGCTTGCATTTAAAAAAATAAAAAATAAGATACTGGTTGCAACAGTAATCAGACTTATTGGTCTTATTCCTTCTCTTTCTATAATATTTATTCAGAAAGTTTTTTCCTTTGTCATATGGAGAGAATTGGTTGAGGCCACATTTTAACTTTGGGATCTTTAGAGTACTGTTATTTTTATTATGATTTTTGTTTTTGAAAATCCGGATGGTGTGAACACTATCTCTATTGGTGATACTCCTGCTTCCAATCCTCTAAATCTGGAATTGCCATAAAAATACGAACTTTGTCAGATGGCAAAGTTTAAAATGATCAGAAAGTACTTGGAAAAGATGAAGCCTGATTTATCCTCTCAGCCCTGCTTATGTGAAAATATTCTATAAAACTCCAGTGTCAGCATCTAGCATCCAAACATTATAAAGGATGCTATCGTGCATTCATAAAACCCCTTACATTATACTATGGGATCATTTTCAATTGTTGCCACTGTGCTACAAAGGACAGCTTAATAACTCTGGTCTAAACTCCATGATTACATACACTTGGATGCTAATTTGATATAATTAGGTGTGCTCTTTTGTTGGATTCTACATTCAATTTATGTTCAGAACTGTGAAGACTATATTTAGTAGTGGTTATCAAGGGTAGAATAAGCCCCACAGGTGCTCCCAACAGAATCATGCTTCTAAGTCACCTTTTCCATTAGCTGCTAACATTGTTAATGGCTCAGGCAGCTGGTGGAGGAATGAGAGAATTCTGCAGTTTCTTTGCTAGAAACAAGATTCATTTAATCCAGATCTGAATGTTCTTCTATTTCTATGAAACATCTGTTAGGTGGCACAGTGCACACACTTTTTAACATCTAAAACAGTTTCACTTTTGTAAGATTATCTGTAAAAAGGTATCTGATCGATGCTTAGCCTACTATATGTATTATTAATTTACAAATCCTCACAGATAAAAGATTCAGATATAATTTGTCACCAAATCGGGACAGTTTGGGTTGTTAATTTTATGCTAATTATGGATGTTTCTATATGTTTTCTTTGTTTTGAGAGTTACACCATCTAGACTACACATTTGTCTGTGATTTTGATATCCTAACACGAAGTAGCAATGAAACGGAAGATATTGTAAGTACTATAATTATGCATAAGACTGTAAACTTGAGTCTGATGTCATGATTGAGACTTTTTGAGGTGTCTTATTTGGGGAAAGATGTGTTTATTATGTGTACAGGTAGAAAGCAAATGTACTTAAGTGACCAAGATGGTAAGCTATGATAAATTTGTATTATTGTTTTTAGTCATTCACTTTCATTCAGTAGTTGAATTATGTGTATCTTCTGTATTATATATAATACAGAATATATACATTTATATGTGTATATATATATACATTTACAAATAGATTTATTATGAGAATTGTCTTGCATGATTACAGAGGCCAGAGAAATTCCCCTCTCTGCTGTTGGCAAGTTGAAGAATGAGGAAAGCTGAATAATTCAACTGTAATGTAACTAAGGTGTAGGAAGAGGCAGAACCATAGAAATTCAGTCAGAGTCTGAAGGCCTAAGAACTGGGAAGCCTCTGATAGAATTCGCAGAGTTCAAAGTCCCCAGATCCAGGAGCTGTGATGTCCCAAACCAGGAGAAGATGGGTATCCCGGCTCAAGAAGAGAGATAATGTGCCCTTCCTTCACTTTTTGTTCCATTCAAGCCCTCAGTGGATTATATCATGCCTGCCCACCTTGATGAAGGTGATCTTCCCTACTCAATCTACCAACTCAAAGGCTAATTTCTTCTAAAACACGCTCTTGCAGGCACACCCAGAAATAATGTTTTACCAGCTATCTGGGCATCCCTTAGCCCAGTCAAGTTGAAACATTAAATTAATCATCACATCTTCCTATTGCTGGGTGAGTGAAGGTGATTCTCTCTGGGTGGCATTAACTTTTGCAGCCCATTTCTATGAGGCATACCCATGAAATCTAATATGTCATAAAAAGGAATTGCTCCTTCAGCCTGGATCTTATAATGAAGAAGACATGAGAAGCAAAGAAGAGCTACACCTGACACACCGGAAGTAAGGTGTAAACCTTGGTTACTAAAAGATCCTGAGCTTTGAAAGGACCATCTAGGAAAAAACTGTTACAGGAACATTTAATCTAAACTCTTTTTTCCTTTTTTACCTTTCTTTAGTAAGGATATAAAAGGATAGCAAATACATTTCTCAGTGAAATGTAAGGCCAAGCAGGCATTACCTATAGTAGTTTAGATGTGCAACAGACCAACTAATGAAAAAAAGAGAAGACAGAATAAAGATTTGGCCTATGGTTTTTTAATTTCAAGTGGTAGATACATGGTAGTTTGTGCATGTGAAGCCCTAAAATGACGGTTTCATTCTTTCAACTGCTACATCACTCACTGCCATCAGCGTTGATGAAAATACCTATTAGTATATTGGATTGCAACCATTTTTCTAAATCATGTGAGATATTACTTCACTTTTCATCTGCTTTCTTCAAAACACCCTTAGCTCATGTTAAAATTCCCTTGTTTTATGAGTTGTCCACCAAGTTTATCTGTGGCATTTCAATAGCTCATGCATTTTGCAAGACAGCCTTCTATTTCCACCTTTTGATAGTGTGGTTTGTCATGAGGTTAGTTCATCCTCCGTACTACTCTTGACCCAAAGAAAACTGGGATAAAATATGGGTCTTCGAAACTAAAGATCCCAGTTTTAAAATTGCAACATTATCCAAGAATGTACATTAGGAAAAACTGTCAGATGCTTTTAAGGTGTCAGAAAGGGCAGGATCTGCATGGATAAATTATGAGAATTTCCTTTTTCTTTTTCTTCGGTTACGCCCCAAAGCATAACCACTAGTCTGCATTCTGTATTGTTGAGCCTGAGTCTTTGAAATAAGAAATCCTAAATCTTTCAGAACTTTGATTTATTTATATTGGTTTTACTTTTATACTTGCTTCATTTTTGTTTCTCAGTTTGTCTTAATTTATTCGAGTTTCCATCTCAGGTATCAATGTGTTATCATGGCAGATCTGTGTTTGACTAATTACTCCTCATGTACATTTATAATATTTTAATTGAAATTTAATTTTAATACAGAGTATTATGTCTTTGCAGTGAGATTTGTTTAGAGAAATACTGAAAATTATGAGAACATTATTCAGAAGCATTAGTTCCAGTAGTTAGTAGTTTTAGTGTTTATAAGAAAATAATTTTCAAAATATATTACCAAAATTTGGGGGCAGGGGTTGTATGAAGGAGTAATAATTAAGATGGCAGTGTTAATACATGATTTATTATTTTGACCTGATAGTGGTAATATAAAGTATTTTCTGTAACCTGTACTATATGCCAGATATAATTCTAAGCTTTTTATATATGGTAATCATTTAACATTAGAAAGATCCCAAGAACTTGCTACCATTAATATACTATCAACATGTCTAATTTAAAAATGAGCAAACTTAGGCCCACATATATTAAGAAACTTGCCCACGCACATACAGTTAATAAGTGGTGCATTTGTCAAACTCAGATAATCTGATCCAATGTCCCTTTTAAAATAGAAGATTAAAAAATATCAGTGCTAGAATTTTGATTACTTACTATGCAGATATTCTCGGCCTTCTACTAATGCACCAGCAACCACAAAGCTTTAGAGTTTTACAGGGAAAAGATTGATAGTTGGATTTAGTATCTAATCTAAATTCTATCACTTTTGATAGAGATATCCACAAAAATTCATGTTTACTTTCCATACAATACAGTTGTATTTGCTATCATAAGTTATTTTAAGTTACTGGGTATCTTTTTTTATGGCTCTTACTCCCTAAGTGAGGAAACTCTAAAAGGCAGGGAGGGTGATTCATTTATCTTGCTGACTCCACATCATCAGTGCCTTCTTTGCAGCCTCTTGTAAGTAAAAGACACTGACACATTACTTATGTAGGCTCATTTTTTCTCTAATTTCTGAGTCAGCCTTAGCATCTGGCATAATGGAATGGGTTTTTGTGTGTGTATCTGTGTGTGTTTCCATAAATGGGCCAATCAGACAGAATCACAATGCAATCATCCAGTATCTCAGGGGAATCCCTTCTGAAACATTCAAACTGTCTTACCACTCAAACAAAATATATACAAGAATTACTGCTTCCTCTGACCCAGTCTCAGTTATCCAGTTCTTCTCTTTTATTCCAGAAAAAAACTTCTCCTGAGACTTGTGCAAAACACAAAGCACTATATATTCTATTTTCCTGCATCACCCCTGCAACTATTTTGTTTATCATCCATTCAGTGTCTTCCTTACCCTTGCCCTACATTTCAGATTTCTTTTGCCTAAGTACTGATGGAGGCTGCAGAGGTCTCAGAATGCTTCACACATGGAATGCTGTACACCTGTATTAATGCAGGCATGCTTAAAAAGCATTCAAAACATGTTTGTAGAATTGAGTTGAGATGTCCAACCAAGATTATCCTATGAAGAAATGCACTTATCTAAACTCATCTGAAAGGAGTATGGTTAGATTAGTTGTAGAATTAGCCAGGCATGGGGGCTCATGCCTGTAATCCCAGCACTTTAGGAGGCCAAGGCAGGCAGATCATCTGAGGTCAGGAGTTCGAGACCAGCCTGGACAACATGGAGAAACCCTGAATCTAGTAAAAATACAAAAATTAGTCAAGCGTAGTGGTGCACGCCATAATCCCAACTACTCGGGAGGTTGAGGCATGAGAATCGCTTGAACCCAGGAGACAGAGGTTGCAGTGAGCCAAGATCGTGCCACTGCACTCCAGCCTTGGGGACAGAGTGAAAAAAAAAGGATTAATTGTAGAATTATATGAGTTAAATAAAATTGTTCAGCAAGTTTATCAAGATAATAATATTCAAAGTTTTATTATCAATGGGTTAGAAAAATTAAGTGATATGTTTTAAATATTCATGTGTATACAAATATATTTCATTACAAAATAACTTGATCATATTATCTTGAAATGGAAACAAACATTTTAAAATAGGGTGTATATATTTTCTTTGCCTGCAAGAAATGAACACTTGTAGCAGACTGAAAGAATGAGATTCATGTAAATAAATTATTTTAAAATACAGCATCATGTAGTTAATTTTATTGATGATTGTACTAGTCAGGATTCTATAGAGGGTAAAGAGTAATAGGATAGATGTATATATGAAAAGGAGTTTATTGAGGAATATTGACTCACACTATCACTAGGTGATGGCCCACAATAGGCCATCTGCAAAAAGAGGAGCAAGGAAGCCAGTCCAAGTCTTAAAACCGAAGCTGACAGTGCAGACTTCAGTCTGTGACTGAAGACTTGAAAGCCCCTGGCAAATCACCGGTGCAGGTCCAAGAGTCCAAAAGCTGAAAACTTAGGGTCCAATGTTTGGGAGCAAGAAATATCCAACAGGGGAGAATGATAGAGGCCAGAAGCCTTAGGCAGTCTAGTACTATTATGTTCTGCCTGCTTTTATTCTGGCCACATTGGCAGCTGATTAGATTGTACCCACCCAGATTGTGGGTGGGTCTACCTCTCCCAGTCCACTGACTCAACTGTTAATCTCCTTTGGCAACACCCTTACAGACACACCTAGGAACAGTGCTTTGTATCTTTCAATCCAACCAAGTTGACACTCAATAGTACCCATCACAATGATCAAAGAAGTATCAATTTTCATATAAGTTCTTGAATTCCAAACCAGTGCCAACAATAAATGGACTTTTGTTGCAGTGATTAATAAAGTAATTAACGCATGTAAAATAATTAGCAATGATGTGATTTACAACCAATTCTCCAAAATTTAAGAAAATAGAATTAAAAAACACAAAAACACAGAAGAGAGGTACAAAGTAGATTGTCATTGCCAGCCCATGGAATAGATGTCTAAGCTAAATGGGCATGAGAAGGACCTCATAGGGCCAGAGCCTAGAGTTCTTCTTTTCCAGATTTTATATACAGATAGTGAGAGAAAGTCTATGGTGTAGGCAGTGTTTGGAAATATATGACTATATTCTAGGATTGCTGTTAATTTCAGGAATAATAACTTTAGCTCCTGATAGACAAGAAAAGTAAGGCAAAGCGAAATCCTAAGAAAGGTAGTACTTGAAGTTCATGTTTGTTTGTATTCTGGGCTCTGTGCAAAGTAATGAGGCTCTAATTTAGCATTATGATTCAAGTGCAGGAATTCAGTCTCCAAAAGTATTCAGTCTCCACGTATTTCCACATACGTGGAAATAACTGAGGTATGTACCTAGCAGGTCATGAACAATTATTCTTAATATTGCTGCCCATTAGAATCACCTGGCAGGACTTAAGAATATCTAGATGTCAGTACCTGCCTCCAGACCAATTATATGGGACTGGAACATCATAAATATTTTTGCTGCTTTTTGTTGTTTGTTTTATGGTTTAAGTTTTTAGTAATTCTAGTGGATAATCAGGATTTACAGCCCCTGTTCTACAGTGGTTGCAGGGCACCCAGGAATTTTATGGAAATACATATAGTTGGCCCTCTGTGCATCTGTGGGTTCTGCATCTATGGATTCAACCAATTAATGATCAAAAATATTTGGAAAAAACTTGCATCTATACTGATGATGTACCAGCTTTTTTTTTCTTGTAATTTCCTAAACAAGGCAGTATAAAAACTATTTACATAGCACTCACATTGTATTAGGTATTATAAGTAATCTGGAAATGATATAAAGTATGCAGGAGCATGTATGTAGGTTACATGCAAATACAGTGATCCTTAAACTACATAGGTTTGAACTCTGCAGGTCCACTTATATGTGGATTTTCTTCTGCCTCTGCCACCATTGAGACAGCAAGACTAACCCCTCCTTTTTGTTCTTCTCCTCAGCCTACTTAACTTGAAGACAATAAAGATGAATACCTTTATGATGATCCATTTTCACTTAACTAATATTAAATATATTTTCTCTTCATTATGATTTTCTTAATGACATTTTACTTTCTCTAGCTCACTTTATTAAAAGAATACAGTAGATAATACATATAACATACAAAATATATTTGACTGGACTGTTTGTATTATCAGTAAGGCTTTTGGTCAATGGTAGGCTATTAGTAGTTAAGTTTTGAGGGAATCAAAAGTTATAGGTAAGTTTTTGACTATACAGGAGGTTGGTTTCCCTAATCTCTTGTTCGAAAATCAACTCTGCTATACCATTTC
Source organism: Piliocolobus tephrosceles (assembly GCF_002776525.5). Taxonomy (NCBI): domain Eukaryota; kingdom Metazoa; phylum Chordata; class Mammalia; order Primates; family Cercopithecidae; genus Piliocolobus; species Piliocolobus tephrosceles. The sequence goes on along the minus strand of NC_045444.1, from coordinate 32,037,605 downwards.
ATATGAGGGAGGTGAACACCTGTGGATTTTGGTATCCATGAGAGGTCCTGGAAACAATGCCCCGTGGATACCTAGAAACTATTATATTTTGATTCAGTAGGCTGAAGGCAGGGCACAAGATTCTTTATTTCTACCAAACTTCCAAGTACTGTAGGTTCACATACCATATTGTGGGTCATAAAGTTCTACCTTAATTATTTAGGCACAGGGGAAGAAAGACCCCCTTATCAGAACCAGACAAGTCATTCTGATAAGCTCACTTTTCAGAATTAAGATAACAAAGAGGAAAGTTATATGGCTTCCTCTTAGATTATCAGTCTGCTCTGTCCTAGAGAAAGTTGTAATATCTAGCTTCAGATTAGTATTTGTCATTCTTTTAAAAAATTCTGATCCTCATGCAGTATGCCATTTGCTCATTCCTGCATAGTCTCAACAAACAGGAGTATTTTGTCAAGCTTTATTCTCTGAAGTGTGTATTATGAATTTGTAATTTCTTCAAAAACCGTACATATTTTATTGGAAATGCTAATATTCTACCTCTTGCCTCATATCCTGCCCCTTATGCTTTGTACTATTAGAATATAATTTGTTTCCTGTCTTTAAAAAATACTTGAAGATTTTATGACTATATTTTACTACACTTCATGTTGGAATTGTGAATTAAGTGATTTTATCAATGACAGCTACTAGATCTATTTTGAAAGAATCACACTATCCATCTAACTTTCTTATTTTTAGAAATCACATTAAGGAAGAATTAATCATCACAAAAATATAATACAGCTGATGACTTCTAGAGAAACTTCATAATAAAAATTAGAGAGAGAGATGTCAAAAAAGTAGTTTGCTTTTCGGACATGGCTGCAGTGGTTCTAGGGAATCCTTTGGGGCATAAGATGTCAATTAAATGTGTAATACAAACACTATTTTCACAGACACTTTAAAGAAATACAACAGTAAGCAATGACCTTCTTCTAAGTTATGATATTTTAATGAGCATTCATTTTAATATGCAAATTAAGTGCACTTATAAGCATGCTGGAAAGCTGTATCAATAATCTCAGTCCACCTAGTTACCTGTTAGGGCTAACTGAGCAAAATCATACTTTATTAAACGTTTTATATGTGTCACATCTATTTTCATGAATTTCTATCATGTGTTTTATATATACACTATTGGGATTTGAGAGTATATTAATGTGTTTTAAAACATATTTGATCTCTTCCAAGGTTGTTGCCAGGATTCCTTTGCTTAAAGTTGTAGGACGGAAGCTCTCAGCTCCAAGGAGCTGCACACTATTCTGTTTTGTGACTGTCTCTGAAATGTGGCTATTGCTTCTTCAAGGCCAAGAAGAGAGCATCTCTGCAGCTTGGAATCTCTCTAACTTCTTTTGAGTATGACCCTTTGTCTTAGGCCAATTGAGCTGCTCTATCAAAAGACCCTAAGATGAATGAGTTTTATAAGCAATGGAAATGTATTTCTCACAGTTCTGAGGGCTGGGAAATCCAAGATCAAGGTCCAAGCAGATTTGGTGCCTGGTGAGGGCACACTTCTTGGTCTATAGATGACTGTCTTCTTGCTTTAACCTCATATGGCAGAAGGAGCCAGTGGGCTCTCTAGAGTCTCTTTCACAAGGGCACTAATCTCAATCATAAGTGCTCCACCCTCATGACCTAATCACTTCCCCAAAGCCCCACCTCCTAATGCCATCACCTTGCGGGTTAGAATTTCAACATGTGAGTTTAAGGCAAGCATAGTCAGACCATAGCACCACTACATCTTATTTTAAAGCACTCTTCTGATTAGATCAGGCCCAGACATCATAATCTCATGTTTTATGAACTTAAACTGGAGATCTTAATTATGTCTAAAAAGTTCCCTCACTTTTGCCACATAACATAATTAATCTAATTACAGGAGTGATATCCCATCACAGTCACAAAACCACAGAGGGCCCCTGTTTAGGGCTCTGGAGGCCAAGCTACCACCCCAGTGAGTCTGGAAGGTGGGGAACCTAACCATAGAAGATTATTCTCAAGCCTTAAGATCTAATGAAATTCGTCTTACTGAGTTTTGCCCTTGCTTGCAACCGGTTACTTCCTTCTTTCTTATTTCTCCCAGTTGAAATGGTGTAGAGGACTGCGTGCTCGCAAACGAGACGTTGCCGGTAAGTCTTGCTCTTGCAGACAAAGCAGGACGGTCCTTCTCTGCAAACAGGAAGGGCAAAGGAGCCAGCTGTAAAGAGTGGGCTCTGGGAACTGGTCAATGTTTACTGATCTTGGAGTCAAGGAAAGGTCAGAGAAGCAACACATGCCCCGTGACTTGGTAACATTCCACAAACGGCTGTATAAAATAAAGCAGAGTGTGCCCTTTGGCGCAGCCGCCATGTATGTCTTGTCCTGTGTTGTCTTGTGTGTTCATTCCTTTGTTTAGGAAACACACGGACCCCAACAAAATGGGAATGTCTATCCTATGCTTGTTCCACCATTGTATTTTGCAACATATAACTTGTCTGGTTTTAGAGGTTCATAGCTGAAGGGAAATTTTGTCTCACGATAAGTCATAACTGAAGTCTCATTCGTATCTGATTTAGGTCATATTTAGATAACACTTTCAACTTCATACGTTAGAGTTTATTCTGGAATTAGAATTTTGAGGCCAGTTGGAATGGAATATATGCATTTTTCACGTGAGAAGGACGTATATTTTAGAAGGCCACAAGTGGAATGTTATGAACTGAATGTCGGTGTCACCCCCAAGTTCATATGCTAAAGCTCTAAACTCCAGGGTATTTGGCTATTTGGAGTTGGGACTTCTAAGGACATAATTAAGGTTAAACGAGGTCATAAAGGTAGTACCTTGATCTTAGGAATTAGTGTCCTTATAAGAAAAAACATAACAGAGGTTGTTCTTTCTTTCTCAAAGTGCATGGCCCCAGGAAAGGTCAAGTGAACACACAGCCAAGAAAACACCCATCTTCAACTCAAAGGGAGAACCCTCATTGCAGATCACCCTGCTGGCACTGTGATCTTGAACTTTGAGTCTTCAGAACTGTTAGGAGATACATTTCTGTTGTTAGGCCACCCAATCTACGTTATTTTGTGAGGGCAGACCAAGACAACTAATGTAGTAGTTCATACAGTGTATATGGCTAGCTGAAACAGATAATGTCAAACTGTTACACAAATTCTACTAATATATGTTTCTACCAGTGATTAATCGGAATTTTCACATGGCCTATATCCTTGCCAACACTTTGTGTTTTCTGACTGTTTAATTTTAGTCATGCCAGCAGGTAGGTAGTGGTCCGTTACTATGGTTTTATTTTGCATTTCCACAATAGCTAATGAAATTGAACACGTTTTCTTACTTTTACTGGCTATGTGGATATTTCTTCTTAAGTGTTCAAAGTGTTCAAGTCTTCAGAAATTTTTTTAAATGGACTGTTTTATTCTTTTTGGCTATTAATATTTTATATATGCTGCACACGATTTAATCATCTATTGTCAGAAGAAGAGTTTGCAAATATATTCTCTAAATCTTTGTACTGTCTTTTACCCACTAATATTTTTATTAAAAAACATTATTAATTATTTTCCAACTACTCAGTATATGGTTAGCACTTTTGAGTACTGCTAAAAATTGTTTGCTACAAAGTCATGAAGGTGTTCTATGTTTTCTTAAAACATAATTGATTTACATTCACATTAAGATTAGCAATCTATATGTACTATCTTTATATATTTGTTGTAAGGAAGAGTTTTAAATTTACTTTTTTCCTATATGGATAACTAATTGTCTCAGCTCCATTTACTGAAAACATTATGCTTGCTCCACTAAGCTGCATGCCACCATTGTTATAAATCATATGATGAGACATGCACTCCTCTGTTACTCAGCTTCTCATTCTGTTCCATTGGCCAGTTTTTTGTTTTTGTGCCAAACTGTTTTTTAATTAGTATTAGTTACTACAGCTTTATATTAATATTAAGACTTGATAGCTGGTGGGCTTTATTCATCTTCTGTATCATTGCCTTTCTAACTTGGCCTTTTTAATTTTCATATAAATTTTATAATCATCTTGTGAATTTACACAAATATACTCAATTATATTTTAATTGGAATTGGGTTAAAACCATAGATTAATTTGACCAAAAGGGGGACATTTCAACATACTGAATCTTCCATTCCAGTCTGTATTCATAATATAGTGCTCCATTTAACTCAATTTCTTTTAAAAAAAAATCTAAATAATATTTTGAAGCTTTAAGTGTGGAGAAATGGAACACAATTTTAGAAGGATGTGATGATTTTGATGATAATGTAATTGCTATCTTTTCACAGAATTTCATTTTCCATTTGCTTCTTGGTATAAGAAAGTGCAATTTATTTTATTTATTGGTCTTGTGTCCAGAATCCTTATGAAATTCACACGTTTATTCAAAAGAGTTTTCTGTAAATTCTTTTAAATTTCTGAGGTATAAAACCATTTCATCCCTGTGTTACAAGTTTTTATTTCTTCCTTTCCAATTATTATGTTCTCTTTTCTTCTTTTTCTTTCTCTCTCTCTCTCTCCCTCTCGTGTGTGTGTGTGTGCATTTTTCACTAGCTAAGACATGCAGTAAAATATTTATTAGAAGGGGTGATAACAGATATGCTTTTTGTAGTCACCCCATGGAAGTAGATGGACACTTTATCCAATATTTGGTTTGGATGTTGAGATCAATGGCACCACATGCACACCTAGTAGGTATGAATAGGTTTATTATTGGCTTTCTAGAGAAAGAAGGGCAGGCTTTAAAGCAGGGCTGAAAAGAGCTTGAGAGAGAGCTGGGAGAGGTGACTAGTTAAAGATTTATATTGGTTTTGGGGTGGTACTAGGGTGAGCCTCCCCTCATGCAGGCTGATTATTGGGTCATTTGAATATAACTTCAGAAAGAAAGAGAGAGACAGAGAGAGAGAGAGAGAGAGAACCAGCATTTTTTATCAACTTGACCAAATATGATGCAGAAGGTGAAGGAGGAGCAAGCAATGGGGATTGAAATCTCTCAGCAGTGAAACATCACATATCAAAAATGGAGATGAGATTCTTTATTACTTTGTTTTATTCCCAAGCTTTGAGGTAAAATTTCAGATATTTTACCAGTGAATTTAAGATTTATTTCTTTAGATTAACTAAATTATGTGTCCAAATCTGTTACATGACTTTCACAATATTTGAAAATTTCTTTATCTGAAAGTGTAGTGTTAAACTCTCTCATTATTATAGATTTGTCTGTTTCATCATTTTACTTCGGTAAATTTTCTCTTTATATGTTTTGACCCTGTTTTTGAGTGCATACAAATTTAGGATCACTAAATAATGAATTAACTCTTTTATAATGGAATAACTATGTTTTATTTCTAGTAATGCCTTTGGCCTAAGGGCTATTGTCTAATATTAATATAGTTATACAAATGTTCCATTAGTCAATGTTTGTATGCTCATGAATCTTGTATTTTCAAACTTTCTCTCTTCCTTCAATATTATGAGCAGATTACATGTAAGTGTGTATTTCTAAATATTTTTGAAAATTTCAGACATTTATTTGGGTAATTAGTCTATTTACATTTAAATTAATACTGATACATTTGTATATTTATTTGCAACCATACTATTAATTTTCTATCTGGGCACTTTTTACTTTGCTTTAATAATTGTTCTCCTGCCATCTTTTTGATTAACCAACTTTTTTCTTATTCAATATTTTCTTCAATTATATCATTTTAATTATTTAATTATTCTCATAGTGATTACTGTAGAAGACAACACTTATTTTTTTACTTTTTATTAAGAATTGTTACTTTTACTATTTCTGACATATTGCCAGAAGATCGGACCATTTACATTCTACCTCCCCCTAATCCCTAAGGTTTTACAACATTATGTTCATACATTTTAGTTTTATTTATAACTTAAATCACATAAAACTACACAATTACAGTTTTGTGTAATCACTACATGCTTATATTTTGTGATATATTCATCCTTTTGTTACTTTTTTTCCTTCTCTCATTTTCTTGTTTTCCTCTGGAACAGTTTTTCTTCAGCCTGAAGAATTTGATTTTGCTTTTGTTTTAGTGAAGACCTGATGGTCGTAAATTCTCTCAGTTTGTTGCCCACCTTTCCTTTTGGAAAGATCTTTTGCTAGCTGTCTAGGTTAGCAGTTATCTCCTGTCGGCAGTAAGATGTCAATTTCCTTGTTTTATGCCTTTCATAATTTAAGTTGATAAATCATCTTTATATCTTTTTGTTGTACCTTTAAAGACCACGTATCCACTTTTCTCTAACTGCTTTTAAGATTTTCTTTTTTAAAATGTCTTTTTGCAGTTGTCTTGGTGTGGTTTTCTTAATACTTATCCTTATTTTTCTCTGAGCTTCATAAATCTGTGAGTTGACATCTTTCAAAAGGTTTAGAAATATATTTCCATTATTTCTGCAAATTTTATCTTCTAATCTCTTTCTCCTATTCCTCTTTGATGCTCATTACAGATATTTTGAACATTTTTAAACATGTTTTACATTATTGCTATATTTTTTCTTTTCTCTTTTTTTCCTTACTCTGTTTTAGTTTTTGTATTTCTACTGAATTATCTTCCAGTTCACAAATCTTATGTTTTTCTGTTTGCAGTCTTCTGTTGAACCCATCCATTGAATTCTAAAATTCAGATATCTTATTTTTCAGTTATAGGATGTTTTGTTTGTTTTCATATCTTCAAATATTCGGTTGAAATAATCTCCCTTTCACCTACATTTTTCATATTTGTTCTCTATTTTTTGAACGTAGTAATCATGGATAATTAATGACCTTTGCTTGCTAACACCAATGTCTGTGCAATATGTTGGTAAATTTCTTTTGCATGTTTTTTTTCTTGATTTGTGTGCGTAACTCCCTGTATCTAATTAGGTCTAGAATGTAACATTTTTTGTTACATGCCAGATATTATGTAAAAAGGAAACAGAAGTTTACAGCATTATTATTCTCCACCTGAGAGTGTTCTCCTTCCCTCAGACAGATAAAGGGCTGAAACTTCTATAAAATTACCATTGACTTGTTGCAGAACTTAGATGGTTTTACTAAGTTTCTTTCCATCTTTTGTTGGCCTTGTTTCCTGGGCATCGCTCTTGAGACTTTGATTGGAAGCCTGGTTGTTCTCTGACTCTATGTTTTTGAGATTAGAGGAAACTGAGTTTAGCTTCTAGAGTTTCCCAACTCTGCTTTCAAGATTTGAAACAAATGCAGCATTAAAGTGTGGCAAATGTCTTGAAGAAGAAACCAGACCAGTGTTTGAACCAATCTCTTCCTCTACCAGGTCTTTGTTTTCCAAGGTCCACAACACTCTACTATGTTTTGTGCTTGCTTTTGGAAACTTTCACATTAACTCAGAATCCTTCTGCACAGTCTTGAAGTTCTATAATATTCTTTAGGAAACACGAGCCTAACGATGAGATTTTCTCATATTCCCAGACTGTAACTCTTGTACTGCTAGAACATTAAATGTTTAGCTGGTACATCTCATCAAACTATATAAACTTAGATAATTTGAACATCAACCTAAAACTGAAAGAATGACTCTAATTTGGCAAATTCTTCTAGAGGGAAAAATATTTGGAAGACATGAAGTTTCCCTGGAAAAATTTCCTCTGGGATTTTAGTTCACATGATCTTTGCTTTTTTTTTTTTTTAAAAAAAAAAAAAAGTTCATATCGGCAGGGTGTGGTGGCTCACGCCTGTAATCGAAGCACTTTGGGAGGCCAAGGCAGGTGGATCACGAGGTCAGGAGATCGAGAGCATCCCGGCTAACACAGTGAAACCCCGTCTCTACTAAAAATTGTCAAAAAATTAGCCAGGTGTGGTGGTGGGTGCCTGTAGTCCCAGCTACTCAGGAGGCTGAGGCAGGAGAATCATTTCAATCCAGAAGGTGGAGGTTGGAGAGAGCCCAAATTGCGCCACTGCACTCCAGCCTGGGCGACAGAATGAGGTTCATGTCTATAAAAATGATTTTTGAAATATATTCAGCTTTTTCTAATTGTTGCAGTGACACCTATTGCACTCTTCTCATAGACAGTGGGAGTTCTCAGTGTAGTTTTGTTTGTTTAAGTCAGGTACATTGGATGTACAAATTAAATGCAGTAAAATTTACTCTTAAATTAAGTATATCATTCAATGAAATCAGACAAATGTATACATCCATGTAATCACCACCACAATCATAATATAGTGTATTTTCATTACCTCCAAACTTTCTCTGTGTGCCTTTCCATTAATGACTTCTTTCCACTGCTAGTCCAGGGAAACAATTGATTTTCCTTCCTATAGTTTTGGCTAATCCAAAATCAAAATACAAAATAAATGGATTCATACAGTATGTAATCTATTGTGTGTTTTTTCACTTAGCATAAGACTTGTAGATTCATCCTTATTATTGCGTGTATCAGTAGCTTATTCATTAATATTGCTGAATATTATTTTATTGGCCATGAGTTGTTGAATATTTGTGGTTCTAGGTTTGGCATTATGAATAAAATTAATATATGGGGCAAACATTTTTATAACTCTAGGAGTGGATTAAAGGACATTGGGGTTATTTCCAGCTGTTACCTATTATAAATAAAGCTGCTATAAATATTTGCATACAGGTATTTGGATGGGTTTGTTTTAGTTCCCAGGAATAAATAACTAGGAATAGAAATAGTGAGTTGTATATTTTACCCCATAAGAAACTGAAGAACTATTTTCCAGTAGGACTGTATTATCCTGTTCCCCATACTAGCAACATATGCGAGTTCCACTTGCTCCACATCTTGACTAACACTCAATATTTTCAGTCTTTAATTTTAACCATTCCAGTTGTCATATAGTGCTTTTAATTAGCGTTCCCCAATGTCTAACAATGTTGAGAATAATTTCATGTACTCATTTGCCATCCACGTCTTTTTCAGTGAAGTGATTGTTCAATCCCCGCCCCTCCCCTATTTTTCACTGGGTTTTTGACTTTTTTTTCATTGTGTAAATACTTTCTATGTTCTGAAGTTCTGAATGTATATCCTTTATCGGATATATACATTGTAAAGATCTTCTCTCTACTATAACTTGTCTTTGCCTTTTCTTAACAATGTCCTTTAAGTATTAAAGCTTGTAACTATGATAATGTTCAATATATATGTGTGTGTTTGAGTGTGTGTAATATATATGTACATATGACTATATATTTATACATATACACACTAACATATAGATATAGAAATATAAATGCAAATATATGTAACTAAGCTACTTTTGCCTCCCAAAGGGACATTAAGTTTTTCTACTGTGTTTTCTTCTGAAATTGCTACAATTTTATTGATTGCATTTATGTTTGTGATCTACCTCAAGCTAGTTGTTGTATGTGGTACAAGACAAAGACAAGGGTAGGCATTTTTTTCTATTAATATACTGATGGTCATTTATAGCAGTTATCCTGTAGGAACAGTCCCACCATTATATATGAAGCATTTGAGGGCAGGTAACTGTTATCATTAATTTTACAGATATAGTGCTTGAGTGGAACTAGAGTCTAGGAGCTCCACTTAAGGATCTGTACCTGAGGTGCCTCATCCACACCTGGACCTGAGAGAAATAATGGGATTCCATACTTTAAGCTACTACTGTAAGGGGATGAGACTTACAAATTTGGGGAAAGGGTGAATGTATGGTATACATAAAGGGACATGAAATATTGGGACAAGAGGGTAGGCTGCGGTAGACTGCTTCTAAAATGTCTCCAATAATATGTTTTCTGGTTGTTATGTGGGCTGGACCTAGTAATTTGTTGCTAATGGTAAAAAATAAAAAGGGGATAGGATGTCACTTCTATGATTAGGATATAAAGGACCTAACTTCCTTTTTTCTTTTTCCATCTCACTCTATGTCGTGAGCTTCCTTAATGAAGAAGTCCCAGATAAAATGGAACTGTGCAACAGTTCATGAGGAACTAAATTCTGTCCAAAGCCATGAAAGTGAGTTTGAAAAAAATCCTTTCCCACTGAGTCCTTGAAATAACAACAGCCACAGCTGACACCTTGTTCACAGCATATGAGAGACCTCAAATCAGAGGAACTCACCTGCATTTAACAATGATTGCTAATCCATACAAATAGGATTATTTTAAAAGCCATGATGTTTGGGGTAATTTGTTATGCAGCAATAAACAATTTGTGTGCCAATTATACCGCAAACACTTGTTGAAAAGACTATGATTTTCACCATTGTGTTACCTCAACTTCTTGGGTGAAAGTCAATTAACCATAAATGTGTGGGTATGTTTGTGAACTTTCTTTATTTCATTAATCTATATGTCTTTCCTTTCACTAATGCCATGATATTTTGATAACTGTAGCTTTACAGTAATTCCTGAAGATCAGTTAGATTGCTTTGATTCAACTGAATCCACTTAAGACTTGCTTTTTAAGGTTTGTTATGGCAGCTCTAGAGCCCACTTTAAATTAGGAATAACTTAACCCCACTATTAAAGGGATGCCTTTTGGAATTTTTATCTGATATCCCATATATTGCAAGGCTTTCAAAAATATTGGCTATTAAGACCGAGTATTATTTTTTAGTCCTATACAAGCTCCAGAATTTTTCTGCTCATTCTTTTATTCTGTTGGTCTTCCTATCCCCAGCCTTAAGTATTTTTCTCTCATACACATGCAGAATGTCAGCATTCAAAGATGTTAGAGTACGCTATTTGCAGATTTCTAGAACTCTCTCCCCATGTACCACTTTCCTCTCACCTACTCTGTTTTAAAAAATTCTAGTTGTCTAAGCCTCCCAAAAGACTAATTGCTCTCTCTTCAACTCAGATGACAAAGATTTCTGAGCTTCATTTGCATTCCACCTCTATACACTTGGGCTGGAAAGAACCTTCAGACAATAAACTTGGGCAATTGTAGGGCTAACCTTATTTATTTGCTTCTTTAGAGAATCAGAGTCCTATGTTGCATGTTGTCCAATGTCTGAAAAGAAAACTTTTTTAAAAATTGTATTTTTTCTATTGGCTCAAGATGGGATGATAAGTATGTTTCTGTTACCCTCTTTTGGCTAAGATTAGAAGTCTCAAATGATAAAGTTTTGCTCTCCATTTTATTTGTTCATATAAATTTTGCATGGATGTTGGGTTTTTCTTTTTATGTAAACTTGTTCCGAAGATTTTTGCAGTAGTGATACTAGGAAAATCTGTACACATTATAAAGGTTTAGGAACTTAGTATTCTGTCTCAAGAGAACATTCTACTCTGCTCTAGAATATCCCATACTCATCTAGGAATTCTGTCATTCCTGCTCCTCTTGCCACTTTATCTCAGAAGGAGGCATAACTAAGGATCTCTTTCAGGAATCAATACTAATAAATCACTCTTTTTCTTTCCTCCCCTCTCTGTCTCAACATCCCTCACTCGTAGAGCCAGAGGTCTTTCTTTCATTTCCGAAGCTGGAAGAGGGATAAGATGGGCAAATATTATTTCAGAGCTATTGTCTTTTTTTAATAGATTTAACAAGATTACATTAGAATAGTGGTTCTCAAACTTGAGCATGCATCAGAGTCATCTGGAATGCTTCTTAAAGCACAGATTTCTGGGTCTCAAGTTCTTGACTTACTGTGTCTGGGGTAGGACCAATAAATCTGCATTTCTACCAAGTTCCTATATGCTGCTGATGCTGCTGTTCCCTACATTATACTTTGAGAGTCACTGCTTTAAACAATAAAGTCTAGGTGTATTTGTTGCTATTGCTACCTTACTCAGATTTCCCCAATAGGCATAAGTTTCTGCAGCTAACTACTAATATTCATGAGCTTCTCAGAAGACTTCATCTAGTTTAGTGAGAACCATCTCCCAGAGGATATGTAGAATGTTACATGACCTTTCCAAATGTTCCAGTGGGAACTCATATGAGCCACAAACACATGAGATCCCTTTGACCTGATGTAGGACAACCACCAGGAGAACCTTATCACTATGGTGAGAGCCCAAGGCTTAACTTTACCACAAACTGCATCCTTGCCTGGACTGCTCCCTATTCTCATCTTTATGTTACACTTCTCTCATTCTTGCAGGTTTTTCCTGATAAACACACTCTCAATGCATTGTGTTCAATTAAATTCCCATCTGAAGCTCTACATTTAGGAAACCCAACTGAAGACAAGAATTTCACCCATGCACATTTAATTCATTCTTAAGGTACTTTTGTCCAAATAGTGAAGGAAGAATAATACATTTATAAAAATTTTGTAGCACAAAAGTCATAGAATACTACCTCCAAACTTTATCCAGCAAGATCCAGTTCACTGTAAGTTCTATATTCAGGTAGTATTTAAGAAATAGATTAAGTAAGCAGTGATTTTCATGAAAAAAGGAAAAAAAAACACTTATATGCCACTTGATATCCTCAAACACAATTAAGTAAACACAATAATAGAGATGTTGTAGATTTTGAATTATGGCCTAGCTTGAGAGGTCATAGAAATAATCATTCCCTCCATAACCACTTTCAATTTCGAAGTTTGGTTGGAAGACTCAAAATTTAAGTTTCTAATCTTTGTTGGATGCCTGCATATGCATCTTTCAACAAAAGTTAAAAAAAAAAAAAAAAAAAACATTAAATGTCAAGGTGGTTAGGAATGTCTTAATGGGAAGACAGGTTATCCAGATAATTTTTCAATTGTTTTTGAAGTTCACCTGTGGACATCACATAAGACAGAGATTTCACGGGTTTAGTTGTGAAGTGGTTGATTGAATATCTGTCACAGTTGAAAATCCCATACTTCTAAGCCAGATTAGCTCTCATAATGAAATACCAACTGTGGAAAATAATAACTATCATTCAAAAAACACCACTGAACCAGGGCAAAAAAACTAAGCATGATTAAAACATGGCACTTCTTTATGGTTAAATATATTCTTTGATTTACAAGCCAAAGAATTTTCTAGTAAGAACTATACCATGAAAAGTTGGTGTTTAGACTATTCCATAAGGTGTATTTAAAGATTTTTTTTTGCTAAAATGCAAACAATACATTAAGATAATTGCAATATTCTAATTAGTCTTTCTCTTGAAAATGTCTACTAGAGAATAAAGAATTTTAAAGGGGTTGTAGAGAAAGTGTTACAGTAATCATAGATTGAAAAAGTGCTGAAAATATCACAGAGCCTCAATATTAAACTGAAACTTATGGCTCAACTAAATTTAAGCATCATCATGTATGAAAGAAACATCAAGGAGAACAAAGAGACTAATAAAAAGAAGTGGTAGTGATGTTATTAGGCAAAATTAAGCTATAGATTGGACCAATCATTGAAGATAGAGTCAGGAAAACTGTGAATATTGTTAGAAATTAGAATTGAATCCTTTTTCTAATAAGCTGATGATATTCTTGACATAGAAGGGCTATCCACTGCTTCAAATATACCAATTCATGTTTAAATTAAACACTATAAATTATTTTTGTTTGGAAGGATGGGAGATTGAAGCTTTAAAAAGTCATGCGTATATATATATATATATATATGTGTGTGTGTGTGTGTGTGTGTGTATGTGTATATATATGTGTGTGTATATATATGTATATATGTATGTATGTGTATATATATATGTCTGTGTATATATACTTTGGTAAAAGGAAAGCAGATGGCATCTATGACATCGAAGCCGTTCATCATCTGATTCACTATTGTAAAATTCATATATAAAAAGACTGAGGTAAGTTGATCCAAAGGAGGGCCATTTTAACATTTGGTATTCATAAAATAAAAAAAAGGAAACAGATTAAATATTTACTTTAAAAGAAAGAGATTATGATATAATTACAAACTTTCTTATTTAAGGAGCTAACAGCATGCAAAAAAGAAACTTATAATTTATCCCAAATATATATATTCATATTTAACTACAAATTTAACTATATTTTGTCATACATATATATTCCGCATATGTAGTTATGTAATGTGTGTGTGTGTGTGTATATATATTCTGTCTATTTTTATCTATTTTCTATATGTATATCTAATCTTATCTATCAATGTATATCAGTGGTTATGAGATTTCGGATAAGAAAGTTTGATACCTCTAGATTTTGATTGTCTCATGTCCAAAATATGTCCTGCATGATTTTCAAAGCATTTTTGTCTCTTTAAAATTCTTTAACTCTGACATTCTCTATCAGGCAGTTTCTATTGCAACAACTTTTAATGGTAATGTAGTCCTCACACATGAATTATATTTGATCATAGGAAGGAATTATATTGCTTAAATGAAGTGTTTTTGGACATAGTCAATTAACACCCATTTTATCATCCTGTTTCAATTACTACCCAGCACCTTGTTTTTGGTACAACATGTTATAAAATTAGATCAACATCATGAAAATCTACCTTTTGTCTGAATTTCTAATCTTTCATGTAACTCATAGTAATTTCAAGATGTGCAGTCATGTCTACCTCTGTACTGAAATATTTTTCTCAATACTTCTGTCTTGGATACTGCTTGTGTATGTGTGTGAGACATGCCACCTAAGTTTTCCACTTTTCTCATAGTGGTATTAATACAACACTTCCTGTTGAGTAAACTGGAGTCAGAATGCCCCAGCCTCTGGCTCTGTTCTGTTCTGCCTACACAAGGGAATCCTTCTTTTTGCTTCATTCCTCTTGTAGGCTCTCTGTCCCTCCTCACAAAGACAGATGTCTTCATCTTTTTTGGAGAGCCTCCTTCTGTTACAGACATTTGTGCTAATTTACTGCTATAAAAATCGAGAGAGGTTCTAGAAAGAATATAATAAAGTAAACAAAGTGTACAAATTTGATTTGGAGAAGGAATGTTAGTTAAATATCAGAATTATCATCTTAGAAAGGTTCTAAGTCTGATGTAACAAAAGTATTTATCCTGATCAATTGGTCACATATTATAATTATAACAATGTTTGATTTTATTTAGCTTTCTGCTTCGTCATGCTTTCAGTTTTCCTTCATTTTCTCTTTTCCTGTATCCCTCCTTCACTTCCACCTTCACTTCTTCTTTCTTTTAATTTCCTGTAAATCTGACATAAATTCAAAGAATTAATGTTATAATGGACTCTAGAAAAATAATATATAGTATCATTTCAAATATGCAAATTTACTACATTTGATAATACATTCATATTATGTGTAGTGTATAATAAATTTTCTTCAGCACATGTCTGCTTTTATTTTGCTTCTAACCTGAATAAACTTACAGTTTTAGATGTAAGTTAGCTCAGCAAATTTTGTATTGTTTTGTCAGTTATCCATCATATGGCTGAAGTTTATTCAGGTAGAAAAATGTGGCTTCCTACAACTGGTAATTAATTATAAAGGCATGCAGTTGGAAATTTATTTGTATCTCATGACTAAAGTTAAATCTTAGTCATGTTAGTCATGTTAGTCTGGGCGTCAATCTCATATTTCACTTTTATTAAGTAGCCTAGAAGATACTCTTTTTTGGATAAAAGAAACATTTTAGAACACCAAAAGAGTAGTCGTGGTTTTTGGTTTCGAGAAAGGCATAGGTTTAGATTTTTATTCTAACAATATCATTGCTACTGATCCTGAAGGGACATCCAAGTCTTGGGACCTAAACATCATGTTAATTCTCACTGCTTACAGTTGCAGATTTCTTCATGAGTTTGCTTTGTTTTTCATCTTAAAAATCTCAAAACATTTTACTGAGGTGCAAAGAAAAACAAAAATAACTAAAATTATGAAAATAAAATAAATTAACAAAAAGTCTTTCAAAAGACAAGGTTGAAATTGAAGGGCACCACATGGTTCTGAAGTGGTCTGGAAACAGAGGGGAGAGATGGAAGGTCATGCTTATTTTATCATGTTGGAATTGCAGTGAAAATATACAGAGCACAGTTCTTGCATATTCACAATGAAAACCAATATTGTTTTATGCTAAAATCTTTCAGATTTTGCCAAAGACAAATGTCAACGTTTCAAAATATGTTGGCGATATACTAAAGTGCTATTTTTTCTTCTAGGTATATTAGAAACACATATTATGTATATACATTATTTTTCTATATAAATTTCATAAATATTAACACCTAAATGCCTAAAAGTTAGTTGTATTACAAATAAATTATATACATTACAAATTATACAAATATTACACATATAATTTGTAAAATGTTTTAAAATAATTTGTTATTATGTTATACTAAAGGAAATACATGATATTAAGGTTATTTTGAATCCTAATTTCCTAATTTTTCGTATATTTGTATTTTTTCTCAAAATTCAAAGATTCAAATTACCTGAAAATTTTGAAAGATCAACTTATATTAATTTTCAAAATAAGTTCCCCAAAATATAACACTCTTCCAATATATTTTTTCACTTTCAGGAAGAAGTGACTTACTTCTTATTTCTCTACTGTTGATATCATTAAAATATACATACAGTAATGCTGAGAGCTCATAACAAAGAATGTACTAACAGTAGTAATAGTCATCTCTCAGATACTTTTATAAAACTTTTTTCCTTATTACAGTCTGATTTTTAAAATATCTAGCTTTTTTTGGTTAATCCCACCAATGTTTATATGAAATATTATGGATACTTTAATTTAGATATCTTATTAAAGGTTTTAGCACTGATTAATTTGAAGCTATTAATACATCTATTTGGATAATCAATATAGTCTCCCTTTTCCCTCCTTTTATAACTCCTCTCCATCAGAAGATGAAATTTTATCAATATTAAAACATTATTTATCTTATTTATCTAAGGGAAATGTGATAGGGAAAGCATCCACAGCAAATATAAAACAGCTCACCAGAATAAGTGATTTTCTTATTCCATGCTGTATCTTATAGACTTAATATGTTTGATAAGCTTTCACAAACTGATGACATTTTAATGATAGGTAGATGGATTATAATTTTAATTTTCCAAATCAAAAAATTCAGACGTGGTTATTTTTAATAAATATTTGATCAATTTGATTAAATTAACAAGCTATAAGCATTGGCTTATAATGCCATTCTTTTTGTTATTAAGATCTTACTTGAGCCCTAAAAATACTCATGGTATAAAGAAATAAGAACACTGTTTCTCCTGTGTCAACTGCCCTACTAATTTCTCAGCTGTATGGTGAGAAACATGTTGAGAGAAAGTATTAAAATATATTAAAGCCACATGGGATTATTAAAAACTGGAATGAATCCTCTAAATCTTTGAGACAACTGTTCATCAGTTGCTTTTTTTAAAAAAGAAAAAAACCTCTATACTTTACTGGAAACCTATAATTCACAGCTGTTAGTTCAAGCAGTGTTCCTGGAGAATGGTCAGAGGAATATACTGGAACATTGGAAGGGGAAGAAATTAGCCAAATTCATCATCTCCTTTTAATTTTGCATTTTCATTCGATTAATTCCCCTTACTTGTCTAGCAAGACTGAACTCATCTTAAAAGTCTTAATTCCTTTTGGCTCAATGTAAATTATGATGCCTGAGAGTCTTTCCCAGGACTATGAATAATGGGGCCTATTTGGGGGAGCTGCTATCTGTTATTTTTGGATGGGAACAACAAAAGCGTTCATGCACTCAAAGAAAAGGTAGTGAGTGTTGAAAATAGTCAATGACTTGTCTTTTATTTGCTCTAAATGACAAGCTTAACTATTGTCACAGAACTCACCAGTGGATTGTGGAAATCTCATTCTGTCATCATAAAGCCCTGACTATGGCAACATCTGTCTAAGGCTGGACAGAGCCCCAGTGACCCTGTGCTAACATTGGATCCCTGGTGGTCAGAAAGCAAGAAAGAAAGGTAAAAACAAAGAAACATGTAAACGACTTAAATGACAGAAAAGTACTCTCAGAAGGAAGCCTTTGTTCTTTCTTTCTTTTTGTTCATAGCTGTCAGAGGTAATTCTCTAGATACATCTTTGCTTTCATCAAGCAGAAATCAAAATAGAAGTTACATATTATACAAATAAAATTAGTGATAAACTCCACTTGTTAAAAACAGTTTACCCCATGTTTTTTTTGTTTTGTATTTGTTACCATTCTTCCCAATGGTCCCCCAACTGTGATATGTGTCACAATTTATTTTCTGTTTTGTTGAGTTTACACTATAGATTCGACAACATTATAGCATAAAGCAAATATTAACATATAGTTGAGGAAAACGATATTAAAGAGTGGACATTCTTTTTGCCTCATTTAAGATATGAGACATCTTATTGTATTTTATTTTCCCTCAGTGCCATATGGGGTTGGTATTGATATGTCACCAGGTTCTTTCATATCAAAGAAAGTGGCATCTCACCCAGCTCTTGCCATCATACATCCTTCCCAGGAACAGTATTAAAGGTACAGATGTACTGGATTTGTATGATTTATTTTCTATAAAACATACATTGATAGATAAGAGATACACAGATAGATCATAGGTAAATATTAATGGAGAGATAGTTTTTTTCTTCCTTGGACACTGAAATCCCATTGCAGTACAGCTGTTTCAATGAAACAAGACATTATGAAAGAGAATGCAGAAAAAGTGTTACTTTCTCTACTTTAAACTTTCAAGTTGTACATTATCTATTCACATTTATCTCTGAATGAATGAATATACCTTTGTCAGGGAGTGGACAGTAGGATAATAAGTAAGTTGTAAAGCCCAGTACCCTTCCCTTGGCACTCAAGCAAATCAATCACCTGAAGCACACTGAAGACAATGGATGATCATCAAGATTTTCAGAGAGGATTTAAATGCATTAAAATGTGAAAAACATTTTTTTTCAAAACTATGGGAAATGTACCTTACAAATACAGACCAATTTGTGTAACATATTTACAAATTCTCAGACATCTAATTTTTTAGCTTCACAAATGTTAGAATGAGCAAAAATCTCTTATAAGCCTTTACTATCCTTTGAATGTTTTTTCAGTCTGCCTAAAAATATTTGGGAAAGTTAAAAAAACTTACGTATGCAAGTTTTTAGTTCTACCCCTTCTGCCTCAAGTGCACAAAAACAAAGCAGTAATCTATCTAGTTTATTTCTTTGAAAATGGTGTTCTTAAAGTACATCTTGCAGATAGATTATCTATCCCTCACAGCAAAGCTTCACAATGGGAGTCTAATAATTGCTCCTTTTCTAATTTCACTAAATGAGTTATAATTATTTTATGTCTGTTTTATGGTTACTGAATAGTATTAACCTAAACTCTAATTATAATATAGCTTTCAAAGAAATGTATGGACAGCAAATTGATGAACAGCCAGCTTATGTAGGAACATCCCATAAAGCAGATACACAGCTAATAGTTTTAGGAATCGCATGTTAAAATTCAGGAGCACAATTCATTTGTGAATGAAGCAGGGTATAAATTCATTGAGTTTATATCTTCTAAGATTAGATAGACAGGAATATGTGATTGTGATTAATACAAATCAAATAAATTTACAGTTAAGCACAAAATGTGCTATTTTCCAATATGTTTGAAACCAATGATAGATACTTCAGTTCTGTAATATCCTTAAAATGGGAATATATAGTGCCCGTGGAGTCTCTTGGTCTTGTAACAATCTTCCCAAGGCAGATACTATATAAATAAAGCAGATTGTATTGTGAAGGGAGACAATTTGCCTAGAATGTTTTAATAGCTACTTTTTATTTTTAAATTCTCTGCTAATATTTTAATGAAAGAAAATTGATCAATGAATTTATCATAAAGAGGGGAGAGCAGTGTTTGCTTTCAATTAAAAAAATCCTTTAAATCTAATTGCTGAAAATGCATTTTTGAATATTCTCATAAGTTATACATTAGAGAATATTCACACACAGGTTAAGTGGATTCCTTATTTTAAAAAAGTGCTTTATTAATCAGAAATAATTTTTAAATTAAAATAAATGGCAATTGAAAACAATCATCCTTTACCAGTGAAATTCTTCTTGCTTGTCTTATAAATATGGACTCAGATGAACATGCTTAATCCAATATATCCTTCATCTTATTTCTCTAAATTTTGACTGGAAAACATTCATAACTTTAGAATCTATTTTCAATATTGAGAATAGCATATGAAGTTTTTAAAATGTTAAAATGTTCAAAATTTCCAAAACATCCAAGTAAAGTTATTGAAGAAGCTAAACAAGTACTGGACACTTCATGTTTGCAGGAAGAGGAGGTATATATACACTCTGAAAGAAACAAACTGGGAGACTACCCCTGAAAGTAAAACTTTTAATAAAAAGTTATAAGACACATTATAGCTACATTAATTTTGATTAAACATGTTAAAATGACTGCGTTAACCATCTTGAGTGTTTGCCTGGTACTATCTGTAGATTCTTAATTTTACTTATCTTACTACAACCTGTGGAAAATTTACCACCAATTTTACTAACAATGGTAATATTAATAAGAGGGGCTATTATACTAGCAGTTTACAAAGAGTCACTTATGGGAATTTTAATGATTATATTATAAGGAATATAGTATGCTAAATATTACCAGTATCAATTATATGAATGAAAAACCTGGGGCTCAGAGAAGTTAAACAGCTTTGATATAATAGCTTAAGTGTTGGTGCTTAATATGAATTTTAGTATATTGTCTCCACTCTCAGCAGTTGAAATATTTTCATACAGATGACTACAAATTCACATCAGCTTTAATGTCTTCCTAATACTTTTCATACTTTATATACTGTTAATTGTTTCCCAAAAGGCTATTCTGAACTTAAATACAGTCTGTCAAATGTTTGTCAAAGGCCTGGAGTATGCCAAGATAAGACATAATTCCTTACCCTCACAATGTTATCAGGCTAGTTGTAATGACTGGCATAAACATTTAATTTTCACATAATGTAAAAGTGCTGTGAAGAAGGTTTATAAAATGTGAACACAGAGCACAAGCTGTGGAGTCCAGAAAATATTATCTATAAGATATAATGTCTGAACTAAAATAAAGTGTTTAGTTCTTAATGATTGAAGACTTGTTCAAATTAAGAAAGATAAGAAGGTGGTTACAGGCAGACAGAATTTTAGGATAAAACCTCAGAATCTGTAGCTTGTCAAAGGTGAATAGAGATAAAGAATGGTGGTGTCTTTGTGTTGGCCTGTGTTTTTCTCCATTGATTGGGAAAAGAAAACTAGGAAGTAGGCAGGTGAAGTATGAGAAGACTAGACAGCCAGTGATCTGATTCCTTCACATTTACAACCCTATGCAACCTTCAAAATAGGCTGTAAATTTCCAGAATATACAAATTTCCAGATTCTTTGTTGAATCAATTAATTTATTATAATGACTGTGACATCTGAATAACTGCTAAAACATAATGTATGGCTATGGTAGCTGCCAACCTCATATCTAATAGCATAGCCTGACATGCTTGGTGTTATTGCTGATGTACAAGTTGAATTTTAACTCATTTTCTCATTTTACATTATCCTATTTCTTAAAGGCTAGACAAACTGATTTAGTCTGTGACCTGTGAACCTCTTCTGCGGATTTCAGTAAGAGAAACAAATGCAGTTAAGTAGCACTATAAATGTTGGGTACTGGTTTGAAGACATAATTTGTTTTTGGCATAACCTTTTGACCTTTTTCAAGTTCACAGGGATTATCAAAGTTAGCTTATTTGAATGGCAAATAATTTGTTTAGCTAATAAATGCCCATTTCTCCAATCATATATTTTGTTAATAAGTAACTCATTTATATATAGTTAGGTTACTAAATAGCCTATTATTTTATAGAGAAATAATTTGATGAAGAGTTCTATAATATCAGCCCTTTACACTTCTTGCTTTTTTTCTAAGTTAAAAATAAGCTGGTTTATTTTCTCTTCACTAAATTGGCTATAAAACAACATCTGGGTCTCTTGAGTTTATCATTTTTGCTCCCTTTACACCAGTTGGGCATCCTTATAAATTCAAAATGGGCTTCCTTCTGCTAAACGCTTTTTAACATGTTTATTTTTTATTTTTACTCTGAATTCCAGTCCATAATGCACTCTTTTTTATTATTGCTGTTTTAACAAAGCTGGATATACAGTATGAGAAACCATACTGTAGTTAAGCATTTGCTTAGCTGTAGTTCAAAAGATGAGCACTCTTGTCAAATGCGCTGTGACCTCTCAAAGAGAGGAGGCTTCATTCAACTGAGTCTTTGTTTCATCTACAGCAATGCATTGGGACAGAATTTATTTTTTTGGCTCCACATCCTAAAATTTTACAGTACAAAAATATTATATGACTATTTGGTGTTTAATACTGCAGTTACATGGAGGACTACAAGGAAGAGAAATCACATGAACCTGAGATGAGGATGTGGATATGCCACTATCTCATTATAAAACATTCTGCTATGTAAATTTCCCTTCCATTCTCTAAATATAGTCTTCATGTTTTGGTATTTTCATGAGGAGAATCAACAACTTTGTACAACATTGCCATCTAAAAATGGCAAACATAAACCAGAAACATTATCTAAAATACAAATTTGCCTGGAAAATAGAATTATAAAGAGCAATTCTAAAAGGAGGCAGACATTTTCTGAATAGGAATTATATCCCATTCCAACTCAAGACTCCTACAAAATGGAGTTATCCATGCATCCTGTGAGAACACTGACTGACTTCTTTTCCCAAGATTAATATCCTTCTATAGGCAGGGAGATAGAAATTTCCCACCTGTAGATGACAAAGTGTGCTCATATATTTTAGAATGCAGCCTGAGTTTAAACCTAGTGTTGAATAAGGTATAGTATTCACTCAATTACCCAAAGATCCTACAATTAGCCCAAGAACATGGGTGGAGGCAGACATTTTTTTTTTAATACTGCTTAAGAATCTGAAATCATCTCATATTTATTTAGGGGATCAAGTTTTCAGTCCACAAAAAAAAAAAAAAAAAAAAAAAAAAAGAAAGAGCTAGAAGAGAAAACATTGTGTAATAAACTGAGCAGAGCTTCAGGTATCTAAGATGTACTACTTAGCTTAGCCTGGTGCTGCTCAATCTTTGTTAGTCAATTATGAATACTTTCCAGTATAGAAAATAGATAATTCTTTCCCTTTTTCTTCATATGTTAAAGCTTCTAAGGAAGTTTAAAAGATATAATTGTGAACAATTTGAAGATTAAACTCAATCACACTGGTGTAATCTTATAATCATATAAGAGGGAGGCTATTTATATAAACCACACATAATCTGTATGTTCACATAGTTACTAAAATTTATGGTCGCTTTTTGGCATTTTACATATCCCTATTTTTAAGAAAAGGTTTATCTTAATATTTGTTCATGTATTTCTTTTCTTTAAAGGCTCTGTTTTCTTCCTACTACTGAATACAGAACAATCTGTTTCTTTAAGTATAGTTATGTTCAGGGTGCTATAACTGTTAAGCTGGCAACAATCTTAAGCCAACCCCACCTCTGCCATTGAGTCTGTCTGTGACTGTGGAGAAATTAAACCATAATTTCTTGCCAATAAAGTTAGAGGAATACTATTTCATAGCACACACGATTGTTGCGGGCATTAAACAAGTTAACAGATGTAGTCTGGATCATTGTGCTTAGTATATAGTAGGTACTCATTAGGTATTAACTAAAATGATTATCATAATTGCCCAGAGGCTTCTAAACACCTATTTCTTTAAAATCGTGGATCACATCCGACGTAGTTGAGGAAACTATCTCTATCAGTCATTGTGAGATCAGTGGCATCTTGAATCAATAGGTTTTAGTTGAGCTCTGAATTATTGTTTTTGGTGGTCCTTGTTAAAACCTAATACCTGAGTTTTTAAATGTCTTCATTCTCACCAGTTTCACCCAGTATGACTTTTCTGTCTATTAACGTTTTCTGTCTATTCTCACCAATGTGAGGGTCTTAGGACACTAAATGAATATTCATAATTATGAGTTCTACTCTTCCTTGTGCTAATAATTAACTCATAAGAATTTATTATGTTTCTCTAGGCCTTAGGATTCAGCTCCATTATGGCAGGAATCTTTATTTGTTTTTTTCACTGACATACTTCAAGCCCCTAGCTCAGTGCGTAATCATAGTAGCCACTCCAAAATAAAAGCTTGTTCAATAAATAAATGAAGAAATGAATGAATTATACCAATATCGAATGACGAGGCAGCATCTGAAGTCTCCCTAATTCTAAAATTCTGAAGAATTCTTACTATTTGAAATCCCAGTGATTTCTACATTTCAAGCTTGATCGATGACTCATTTATAGAATTATATTTTGGCCTGTTCACAATATTTACATTATTACTCTTTTCTGCTGTCAGCCTGATACTTTGGTTGTTGATTTATATCTCAAACTCACTTCCCTTACTTCTATTAATGGGTTATTGGTGGTGTCCCTTGTTTGTGTTTCATTTTGTTTTTGTTTTTTGATATGCTTGAGGCTTTACAATTTAACTTTACCTAGAGTCCATCATTTAATTCCAGATACTATAAATCAGCCCTTTCTTTCACTTACTGGGTTTCGGGGTTGGTCAATCATTGCCAAAAAACAATTCCCTACATTTTTTACAGTCCTCTTGTCTTCTTCAAAATGCATATCTTTTAATTTACACTTTCCTCTTCCTTTACATATCTCTTAGATGTTTGAATGCAGTTATTTCATCTTCAACTTATCTACATATTACTCAAAGTAGAATATTTTGACAACCTCATTTAATATCGACTGGGTAAACTGGTTTAAAAATACACATTGATGGACTCTTCTTGAAAACTCTTTACTCAGTAGCTTATAGGAGACAGCATCAAAAATCTTGACTCCTCATACCCACCCAGATGATCTTGAGCCCTATTCAAGTGTAAGCAACATTACTTTAGTCACATTAATTCACCAATTACAATTTTTGATGGCAATCCTTTACCTCAATTTCTGTGTGCTTTATTTTTTAAAATAAAGCTCCATTTCAGCAGACTAAGCATTTCTCTCACAATTCAATATACATAAATAAACACTAGTGGGGACAAGCATGGTGGCTTACACCTGTAATCCCAGCACTTTTACAGGCCAAGGTGGATGGACCATTTGAGATCAGGAGTTCGAGACCAGCCTGGCCAACATGGCGAAACCCCGTCTTTACTAATAATACAAAATAGCCAGGCTTGTTGGTGCGCTACTATCATCTCAGCTACTCAGGAGGCCGAGGCATGAGAATCGCTTGAAACTGGGAGATGGAGGTTGCAGTAAGCTGAGATCGTGTCACTGCACTCCAGCCTGGGTGACAGAGTGAAACTGTATCTCAAAAAAAAAAGAAAGAAAGAAAAAAAGAAAAGAAAAACGTACTAATGGGAAGATGACTTCAGAGTGTGAAGGGTTCTGTGTACTCTGTCCTTAATGAAACAGCCATATCTCATGAAAATTAGTTTAAAAACCAACCTAACCATTTAAAGTTTGTGGAAATGGTACTGAAAACATAAAACAAATGAAGAGATAGTTAATCAAGAAAATCTACTCAATCTCTGAAAGAACAGCAAGAGCTTATAGCATTCACACTACTAATAGCTCCCTCCCTTTCTCTTTCCAGTTCAGCCTGATGGAAACTCTGAACTGGGCAGGTACATCCAAGAACATAAAGCACCCTCTCCTCCATGTTTCCAATCAACAGCTACAGTACAGCTCTGGGAGGGAGGACACCAGCATTTCTTATCCTTCCAGCTCCATGTGGCAGAAGGTTTTTATAAGTGAAGAACAGCTGAGAGGTTGAGGGGTCTCTTTCTCCACCAGCACCAACTCGAAGGACAGAAACTCTACCCTAGGTGTAACAGGCTGAAATACTATGGCTGTGATTGCCTTTACTCCAGCTTGCTTACTGAGCAGAGTTCTCACGCTGGGAGAAGAAAGTTGAGAAGAGACTTAAAGCTATTCCCTTGTCCCAACCCCAGGACAATGTCCTGTGCATGCAGCCAGGGTGTTACTCCAACCGAAGTGGATCACTTTCCATGCCCCCAACTTGAGAGTATTGCTGCAGATGTTTTGTGCAGGGGAAGAGGTAAGGTAAGAAAAGAGAGCTTTGAATCTCTACCCAAAACAACTGACTACAGAGTGTGAAAAAGTTCAAGCTTACAAATGCTGTTGAAAACAATGGCAAATATGGAAATTAAGGGAAATTAATTCCCTTAATCCCTTAGGAAGGGATTAAGGCAGGCCGTTAGTTTCATCAGAATAACAAGGCAAACCATAAACCAGTTAAAAGTTACCAGAGACAACCAGGGGAAAAGATAACTAAGAGTCTTTTGGGGATTGGAATTCACCTGAAACCCTGATCTCAAAGATAATCTCTGTAAAGGGTCCCACATTTAATTGGATCAGACTGTAAAACAATTATGTCTTAGGGCAGTATTGAAAACAATGCAGCAATTAGTTAGCTAAGGCTGACACCTGAATGTAGAACTAAAAGGAGTCAAACAGCTTAAAAGAGAGATAGGGAAAAAGGCAGTCTAAGAAAGTCCTGTTAAGATCTCTGTTATCCTTAGGTGACTATGCACATGCCCAAGGCTTTACCCTCTGAAGAAAACTTTAGAGGCTACACATTGAGGTGGAAAATATACTTCACTAAAACAGTCCAACCAAGTCACTAAACGAATAAAGAAGCAAACAACAATAAAGGCTGGGGGTAGGGAATCAGTATCCAGAGTTGCTGAAACAGGTTATCTAAATTGCTCACTTTTCAACAAAAATTACAAAACATGAAAAGAAACAGGAAAGTATAACACCTTTGCAGAAAAAATAGCAGGCATCAGAAACCATCTTTGAAAAGCTACAAATGTCTTACTTAGAGGACAAAAATTCCAAAGCCATTATCCTAAGCACATTAATGCTGGAACGGAAAACCAAATATCACATGTTCTCACTGATGTGTGGAAGCTAAACACTTTTTAAACTCATACTCATGAGCGTAAAGATGTGAATAATAGACACTGGGGTCCACTAGGGGGAAAATGTGGGTTGAAAAACTACCTGTTGGTTATTATGCTCATACACCAAACCTCATCAACATGCAATTTATCCATGTAACAAACCTGCACATATTCCCCCTGAAACTAAAGTTTTAAAACATTTAAAGCAACTATTTAAAATATGTTAAAAAAAATAAACTAATGGAAACTATGCTCAAAGAAGTAAAGGAAAGCATGATCACAATATCTCTCAAGTGGAGACCATTAGCAATAACAAGACAAAATATTTAGAAGAAGACAAAATGTTAAAAAGAAGAAAGAGGAGGAGGAGGAGGAAGAAGAAAGAAGAAGGAAGAAGAAGATGAAGAGGAAGAAGAAGACAAAGATGAAGATGAAGACGACGACGAAGAAGAAGAGAAGAAGAAGAAGGAAAAGGAGGGAGAGGAGAGGAGGGGGAGGAGAGGAGGAGAGGAGGAGGAGAAAGAGGACAAAATGCCAAAGCTTAGTAGTACAAGAACCAAAATGAAAGTTTCACCAAAAAGCTCAACAACAGATCTGATCTAACATAAGAAAAAAAAAAAATCAGCAACTTTGAAGATAACTTCATATAGACGAATGGGAGAAAAAGAGTAAAGGAAAATATTCAGAGCGCCAGAGAAGTGTGGGACACCAGTAACACACCAACATATGCATAATGTAGAACTGGAAGGGGAGGAAAAAATGAAAAGAACAAATAGTATTTGAAGAAATAATGTCTGACAACTTTAAAAATAAGATAAAAACATTAATTTACACATCCCCAAACTCAACAAACTCTATGTAGGAAAAATGCAAAAGACCACACCCCAGAACATCCTAGTATGAGTGTTTAAAGGTAACAACAAAGAGAACATCTTGAAAGTAGCAAAACTTTATCAGATACTTAATCTTATTAAGTGAATCTTAATAAGATTAAGAGGTAATGTCTATTCAGAAACGCTAGAACAGAAAGCAGTGAGTTGACATACTTAAAGTGCTGAAAGAAGAAGAAGAAGAAGAAGAAGAAGAAGAAGAAGAAGAAGAAGAAGAAGAAGAAGAAGAAGAAGAAGAAGAAGAAGAAAAAAAACTATCAACTAGGAACTTTGTGTCCAGCAAAACTAACTTTAAAAAATGGCAATCATTAAAAAGTCAGGAAACAATAGGCGCTGGAGAGGATGTGGAGAAATGGGAACACTTTTACACTGTTGGTGGGACTAAACTAGTTCAACCATTATGGAAGACAGTGTGGCGATTCCTCAGGGATCTAGAACTAGAAATATCATTTGACCCAGTCATCAATTACTGGGTATATACCCAAAGGATTATAAATCATGCTGCTATAAAGACACATGCACATGTATGTTTATTGTGGCACTATTCACAATAACAAAGACTTGGAGCCAACACAAATATCTATCAGTGATAGACTGGATTAAGAAAATGTGGCACATATACACCATGGAATACTATGCAGCCATAAAAAAGGATGAGTTCATGCCCTTTATAGGGACATGGATGAAGCTGGAAACTATCCTTCTGAGCAAACTATTGCAAGGACAGAAAACCAAACACCACATGTTCTCACTCACAGGTGAGAACTGAACAATGAGAACACTTGGACACAGGGTAGGGAACATCACACACCAGGGCCTGTCATGGGGTAGGGGGAGGGGGGAGGGATAGCATTAGGAGATATACTTAATGTAAATGATGAGTTAATGGGTGCAGCACACCAACATGGCACATGTATGCATATGCAACAAACCTGCACGTTGTGCACATGTACCCTAAAACTTAAAGTATAATAAAATAAATAAATAAATAAATAAATAAATAAATAAAAATGAATGTAAAATAAAACCATTCCCAAGTAAACAAAAACAGAGAAAATTTGTTGCTAGCTGACATGTCTTAGCAGAAAGACTAAAATAAGTTCTTCAAGCAGAAAGCAGGTAACCCCAGATAGTTATCCAAATGCATGCACATACACCCAAAACAAGATGAAACAACAAGAAAGAGAGGCAGAGAGAGAGAGAACCAGAAAAGGTAATTTGTAATTGTAAAAGAGAATATAATTTGCATGTCCTCTTTTGTTCTCTTAACTAATTTAAAAACAGCTGTAGAAAGCAATATGTATAGAATTGTATTTTTTGTTTTACAGGATAGAGAAATTTTTAATATTTGATAAAATACAACAAAGGGGACTTGGGCGCAAAGTTATACTGGAATAAAGAAATAAAGCTATTGGTAAATTGATTCACAGGAACAAAGGAAAAATAGTAATTGGATACCTCAATACTACATTTCCAATATAGATCCTATGACAAGGCAGAAGTTAGACAAGAAAATAAAAGATTTCCACACAATTCTTAAAAATTAATAAATCTTAATGAACATTTGTAGAACATTTCATCCAATGACAGCAGAATACATACTTTTTTTCAAGGGGATATGAAACCATTCCAGGAAAGACCATATCTTTCTAGGCTATAAAAGAAACAAAGAGGCTTGGTTTCAAAATGATTACAAGTTAAAAGGAGTGCATACTTAAAAGAATTAAAATTATAAAAAGTACGTTATTTGTCTATAATGAAAAAATAGAATTCAATCAGTAATGGAAAAAATTTGGAAATTGACAAATGTGTGAAAATTAAGCAAAACACTCCTAAATAATAATTGAGTCAAAGAAGATATCACAAGAGAAATTAAGGGAGATGAGTAACACTGAAGACACAATGTATAAAAACTTATGGGATGCAACTAAATTGTTGCTTAGAAGGAAATTTATAGCTGTAAATGTCTATATTAAAAAGTAAAGCAAAATGAAGATGATGAAGGAACTGACTTTGATACTCTAATCTGTCATTTTAATACAATGGAATAAAATAAGGCAAAGGAAATGAAATATTGATATAATGGATCTTTGAAAAGATCCATAAAGTTGGCAAATATTTAGCTAGATAGACCAGAGAGAGAGAAAAATATAATTCAGATTACTGAGACTCATATTACTAAAATCAACAATGAGGAAGGAGATATCACTTATGTTAACTTAAAAGGATAGATATGTAGAAAGACAAACCACTGAAACAGGTTCCAGAATAAATAAAGGACCACAATAGGCCTATCACTAGTGAAGACAATGAATTAGTAATTTAAACACTTCACACAAAGAACATCCTAGTTAAAGATACCTGTACTGTTGAATTCTATCCAATATTTAAAGAGTAATTAATATCTTTTATTATTTTATTCATTTTGCTTTCTTTAGGTTTTTTTTCCTTTTTCCATTGTATTACAATTACAGATTAGATTATTGACTTCAGTTCCTTCATCACCTTCTTTTTACAAGGATGTTGTTTGTTCTATTGACACTTATTTAATATTGTACTAGTGGTTCTAGAATTAGGCAGTAAAATAAAATAAAAATACCCAGATTGAAAAAAGGAAGTAAAAATATTTGTTTGCATATGATGGAAACTTTGTATATAGAAAATCCTCAGGAATCCACTAAAAACTATTAAAGCTAATAGACATGTTTGGCCAAGGTTGCAGAGTACAAGATGAACAAGATGAACATATACAATTTAATTACATAAATTCATAAAGAACAATCCAAAAATGAAATTAAGGGAACAAGCTGACATAATAGTACCAAAAAGAAAAAAAAAATATAGAAAGAATTTTAACCAAATAAGTGCAAAACTTATGCTTCTAAAAGTATAAAGTATCATTAAGGAAAGTCAAATAGTTAAATAAAATGAAACACATCCCATGTTCATGGATTGGAAGAGTTAATATTGATAAGATGGCAATATACTCCAAATCAATCAAAAGACTTATGCAACTCCTATCAAAATTCCAGCTGTTTTATTTCTTTGCAAAATTGGTGAACTGATCTTAAAATTCGTGTGAACATTCAGTGCCTCCAGCAAAGTCAAAGTAATCTTGAAAAATAGAAACAATGTTGAAGAATTCACACTTACCAATTTCAAAACTTGCTACAAATTATAATAATAAAAACTGGTAGTGGCATAAGGACAGAGAGGAAAAAAAAAAAAAAAAAAAAAAAAAAAAAAAAAACAATGTAACTGATAATAGTCCAGAAAATAACCCTTATATTTATAGTCAAAAAATTTTCAAAAATGATTTCAAGACAATTCAGTTTAACACTGGGGGTAAGGGTGGGGATAATATTATCAACAAATGATGCTGGGACAACCAGATATTAACATGCAAAAGAATGATGTCGAAATCTTTTGCTGCCATCATACCAAAATAGCCCGCAATAGATCAGAGACCTAAAAGTAAGAGCTGAAACTATAAAACTCTTAGAAGTGAACAAGTGTAGATCTTTCTGACCTTGCATTTGCAATGGTTTCTTCAAAATGAAGCATGTTGTGCTTCAGAAGCACAACAAAAGAGAAAAGAGATAAACTCTTCCTCTGCAACATTAAAAACTCTTGATCACCAAAGGACACTATTAGAAAGTGAAAAGGCAACCCATGAAACAGAGGAAAATATCTGTAAATCATATATCTAATAGATGTCCAGTATCCAGAACATGTAAGTTCAAGAATAAAAAGAAAAAAAATCTAAATGAGCAAAATATCTCAACAGACATTATTTCAAAGAAAATATGTAAATGGCCATTAAGCACATGAAAAGTTGTTAAATGTCATTAGTAATTAAGGAAATGCAAATCAAAACCACAATGAAACACTATTTCACACTCACTAGAATGCTTATTACAAAAAACTTTAAAAATGAGTGTTGACAAGGAAAAATTTGAATCCTCATACATTGCTCATGAGAATGTAAAATTGTGTAAATGCTGTGAAAATAATTTGGCAGTTTCCTAAAATGTTAAACACAGATTTGTCTTCTGACCCAAGAACTCCATCCCTACATACATGTGCAAGAAAAATGAAAACACATGTTCACACAAAAATTTACATGTCCAAAGAAGTATTTTTCTTAATAGCCAAAAGTAGAAAAACCCAAACATTAATTAGTTGATGATTTAAAAACCTGTGGTGTATTAATATAATGGAATATTGCTCAACAATAAAAAGGAATGTAGGATTGGTCAAATGCTACAGCATGGGTGAACCTTGAAAATATTTGATAAATGAAAGAAACAAATCCCTCCTAAATAGCACATATTGTGTGATTCTGTTTATATGAAATGCTCATAACTGTCAAATCTGTCATGACAGACTGTTGATTGGTAATTGCCTAGAACTAGGGGAAGATGGATTTGGGAAAAATAGGAGTGAAGCTAATGAGTCAAAGGTTTCTTCTGGGGATGATGAAAGTGTTCTAAAATTAGTTTGTACTGATGGCTATCCAAGTCTTTCTGTGACTATACGAAAAACCACTGGATTGTAAAATTTAAGTGAGTAAATGATATGATAGTGAATTTGATCTCAAAGCCATTAAAATTCTCAAATTGAGGAAAATAGTTGTACAACTCTGTAAATTTACTTGGAATTGTTCAATTGTACACTTAGAATGAGTGAATATTATAATATTTAAATTATGACATGTAAAAAATACTCAAAAAAGTTGCTTTAAAAACCATATGTACTGTCAGTGACAGCTCATTTAGTTTGAGATTATTTATTGTGTTTCAAAAAGATTGGTTGAGAATCTTAAAGGAAGAAAATTTTGGCCATAACTGAATACTGGATTTCTATCCTGAATAAGTAAAATCCTGGCTAGCTGTTGGGCTATAATTACCATCACCATCAATATTTACCTATGTTTTTGTGTTTTTCATTTCTACCCTGGCCATATTTTCTTCTCTTTTTGTGATCGTAGTGTTAATTATGTGGGTATCTTCTGCCCATATCTTGAATGAGACTTTTCACCAAATCTTATCCATACTGAATTATTTTGTTGTAGAGAAATACAGTTGGCTTTCATTTTACCTTCTCTTTCACTTGTGCCAAAAGTCTTCATTTCCTATAGATATAGTTTTTACTCTTAAGCATTTGACTAATAACAGTAATAGTGACAGTGACAATAAATAATGGCTGACATTTATTAAATGCTTAGTATGTGCCAGTCACTTTCTATGTGCTACAAATGCATTAATCATCCAGAAAGGATAATAGTATCTTTATATGAGCAAAAGATACTCTCCACTTTTCCACACCTGTTTAATTTGGAAGAACAAATTTCATTGTTTTCACTGTATTTAAATGTGCTACTCATTTCTATCCCATCATACATCCTCCCAAGTAAACAAACTCCACACTAATGTAGTTCAGTCACTAACTGAACCTTGATATTTCTTTGTCATCAGAATCATGCATAACTATCTTTGGCTGACATGGGTGTATGTGTTTAAAGGTGGGGTCAACATGTTATGATGCATCATTTTCTTTCCGTAATTGAAGGGTAAAGACCAAGAACAAAGGTTCACCCACTTTTATGCCCTAACTTACTTAAGTTCAAAACTTTTCCTTCATCTTCTCCTTATTTTTCACAGAGTTTCCATATCTCAATCAGCATGTTTTAACTTTGAATTTTTCCTCATTGAATAGTTGAGGATCCTTGCATATCTGTTCTGAAATCATCCTCTGCTCAGTAAGTCCAATCCTCTAGTCCCCTGTCTATGTATTTGTTTCAACAGTGACTGCTTGCAGTTTTTCTCTAATAGCCTTGAACCCCACTCTGTCCATATGCTGGCTGCTAGCCATCAAAAACATAGCTAGAGGTGGGGGAAGACTGAGCTGCCATGTTAAATCGTCTCTTTTCCTCCCTCTGGGAAAGAACCTTAACCTCAAGCACTTTCAGTCAATCACAGTCCAAGAGAGAACCTTGAAAACGTTCTGCAACACTGATTGGTTCCATAAAACATGCTGGCTGGATGCAGAAGTTGGGTTACTTTTAGCTTATTTCATAATAAAGGGCAATGCATGTGCTGTATTCATAGTAATTCAAATCTGACACAAATAATACAGCAAATAATTACAGTGACCTTTAACTCACCTCAAATTGAAACAAAGGTTAAGCTGCCCTTTACTAAAGTAAAATTTTCTGTAGTCAAATAAATGCAGACACCTTTGGAGAGTAGAATGCATTGCCAGACTAAAAGAATCTGAAAGTGGTTACAACAGAATAATTTCAAAACATAAAGAATGCAGGACTCTTCAGCATAAACAACACCCAGACATGCTGGCACCTGCCATTATTAATTTACCTTACAATATTTCCAGTGGGCTTCCCCATATGTTTGCTGGGAACTGTTGCTTGAAATTTCTGTCCAGAAAGGCAGATTTCAAAAAGAAATATTAAAAGTAAGAGAATTTAGATCTCCTATCCGTACCCCGATTCAGTAAACAATTTATATTTTATTCCATAAAGCTTAAAAAAGCCTTAAATGTCTAAGTGATTACCATGCATACTCTACGTCTTAAAAAATAAACCCAGAAGACAATGCTAACTGAGCAAAGAAAGCAGCTGATAAGTTTATATAGTTCTTATACCAAGGTTTAGCTGTTGGTTAGATAAGGACCAGGTGTGTTTTTGCACATTTAATTTGTTTAGTCTATATCTATTTCAAATAGCACAGAAAGAAAGAAAGAAAGAAAGAAAGAAAGAAAGAAAGAAAGAAAGA